>NC_051064.1:17654538-18254538 GCF_004664715.2 Peromyscus leucopus | reverse complement strand
CACAGTGACTGAAAACCAACTGACAGAAGGCAATTTGTGGGATTAGGAGGGTGGAGAGCAACTGGCTATTTGCACACCTAAAGTGTGATGGCGGTGCCTGTGGAGCCCAGAGACCTTAGATCCCACTGGAGCTCTGGTCCAGGTGCTTGTCGGCTGCCTGATTTGGGTAGCAGTGCCCGCTCTAACTGCTGGGCCACCTCTCCAGACCCTACGCTTTATACATTAATGGGAATTTGTTTAGTAAGCATCCCAAAGGAACACAGGAAAAGCAATATCAATACCTATCAATTAATTTGTGAGGCCCGGGGAAAATGGAGCTCTCGTTGCAAACTTCACAGGAGATTTACAGTGGTGCCACAGAGAAAAACGATCAAGCATGAGCCCCTTCCAAGTATACAGAGCCCTGTGTGACTGTGGGGTCACACACCAGTGAAGCATGAGTGTACCCTGCTGAGTTCAACTGTGTCTGTAAGTTGAGAATGACACTTTTGACCTTCCTGATAGTGAACTTGAAGGGATGCTCTGTGATAGTGTCTATTAAGCTCACTAAACTGTTTCTCAAGTTTACTGAACACATTCTAAGTGCCTATTAGTGTTATTAAGATATAGTAGTAGTACACTGAATCAATACCATAAGCAATAAATTATTTGGATAACTTATTATACCAAAAAAATTTATTTTGTTTTGATGAGGACAAACAACTTGTTCTGTCACTTTATTATTTTTTCTTTCAAATGTATAGGTCTCTTTTAATTTCTTGTTGAAGAAACAAGAACATGATTGCAGAACACGTGTGTGTGTGTGTGTGTGTGTGTGTGTGTGTGTGTGTGTGATGAATCAGTCCTTGTGTAAAAATGTATGAAATTTAGAGAAATACTTGACTCACATGCTTAGTATCTCATCTTGAAGTATTTGCAACCACAAGAATGTCTCTTCTGATGCTTAGTAATTTCAGTGGATTATCTTGTTCATGTGCTGTCAAAGATGAGCAGAGTTTCAGATTCTAATGTGATTCTTGCATTACCTAAGCAACCAAAAAGAGTGTTTTATATCCAAGGCAAAAACCTGTGTATTTCCCTTTAATATTTAACAGCTGAAATGATTTCAGCTCATCTTTAAACCCCTAAGACAGTTTTAGGAAGGAACGATAAGGAACTCTCTTAAGCAAGAAAGGATGTTTAAAAAACTATGAGTTAATAAAAATCATAACCATTTTTTAAGAGAGAAAAAACTTCTTTGAGATATTTTCTGTACCTGGAAAACAGAATTATGCTGAAGTCATAGCTAAGTATCTTGGAGGTGATGTACCTGTTATATCTTCATTATTGTTAGTGAGTGTATGTTAAAGATAATCTAAAATTTTATTCTAACTAAATGAAGTGGTAGACATGGAAAAAACTGTATAAGATTACATTGTTTTGCATTACCTAGTTTCTCCACCTCAGTAAGATGTTTTTAAATCATCTCAAGTGAGACTGTCAAATTTCTCTATGATGGTATCACCCCTAAGTTACCATTATGCTTTCAAAATCAGTCTTTTTCCTTCTACTCAAAAGGGCAAGAGGATGACGACTTCCGGAAGGTTTTAGCACATCCTACTCAGTTTATGGAAGATCAGAGGAACTAGTAGACTCCTAATCATCCCCAGGCACTGATGTTGACACTGAGTAGATGGTCTCACTGACCCTGTGTCTGGACAGTCCCTCATCCTATAAATGACTGACCAAAGAAATCTTGGCCGAGTCAAAATCCCCTTTGTCTTCAACTATAAGGTATCCTATGTCTTCTGCCTCTCTCCAGTGTCTAGCTCAAGACTGTCCATTCATGCTCTCTAGAACCTGTCAGCTCAAGGCTGTCCATCCATGCTCTCTAGAACCTGCCAGTCAGCTTTCTATCCTTATAACAAATGCCAGACATGACCACCTTACAAGAAGAAAAGATTTAGTTTTGCTCACAGTTTTGGAAAGTTCAGTCCATGGTTGGTTTGCTCCTCCTACTTCAGCAGGATCATGTGGTGGAGTGTAGAGAGAAGATGAGCAAGGGCCAGAGTCCCACTCACCCTGGTCAGAGCATACCCCCAATCACTTGGAGACTTTTCACTAGGCCCCATTTCTTAAAGTTTCCAGTACCTCCCAAAACAATCGAAATGGGGACAAAGCTTTTAACACTTGTGTTTGTAGAGAAAATTCCATTTCAAACCATAGCAAACCTCAAGGTCTCCCTTTGAGTCCTTTGGACTTTTCCTCAAAGTTGCTTTCTTGGGTTCCATTCTGAAGGAGCTCCTGGACTGATGATAGTCAATATGGCCTTTTCTTCAATACAAACTATTTGTTAATTTCCTCAGACTATCCTTTCTTCTCTTCCAGGTTTCTTCCTGACTGGATGAGTGAAAGTCTACAGTCCTTGATTACCCACCAGTGAGGACATTTGCCAGTGTATGGTCTTGCCCTTTCATCAAAGATGGTGACAGTTGGCCAGTAGTGCCATTCAGGCCACAAATCAAATGTAGCTGACTCCTGGCAGTCAGATACAATATTGTTTTCTCTGCCCTCCTTACAAGCAAGTGGTCAGAGCTGTAATTACTCCTGATGGCAGGTGGCAGGTCTACATCACACCTTGACATTAGCTTTTAGCTATTTTTTTTATAGCTGCCAGTGTGCTCAGTCAAATACCTGTCTGTCATCCCAATCAGACAGGTCTTAATGTCTCTGCATTACAGAGGAGGACCTTGGTTGCCTTGCAGCCCGTTTATTATGGTCCCAGTGTAGCATTTTATCACACATTCCTTACACATAGTCTCCTCTCCACCACCACGGAAATCTTCCAAGTTGGCAGCTTTAGTGTCTACTGCCATTAATCTTCACTAGGCTGGGATCACAGGGCACGGGATGATTTATTGCAATTACCTGTTATAGTGCAGAGCTCAGGTGAGCTGGGCTCAGATGCATTTATTGGGCTCTCTTCCATTCTTCCTCAGCCAAGGAGTAAAAATGTGTCTGCTGTTTTTACGTAGATCTGCTTTCACTTAGCCCCTCCAATGTTAGTTAATTAAGGAGGAAGTGGAGAAATAAATTTAGATAGTATTAGGGTTATGCATTTACTTGGTGATGGCTGGCTGTTCAAAGCCAGAACTGACACTGACATGTGACAGTCCATTTAATTTCTTTGTTGTTTCTGCATTTTAAGAAACATCCGAAAAAAAGTCGAAATTGCTCTTACCTGACACTTTCCGCACCATCTGTTCCAGGTGATTAAAACCAATCTGCATATAGCCTTGTGTTTCATTTCCAATTTCTTGCTCCCTGGGATGGTAAGGGGCAGTGCATGAAGTGGGGATAATGTGCGCTTCAGTTCTGCACATGAGGGAGGAAGAAGGGGGGGCTGTGGGGGGATAAAAGGCGAGAAGAAAGCTCCGAGGTAAACTCTGAAGCAGAAATGAGTGTGCTCCTAAACAGGGCCATTGTTTCTCCGTGGCTCCTTGGATGGCAAGTTCCTGTCTGCTTGCTTTAAAAAGCCCCGGTACTCTCACATCCTTGGTCTGGTGGAAAGGTGATAATTTTCAGGAGAGATGAATGGAATTAAAAACCTTTTGTTTTTGGTGATTACATCTAGGACCTAATTCACACTTAAATTTGATACTATCTCTGGAAGACACCATTTGTTGTCAGTTATGAACAATAAATCATTTGTTTCCTCCTAGATGGGGGATAGTTGGGATGCATGAATTTGAAAGGATTCTTTATGAGTTCTTAGGACTCAAAGAAAAAGCAATATGGGGATTGTGGTCTCCAAAGGGGAGAACAGAGTTAGAGAGAGCTGCTCTGCCATGATTCTTTCAAGTGTATATAGAACCTTAGCTTCTGTTTCCATCTCTGCCCATGTTGCACATTCTCTAATTTTTCAGTAAGTCTGTTTATGGGCTTCAGAGAATGTGGACACTGGCCTTCAACATAACCTATGCCTAACACACCTTTATCTCAGCATTGGTGGGCATCTACTCCCCTTGCACTCTGGGATTTCACAGAGCAGTTGATAAGACTGTAAGGAGTCTGAAGTTTGCTGGAGGACCTAGATTTAGCAGACATTCCACCCTCTTGGGTTTTCCTGACGGCCAGATCAGCATTTTGACAGTACATCTTTCAGGAAATATCTGGGAAAGAAAGTGGTTTTAAAAATGTGTGGCTCAGAATGATTGATTGCCTGGCACACTTGCATCACTGAAATTAGTTTTATACAAAAACTTTTCTTTCGTATATTCTTGGGACATGATAGTGTGTGTCGGGGGGCACATTTCCATGGAGCTTACTAATTAGTTAGGAATCACTAAGTTCTGTGGGAAGGAAAAGGCAGCTACAGCAGGGGAAGTTTCTATATTAAGCTTGGGAGATGGAGGCTTTACAGAATTAAGTGATTTCCCCCAGATTGCTGAGCTAAATGGAAAGGTCAGTGTATGATACAATAGCAGGTTAGGCTGCATTGTGTGTGTGTGTGCACACACACGTGCGTGCGTGCGTGCGTGCGTGCGTGTGTGCGTGTGTGCGTGTGTGTGTGTGTGTGTGTGTGTGTGTGTATGGTGGGGGGTTCCTTCCCAGTTCTGGTACTGCATGCATATCACCACTCCAGGCCTTTTATTTTTTTTTTTATATTTTATTTTAAGTCTAAGGCACCCGGTATTCCCATGCGGTCTCCCATCCAAGTACTAACCAGGCCCGACCCTGCTTAGCTTCCAAGATCAGACGAGATCGGGCACGTTCAGGGTGGTATGGCCGTAGACACTCAGGCCTTTTAAAATGTGGGTTCCGGGGGAACTTCTGACCCCTATGATTACAAGGTAAGTACCTCCTGAGAGAATTATCACCCTAGCCCTAGGCTATTTAAAAAAAAAAAAAAAAACGAGTCCCTGTGACCCCTGACTCTTTGATGTACTCCTCTTCCTGGTTGACTAGACCCAGAGTCTAGCTTCCAATAAAAAGAATGTAAGGCAAGTGAGCAGGAGCCCATTGTATGTGAGAGACTTCTGTCACCTTCACCCCTGTTCTGCCGAGTTTAGAACTGCACTGGGTTCATGTGGGCAGTGTGTGACAATGGTCTCTGCCAGTAACCTAGAGGGAAGCAAAGCCAGGGACAAGATGATGACATCACAAGATGTCATCTGTGTGAACGTGGACACACAACAGCCTCATCTCATACACTGTAGCATTCTGAGAGACCCCAGAACCAGAGCATCTAATTAACCCATGCCTAGACAGGAGCCGTGTGGGCTGGAGATAGATATTGAGAAAATAAGCATTTGACCATTGTATTCTGAGGGTATTTTGTTGTGCAACTATAAGTGACTGATATTAAGATCAATCCACATGAGTCTATTTAATGGGTAATAGGCATTTATCAGGATATAAATTGAGAAAATATACTCACGAATACAGAATGGAGTAGACAGCTGAAGGCAACCTCTGATCTGACCCGGAAAGAATCCACATCTCAGGCAGCAGGGAGAAGGGGCATATGACCCTTCTCCCCTTCCTTATAAGAGGTCACCTACAAAGGCAGGAAGCACCACCTCCTTCAGGCCCTATAGCCAAGGTCATGGGCACATGGGAGGAGCAAATACCACTAGACTGATATAACAAGGAAACCTCGACCACAGTCTTCCTCTGTCTGTTTTCCCTATGGAGAGGAATTCGGGGAAAAGTTCATTTATCTTAGCCCGCTGTGAGAAGTGCACAATGAGATTCAGGAAGTGATGATAAAGTCAAAGTTGGTTTAAATTTGGATGGCAAAGACACCAATCAGTCAGAATGCATCGGCCATATCCCTTTTCCGGGTGCTAGCCCTTAACTTACTGACCTGGGGAAGTTTCTGGGTGGTTCTGAGAATAAGGGTAGAGCCGTCTGCAGACACAGGGAAAGCTCAGGGAGGAGGTTAGCTCACCGGAATAATCAGCATGGCCACACAGCCCCTGATACCAGGTCTAAGCTAGTCCAAGGGAGTCTTGTGAGACAGAAGACACAGACCCATGCTTTTGTGAGGTGACAGTGTTGGGTTCCCAGGCTCCTCAGTGAGGGAGAGCCCCTCACAGTGAGCGTTCTCTCCTGGATCCAGAAGTAGGCAGAGACCACACCCAAACACTTGTTTGCACAGAGAGATCCTTATTAAGCAGGGAAGAAAAAGTGGCTGTTTTCTGCCTCAGGCAGAAAACTAGCAGCAAATGACCTTGCAGGTGTAACTTTTTTGTTTTTGTTTTTCGAGACAGGGTCTTTCTGTGTAGCCCTGAATGTCCTGAAACTCACTCTGTAGACCAGACTGGCCTCAAACTCAGAGATCCTCCTGCCTCTGCCTCCTGACTGCTGTGATTAAAGGCATGAAGCACTATGCTCAGGGCAGGTGTAATTTTTAAGAGGGAAAGGGGAGACTTGTGTTAGAACGACCTAGGATGCAGTGGTATGTATGCTTTGACTGGGCGTGTTCATTAGGGCAGCCAAAGGGGGCTTTTGATCGCTGGACTTTAATACTTGGATAGCTGGACCTTGGTGGTCAGCCTCAGGAGGGGGAAGTGGCCAAATAAGGGAACTGATTTGGGGCTAGCTTTAGGAATGTGATCTAACGGTTTTTAGGAAGGCACGGGGAGAAGGGCAAGGGCTGCCACAGCCGAGCTGGAGCTGGCCAGAGTCCCTTCACTCAGTCCATCTGCAGCTGGACTTTGCATGTTGGCTAGGCCTTAGTCTACTGCAAGCTCCAAGGTTTTATAGAACAACTCTCCGGTAGCTGAGGATCAGGTTCTGTGTTCCTGCCCTTACTTCAGCTCCAATGCGCTCATGCACTGAGCAGCGTCTGTGTGAGGTTAGGTATTTAAGCGTTCTGCTGCATGCTTGAACCAGGGAAACCACAGCTGCTTTTTATTTTAATAATGCCAGGGAAACCAGTAGGCAAATAAATAACTGGAGCCCAGGTTCACTTACTGATATCCCAATATGTGCATACAAGCCGTATCATCACATCAAAAGAAAATAGAAGCCTGGTTTAGCAGTAACCCCTTCAGCTTCCTGTTCAACTTAAATATTAAGTTAAAAGAAGTAAATTGGGGGTTTGAAACAATTTTCTACTTCGTTTTCTTTCTTTTTCTCTTTTGAAAAATAAAATAAAGACAAAACAAAAGGAAAAAACCCCGAATCTGGGCGTACTTTGGAGAATTTGGCATTGTTTTCTGTGAGAAGGGGAACTTTAAAAAGCTAATTGTTTGGAGAGCTGCCCCTGTCCCGCAGCAGCTGCGGCACTCAGTAGAGCAGGCCCCGCACCTCACGTGGGCAGCACAATAGAGCCAATCCGATTGGCGGAGGTGTGGGTGAGCCAGCCTGAAGTTGTGAGCATGGGAAAGCTGCCATGTGGCGGCATGGGTGGGGGAGAGATGCCCTCCCTCACCCACCCCCACCCATCAATGCCTGAGGCAGGTGGGAGAGCTGGCCCTGCCCCTCATCAACTGCAGCAGTCAGGAGAGTGGTCCCTATGCCATGCCTGGGCAACACAGTAGAGCTGGCCTTGAAGGTGTAGGTGTGGGAGAGCTGCCCCTGAGGACGTGAAAGAAGGAGAGCTGGCCCTGCTGCTTGCTCATCTTGCTCCTTGCTGCAAGGTGTGAACTAGCCAGGGCAATGCTGGAGAACCCACCCTGGTGGTGAAGACAGGGGAGAGCTGATGGGCTGACCAACCCTGCAACTACCCAGGCCCAGAACCAGGATTATGAGTTGACCCACCTCAACATTCACCCCATCTGCGATCTGCTGCAGCACATGGAAGGGACCGGTCCTGCAGACCCAAAGCTGCAGGATCTCCACAACACAGGCAACAGCAGGATAAGAAGAGGAGTCCCAGTGAGGGCCCAGCATCAATAGTGCAGCAGAAACCAGAGGCCTCGAACCAGACCAATGACTCTCGAAATGAACAGTTGTAAGAAAGATATATGGAGAGAAGAGTTACTGTGTGACTCACTGTCTCACACTACAGCTTCCATGATGAGACTGATTTTTTTCTCTTAAATTTTATTTTACTTTATTTTGGGGTGGGGGAAGGATGCAAGGGCAGAAGGTGGATACGAAGGGATGGGGAAATGAATGGAATGTAGACGCATGATGTGAAAGACACAAAGAATAAATAAAAACGAAAAGAAAAGCTAATTGTTAAGGATCATTCTTTACTCTTCAACTAAGATATTTTTCTGTGAGCAAGAAGTGTGTTGTACTTAACATGTTTGGCACTATTTGAAAATCGTACGATGTGCCCTAAGCCTTGACTGGTTTTCAGCTGGTGATGGAGAAACAACAGCAGGGGCCTGTGATCAGCTCCAGTGTGAAGATGTGAGATCTGGCTCGGGAGCTTCTACCCCTGTCTCTGCGTGGACTATGCCCCATCATCAAATGGCCACGGGTCTGAGAATACTTGGGGTAGACAAGCTGGGACGTTTCCCACAATTTTTTTTTTCTGTTGTAGCTCAGTTTCCTTATTCAGGGGGATAGGAGTGTTGGGATCTCAACTCAGGTTTGCAAGAGAGATCTACACTCTTATCACGGAGCCTTCACTTCAGCCCTGCAAGTCATTAAAATATCAAGACTTACCGGGGTGGGGTAGTATCATCAATGCCACACACCACACACTGCGGAGAGGAGATCTGTTTGTGTTGATTGCTTTGAGACCATCAATACCGTCAGGCCTCAGAGAGCTCGGAGAGCGGAGTTCACATTCAGGGGGCCAGGGTGGACCAAAGAGATCCCTGGTGGACTCAGAGGGAGATAGAGGGACCCATGGAGGAGGAAGAGGAGGGACTGAGGGATTGCTCTGCCCCTTCAATCCCAGAAGTGGAGAGAGGTAGGATCCTGTCTGAGTCGCTCTCTGGATCTCTCAGGTTTATTCCCTAATATGTACTCCTGAGTTTTCTCCTTCCTTCCTTCCTTCCTTCCTTCCTTCCTTCCTTCCTTCCTTCCTTCCTTCCTTCCTTCCTTCCTTCCTTCTCTCTCTTTCTCTCTTTGTTTCCCTTTCCCTCCCTCCCTCCCTCCCTCCCTCCATCCCTCCCTCCCTCCCTCCCTCAGGATTTCTTTGTGTAGCCCTAACTGACTTGGAACTCACTCTGTAGTCCAGGCTGGCCTTGAACTCACAGACATCCACCTGCTTCTGCCTCCTGAGTGCTGGGATTAAAGGTATGTACCACCATGGCTCATTGACTTTTGTTTTTTAATAAAATAAAAAAAATACAATAACACACAAATAATAATAACTAAGACTTAGACTTATGAGTCCCATATTGGTTTGAGCAGAAATATGAAACATTACATCATTTGAAGAAATCACACTGTAAATATTCCATCAATAGTTGGCTCACAATCTTTCCCTCTGCTCACACTTTCTTTTTTTCCACACCCATGACAGAAATTGGTGTTGGGGATGGGGCTCCCTGTATGCTCCATGCTTCTAAGTTTCTTTTTGGTCATTTGAAGGGAAGAAAGGAATTCCTTGTCACTTTTTTCTTAGGATCTGGTGATCTCTCAAGGGAGACAGTTGTTCTTGCCTTCACTGGTGCTTAGTGGAGTCCATTAGCATGGGTGAGTCCTGTGGGCAACTTCAGGAAAACAAACAAAACAAGGGACTCAAGAAGTCAGCTCCTTTGCTTATAAATACTGATGCCACAAGTAGAAATTAGGCACACACCAACACGGAATCAAGGAACAGTAGATGTAAAGAGGAGCCCAAGTAGGGCTTCCGGAATAAAGAGACCCAGTCTCAGAGTTGCTACTGCTCAGGAGTAGCCTAGGTCATGTGGGAAACTGGCAAACTGGAACAGCCAGACACCATGTGGTCTTTGTTTTGCTTGCCAGGGTCCATAAGCCTTTGGGGAGGTTTGAACCCAGAGTCTTCTTCTGGGATGTCTTAAGGTGGCTAATAGTTCAGATAGCTCCAAACATAACTCTAGATTTCATAGCTGATATTCACTAATTGGGAGATTTCTTGTAAAATTTATACTTTTGCTTAAAAATGGGAAATTCAGGGAACAACAGGCCTGCATTTCTCCCAGTAACATCCATAGCTGAGTGACAACTACACTGTTAGTCAGAGGTGCACTCTCCGGGTGCATCCAGTCCTCAGTAGGGCAGTTCCGCCATCTCCTGGCTCTCAGGATGGGTCATCTGCCACTCATCTTGCTACTTGTTTTTTACTGATTTTCTGTTATATTGTTTTCTCTGATATTACTTTTCTTATACATTAATCATGAGTATTACCGAGGGCTTGTTAATTTGAAAATATCAAATATATGTCCTGCAGAAGTTTAGAGATAATGTATCCAACCAGGAAGAAGAACCATTCTATAAAGTGTATGTTTTTGGAGCACCAGGAAACTAGCTATAAATGCCATTTAGTTGTGTCCAGTTCAATTATATCTTCTAAACCCCGCAGGGACTCAAGGCATAAAGGGACAGCCATATATGACTGGAGAATCCTAAGCAGGGCGCATGCAATGGAATGGCTAGATAGTTTACTTGAAGATTTGTCTAAATATACACTTTGATTTTAGGTATAAAATTGAAAAACACGTGTGTCTTAGAATCATGGCAATATAATTTATCAAGTCTGAGACAGACTTCTTCAAAAACCCACCTCTGTATTATCCTTCCAGCTCTTCTATCCACGGAAGGGAGCTTCTCTGCAGACTCCACCCTTGCCTGTTCACTTTTCCATTAGGTTCCCGGCTCTGGGCTTGGGGGGCTCTTCCTGGCTGTGAGCCCTCGGGGGACCGGGGCCTTTTTCCTCCCCGGTGCTCACTTTTCCACCTCCAGCATTGCTGAGAGAATTAAAGGAGATGAGATAAACAAGCCACCCAACCTTCTGCCTTCCACTGAAAGGAACCCAATGTATTCTTGTCTGCTTCCTCTTGCTTTCACACAACAGACTGTGTGCGACATGAATTAGAGCTAAATGACTTGTACATGCAGGAAGTGGCATGGGATGACATGGAACATTTCTGAATACAGTAAAGACGGAACCGCTGAGAATTCTCAGTCTGTGTATTTAGTCAGCACTCATTGTGGAATGAACAACAACGTGACAAGCTTGCTGCAAAGCCCCACGTTAATTATGCTCCCCGGCAGAGGGTAGCCTGGGACTATACTTCTGGAGGTGTGTACCTGGGGTCAGAAGAGAGGCTCCGCTGAGAAACTGGTGATTGTAATGAGATGCCAGAACAAGGTCATGAGGCCAAAACAAGTGTGAGAAGTGGCTCAGTTGCCTTCTTCTAAAGCAGGAGACTTTTCATTCACGTGTATTCATTTGTTGAACCTTTGCTTTTTAAAATACCTCTGCTCAGTTCTGACTCTGTTCCCTGGTTCATTCCTGTCCATACTTAATTGCCAAAATGTCAGCATTAAAAGGTGGGAGGCAACTCATGATGGCAGAGTCCATGAGTGAGATTATTGCCCTTAAGGAATAGGTGTGAAGAAGTACCTCATTTCTTCAACCACAGGAACACAAGAAAGACCATCTTGAAGCAAAGCATACCCTCCCCAGATGCTAAATTTGATGGCATCTTAATTTTGGAATTGTCAGTTTCTAGAAATATGAACCTGTCTATGTTGCTTAGAAATTACTCAGTGTAAGGTATTTGGGAAGATATGTGGAGTTTAGAGTATTAAATAGACAGACAATGAAAAAAAGAAGCTTTAGAGCACATACACGTGCACACACACAGAGATATGCACACATAAACTGCATATGTCCTGGTCAGCAAGGTTCATCCTAGTTAGTATGTGAAGGACAAGAAGGCCCTTCTATAACCAGAGGCAGGAATGCATTTCTTAGATCAGGTATTTTTCAGGAAGAGCCTAGAGTAGACACCCTCTATGCAAATGGAATAAGCTGGGTCGGGAGGAAGATGGAATTCTGAGCAGAGGGTGGAACTGAGCCTAGCCATATGGTCAGTGCCACGGCAGGCAAGCCTGTCAGGGCCAGGCACTTTGGGAATGCAGGCGAGAGGGAATTGTCCTGAAAGAACCACACGCATTCCGCCACAAGGAAATGAGGACAGAGGGCTGTGGGCAAGACTGTGCTCAGTGACTGACACTTGTGCTGATTGGAGCCAACACTAGATGTTGAATCATGACTACACAAAGTTGATTAGGATGGATAGGAGCCTTCTAATGCCCTAAAAACATTCCATCCAGGGCGATCCTTATTCATCCAAAGTGCCATGTACAAGATTGGCTTCTGTTTAGCAATGCATGTCACTAAATGTATGCAACTGATTAGAGGCATATAAATAGATCTTGCAAGAGAGTCTTCTTTCTCTAACCAAACATCTCTGGATCTATTAAAGATTCATTGGTTATATAAAAATTAGAAGCTGGCTGGATTCCATGGAAGGAAAATAGAATGTTAGAGCTTTGCCTCTGCCTATGCATTCTGTACATCTCATTGTTACGAAGACGTAGGATCTGCCAAGAACCACAATGAAAGACATTGCTGTCATCTTCCCATTCTATCAGCAAGGTATGAGCATGGTGTTGTGATAGTGACTTGATCACTGATTATCTCTCCAGTGTCTGTCATGCTGTCTGTGTGCAGTACTAATGGCGATGTAGCCAATTAACTGGAGAACTATAAAGGAATGGGCGTATTCGGTTTTTTAGACTATGTCATTTACTTGTAATAAGAGATACACAGTGGGGGTAAAGCAGTCCATTCTGACTTTTAACATTAAAAGCAGGAAAATGAATCTAGGTCACCCAGGGTTTGCCGCCACCTCTTTCCTCCATCTTACTGTGCCAGACAACAGTCTTTTCGTGACAAATCACTAACCTCTAAGAATCTCAAGCTTACCCAACAGGCCTAGCATGGTTAGTGAATTAGTCTCTCTCACTCACATGTAATTATGTACACACATTATAATCTTCTAATGTTCTATTGCAAGGATTACCTGAAAGTTTTTTTTGAATAGAAGAGTAACTATCACAGTTATGATGATATTAGAACATATACAAATGACCTTAATGCCATGTAAGAAAAAAAGTATCCCAAGAAACTGTCTCAAATTCCAATAGCAAAATTAATATGAATCAAGGTATTTTATGACATACTAGTGGACTGATTTTTCTCACAGCATCTTATGAAACTTGCTACAATTAAATCATGCCTTCACTAGTGATACAGGTTTAAACTAACTTGCCTAAATATATGTTGTTATATTAAAATATGTAATCGCTGCTATAGCTTCCTAGAGGCCTAGGTTGTTCCACGCATAGCTAGCAATGAAAAAATTTAAATAAAATCTAGGTCCCCTCTTTGTACTTAGAATTTGACCACAGTGGTCTTTGATGGTGGAGTATCTACTACACGCGGTTTTCTCCTGTGATGTCTCAGCTGTCTTTCAGAAGTGCACCCAAGAGGGATTAATTTGGTGTGAGGTAAATACTCAGAGTGGCTGAGGCTGAGACTGAGACTCTGGCCTCCCTAGCTTCAGGATATTATTTGGTAGAATGAATCATGCATGACCCTGTTCTGTGTTCTGAGCCCAGAGTCTGGGTTGATGCCTCAGTACTCTTGGATGATGAATAGTAGTTGACTCTCAGTTACTTTATGTACATTTTCCTTCTGGTTGAGAAGATGTCTCTCATAATTGTTTTTTATGTTTATTCTTTTGCAGTACTGAGGTCAAACCCAGGTCATACAGGTGCTATAGGAGTACCTTGTCACTGTGTATGTGTGTGTGTGTGTGTGTGTGTGTGTGTGTGTGTGTGTGTATGAAAATGTGTGAAGAGTGCCCAGACTGACATCAGGAGTCTTCCTCTGTTGATCTCGTTCATGTTCAGTGAGGCAAAGCTGACTTAACACACACAACTTTCCAGTTTCTCTAATCTAGCTATTCAGCTTGCTCTGCAATCCCGTCTCCTCCATCCAAGCACTGGGATTATAGGTGGACTATTCATACCTACCAAGCATGTACATGAGTACAGCTGTCCTTACACTTGTGGAGCAAGCACTTTATCCACCAAGCAATCTCCAAAGCTCCAGCTTCAATCTCTAGCTTTCGTTATTGTATTTTGAGGCAAAGTCTTGTTCCCTCGGCTGTCTTGGTCCTAGGTATATACCCAAGCTGGTCTCCAACTCCGGATCCCTACATCTCATCCTTGCAGGCACTGGGATTATAGGAGTGTAATTTCCTGCTTACAACATCCCTTCATTACTTTGTATTTTGTCAAGTATTACCAGATTCACCTAACACTGAGCTATTATTCAATCCTAAATGTTATGTCTACCTAAAACAGTTACAAACTTGGTAGTTAGCTTCAGTGTATTATTTAATAAGTATACAGTCACACATGAGAGTCATGTCCAATTCCAGTCTGTAAAATTCCATGGCTCAAAGACAAAAAATTTTTAAAATATGCATGTCTCCTTCTCCTCCTCCTCCTCCTTTTTTTTTTTTTTTTTTTTTAAAGAGGGTGGATGTCTGTGAGTTCCAGGCCAGCCTGGTCTACAGAGTGAGATCCAGGACAGGCACCAAAACTACACAGAGAAACCCTGTCTTGAAAAAAACAACAAAAAATTTGTTTATTTTATTTTATATTTCTGAGTGTTTCGCTTTCAAGCATGGAAGGGTATTACATGCATGCCTATGCCTGGAATGCTGTAAAAGCAAATCTAAATATGTCTTTCCAATTAGGAAACTCTTCTGTAGCCTCAAGCCAGGCTCCCCAGTGTCATAGCCTTGTCCCTCTGTCTCTCACATGTGAACCCTTTAATCATATGACCACCCAAGTCTGTGTGAAAGAAGAGTCTCACTTCTAGAAACACCCAAGGACCTTTTGCTACCAGAATGCACCCAGTTGGAACTGTGTTCCTCCGACTGTGCATTCTTCTCAGCCCTCATCCGGAGTAGGACATAAGGCGTGGGTCTTTGATGAGGGTCAGGATACACTGACTTGTTTTTCCTAATAATTTCTGTCATGTCCACACCTCCTGCCATTTGGCCACCTCACCGTTGAGCATTTGCTACTTCTGAAAGATAGGATGCTTCCATGCATATTTATTTGGAAATTTTTGGAAAACAAATTGGATGAGTGGCTATTGTTCCTTCTAGTTTTGAGTGTCTCTGGATCAGTGAGTAACTGGGGAAGAAATATATCTGTGATTGGACACTTAGAAATAGCTATAGATTCTGTTCATCTTTTTATTTTAAACCATAATATACACAACACTTTGGAATTTGAATATTATTTTTCTTAGTGAGAAAGAAAAAACAAGCCCAATGGATATGAGCAATTCAGTTTTATCTCCACCATTCTCTCAAGAATTCAACATTATACCACTTTCTTCAAGCAGTGAATCAGCCCATTCCTTCATGTTCCTTGCCACCCCCTGCCCCAAAATGCATCAAAATTTTGCTGTTCTTGACACACTCCTTGAGAGTCCTCTGTCTGGACTTAGCCAAGCAGACACAGATCCTTCTGGTTTATGCCTCTTCTTCCTATGTGGTGACTGATACATTTTGATCATGATCATTTAGACTCTTACTTCAGCAGAAAAAAAACTCTTTGTAGTCAGATCTGCTTCCTTGCCTACCTCCTTTCCCTTCTCCCCTCCAATGGCTGTATTTAACTCCACTTTTCGTAAATTTAACTATAGTTTCTCATCATGGACTATGATGCCAGTGGTCATGCACTGATCCCATTTTGAATTTTGTGCATCAAAAGCCAAGGATGCATTTATTGATTATAGCCTTAGTTCCCTTTGTCACTGCAGTTTAAACGTATTGTCCACACAACTTCCATATTCTCTACATGTTTCCTTGGGATGGGGCCCACTTCAGGAAAGGAGGCAGAATGGAAATATAATAGTGCTGTTGCTGTGTGGCGTTAGCACGTTGATGACACTAGTTAAGCCAGCAGTTTCTCGCAGGTAAAGTGTAGAGAAGGCCCCACCTTGGGGATTACCGTGGCAATGACTTTAGAGGCTCTTTTTGTGACTCTCGGCTATGATATGGGAATTCCACAGGGTTATTCCTTATCTTAAAACCAAAACCTTTTCTGTCAGAGAAATCAAGAATTCTCCAGTGCAAGGAGAAGCAGCTTGCATCATCTGATGATGATGTGAATGTCAGGGACAGTGGATGATGAATCTATTTCTTTATGTGTGTATGTATGTATGTATGTATGTATGTATGTATGTATGTATGTATGTATCTATCTATCTATCTATCTATCTATCTATCTATCATCTGGCTAGCTAACTAGCTATTATTCATTTATTTGTGTTTCACTATCTCTAATAGTTCGATACAATAAGTTAGCATTACTTTCATTTTATTATTAGTTAAAATAAACTGTAAAGAAACAGTTAAGTAACACCATTTTAGCATAGCTCTCTTGTGAGCCAGTATGCACATAACATTGAAGGTTTTTCTTCAGTAGTGCAATGACCCCATCCCTTAGCAATGTCTACTTAGTCATAGACCTTGGCAAGCTAATTTCCATGGTCTGGAAGTTCTATGTTCTGTTTCACAATGACAACACATATATGCTTCCTCTGCTAGTCCAATCAGATATCTCTATGATGTTGATGTCTTCATTCTTGGCTTTTTGTACATGCAAACAAAGTGCACAGTTATTTCTGAAGTCTCAAAACATGACATTTCCCTATGATTTTGGTTTTTTTTAATGTGGCTACCATTCCTCTGTGTCTCCTTTTTCTACTCTTTATTTGTCTCATTGACATTTTTGTCCATGCCACAAGATTCTCATCCCCTTTAGGAATTAGCACAGTTTTATTTTAGTAATTAAAATTGCCAAGCTGATTTCTAAACTCCAGTCTTTGATTTGATTAAAAAAGCTCTCTTCTCTCAGGGCACAGAAGTGTTCCCATCAGGGGTCTAGAGCAGAATGAAGGGCTGTCATTTTTCTGGGTCTCCTTTCCCTCACATGAGTTCTGTAGGGTGAGTCAGGGAGGATGGAGAGGGGCTGTCTGTCACTTTGTCTATCTGTGGGATATTCCTGTTCCAACAGCAAAGTAGGTAAATTATGATGATTGATATTGTGTGCCAATTTGATTAGACTATATCAACTAATTGTTTGATGAAATTCAAGTCTAGATGGCACTGTAAAGGTATTTTAAAGATAGGGTTAACATTTTCAATCAATTAACTTCAAATAAGCAGACTACCCTCCACAATGTGGGTTGAAGTCTAAAAGGCAATTGTGAAGGGTTCTCAAAGGAGGAACTCTCCCTGCAGATTGTGATGCAGAAATTCTGTTTGGGTTTCGAGACTTGAGGCTCAAGACAGAAACACTGACTCTTAGCTGAACTCCCAGCCTGCTGACCTGCCCTGCAGGTCTAGATTTGTCAGTCTCAACCTCACAACCTGGTTGTTCTCTCTCTTTTCCGATGTAGTCATATATCTCATACTGATAGATGCATTGGTCTCTTTTCATGAACATCAGAATATGTATTTGGACAAACTGAGATGGCCATGAAATCACTGAACATTATAGTATTATGGGATCTCCATTGTATGTTTGATTAAAATGTTACATGGTGAGATGCAAATCCTGTTGGTTAATATCTTGCCATTTTTATTTCTCTGGAGAACACTGACTAACACATCCCTCAGATGGTGTGTAGATACTCAGAAGAGCTACAAGATGCTCCACTGGGATGCTGCAAGAAAATATTAGAATTTCTATTTACTGTATAGAGTTTTATTAACAAGAAAACTAAAACAATTTAGCTTTACTAGTGTTTGCTAATAAGATGGACACTAGAATCTTCCCTAGATCCATGCATCACATGGTTACATATTATGCACGAGTCTGATGATTTATGGGCTAGAAGGGAGTTCACCAGTTCTCAGAATTTGCCAGTGACACTTTAACAATAGTGTGCTCCAGTACTTAGCTGGTTGCCCGTGGAAGGCAAAATATACTAATGTCTAGTATCTAATTGTATTTGCTCTGCTGTTGGGGAATAGACCTAAAGTTTTGTGTGTGTTCTCTGCCACTGGATCACCACCTCAGCTCATATACTACCCAAGTGTATATGAACCAATCCTGACAATGCAATGGACACATAGTTTTAATGATTTTCTTTTCCCAAGAATCTGTGAGCTAAAGTGACTGTTAATAATGCAACGAAAAACAAGCCCTCTGGATATTTTAAAAAACAAAACAAACAAACAAACAAACAAAAAAAAAAACCTGTGATGTGTTTCTTCCTCTTCATGTCTAAGTAAGAGATGAGATCTGAGATTGTCCAGTCAGGTTTGTGAAAAGGACTGCCAAAAAGATTTTCTTTTAAAAATATTTATTTATTTTTACTTTATTTGTATGAGTGTTTGGCTGCATGTATGTATGTGAACACCAAGAATGCCTGGTACCCACAGAAGCCAGAAGAGGGCATTGGGTCTCTAGGACTGGAGTTGCGGAAGGTTGTGAGCTACTATGTAGGTGTTAAAAACTAAATCTGGGTCCTTTGTGAGAACAGCAAATACTCCTACCACTAAGTGACCTCTCTAGCACCTCCACCTCCAGTTTTCTAATTGTCAGGACTAATAGATGTGTAAGATTGTATTTCTACCTTAATTTCAGTGTCTTTTATGTGTAGTCCCCTATACATATTCCGAGGGAAATAGTAGAAACGTTCCTTTTTTGAATCTACTTCTTTTGACCATGTATCTTACTCTTTGGCATTATGTAAGTAGGTGGAGAGAAGGAAGGACCGTGATGACATCAGAGTATTCTAATGCTACATGAATACATGAGTTGCAATCCGAGAAGCTGAAAAGTGACTTGTGGATGACACTGCTTTGGGGACAAAGTAGATATGAGCTCCAGAAAAAACTGACCCAACTGCACCGTTATGACAATATGTATTAAAAGAGATGAAGACCTTGAAAACATAGATTTGTCATCTCAGATTTTACAAACTGAGACACATTGTCATGGTATGCAGCAGGAATTTATTATGCTACATTCAAAATGCTGGCATTAATCATTTAATGCACTTATAAATAATAACTCATTATGAAGGGAATTGGTGTGTTGGTTCCAAAGGGGTTGTGATGAGAAAAGTGCAACATCCTATTTTAATGAAACATTTTGAAAATATAACCATACTTAGAAATTCTGTTGTTGTTTGTTTATGAATTTTACAAACCTGATTTTTTTTTTTTTCTGAATGATTTCTCACTGGAGGACTTGAACTAAGGAGAGCTTAAAATGGCAATGTCATTGTCAGGATTTCACGATCCTGTAATCTTTGAGCATGTAATAAAGAGACATTTTGAGCATACAATAAAGAAACCCCTTTCATTTTTCTTTAGTCTACCATGCTCCTTGCCCACCCCCCTGCCAAGATTTCTAACCATGAAACACTTATTTCCAATGAGGGCTCAAGCTGAGGTGAGGTTTGATCCCATGGTCGCTAGCAGTCTGAGTTCGTCTTACTTGTTAGGAAAAATTCTTCAGGCGTCACTCACCAACAGTCTAGTGTCATTCCGAGCCTTGAAATGTGGTTTGTGTAGATCTAGTTCTGGAGAGAGAGAGAGAGAGAGAGAGAGAGAGAGAGAGAGAGAGAGAGAGAGAGAGAGAGAGAGATCCAAATCACATAGTGCTATGAGGCAAAATATCTGATTACAGAGTCCAAAACTGCTTTGTGTATGTAATTTTTGAAGAGAGAAAAAAATCACAAGCCAGCATCAGCGAAGTGCTTAGTGGGGGATTTCCGTTTCACCCATGCAGCGATTACATTTCAATCTGAGCAGCGGGGAGATTCTGCTGATCCTAAACTAAGGGATGTCAAGAAGGAAACGGCTTGCTTCTTTCTTTCCGTAGGTGGTTATTGTTTTAAAAACGAAGAGCCTTAAGTTTGGCTGACATCCAAGGCATGTCACATATCCCTGATGTAGAGAGATGCAGTGAGAATCCCCAGTCCCCAAATATTTGATTAGAGCATATGTAAATTGTCCCATGTTCTTGGCATGGGCTGAATCAGAAATGACAATGTAGATTATGATGTTCTTTTACAATCAAAGGTTATTATTACTATTTTTCCCCAAAGGAAGTAAAATTTATTTAGTCAAGACATCTGATGCTTCTTGGTACATCAGATAATTTATACTTACATTCTGTAAGGAAACAAATAATGAACAGTGAACAGAACAGTTGATGACATTCTATAAATATCACAGATTTTTTTGAGAAATTAATGAATAGCTAACATTGAAATGCATATTCACAGAAAAACTATTAGCCATTTTCTTTTGCCTCTACTTCTGAGGATTATAATTAGTGGCCCTGAGCCCCAAATCAGAAAAAAATCACATTTCAGACATGGAAATGTGTGTGAAACTCCTTGAGACATATACTAGCTAAACCATAAAAGAGACATTTGGGTTTGCTGTAAAGTTAGTTGATCAGGAATTTCAGTATTTTATCTAGTATGTAATCAGTAATGAAGAAATAAAAATCACAGTCCTCCTATGCCTAAATGAAATGCTTTGCAGAAAACACCTTCACCCTCCTGTGAGTGTCCCCTGCCTGATCTCTGGTCCATCACCATCCCAAACGGGGGTAAATGATGCCGGGGAAGGCTTCTCCTACAGTGTTAAAGCACACAGGAGACGTGTGTCTACCAAGCAAGTGACATGGTTGTGATTTAGCACAACAGAAAAATGGCATAGCAGATTTGATGTAGCTTCTCATCCACAAAAACTTACTGTACATTTAGAGAGCAAATCCAGGAGGTACAGGCATTTCATATATGTCTGTCTCAAAACTGTCAGTTTTCAAAATAAAAATGTCAGTGAAATATTTTCTATTTGGCTACAGAAGTAGTTAAATTCTTGAATTAAAAGCACTCCTTATCTGTAAGAAAAAAGAGGAGGGGGAAGGGCCAGAAGGGAATGCAGACAAGAGCCAGCCTTGCCTGAAGAGGGAGATGCTCAGGCTGCCTCTGAACAGACAATAGAAAACTAATGAGGTAAAAAGTCTGGCAGGATTATGATCTGATTGTCACAGATTAGACTAATGTCAATGAGGAGCAAAGAACAGCCTCCGAATGGCTTCGAGACACCTGCAGACAATTGTCTTTCCAGGGATTGATTCATTGGGCATTGTTTTAGGCAGCATTTTACAACAGAGGGATGGAGTGGAGTTTGGGGAGAGGTGACATTTTTGCTCCCTCCTCCTGTCCACTTCAGAATTGTCCTTTCAGTCTTAAGCCCCTGTCTTGTTGACCGTCATAAGAAGCAGCTGTCCGCAGACCACTCTTTAAATCTTACAATTCTATTAGTGAGAATAAAAAATCACGGAGGCTGAATTCTGATCTTTAGAAAGAAGGGCTTGGGCACTAGCATTTTACAGTGTGTTATCTGTACAGTGTAAGGGCTGCAGTTCTTGGCAGAATCTGAGGAGCTATTTTTGATTCATTCATTTTATTTTTCTCCTCTTTGGGACCTTGATCAGATATTTCTGGGACAGATTTTACTCACAGCTCAAGTGAGGTCCTTTTGTAGCCAATTGCGTATTTTGACTGGCCCCATATAGAGGGACATATTCCTATTCCTATGGGAAACATCTATAAAACAAAGCGATGAATAGCCTACCTGAGATAAGAGAGGTAGAGCAGAGGCAAGATATGTGGGACCATGCTAGAACTTGACATTTTTTGTTGTTGTTACTATTTGGGATACAATAATGCCTATTATTTTTATAATTTGATTACCTTTTGTATCTTCTGGAAATTAAAAAAAAAACATGCACCAAAAAAAAAAAAAACCTTCAAGTTTAAGTATATTCAAATAAATTTTTAGCAACAACGAAATGGAGATTTATAATCTGGAGCAGGATAGCAAATGCATGCTGGCCTTTCTATCATTCTTTAGGAAAAGGTAAACTGTAATTTGCCTGTGGTACCCCTCCCTCTTCAGGAAGCCCTGAAAACCTCATTCAGAGATGTAGCTGCCACCACATCATGGTAGGGCATGGCTTCTGCATCTGCACACTTTCTTCTTGCCTTGTATCCATTCCTTGCTTCTCTCCTCTAGCCCCTGGAAACGGCTGCTCTGTCCTCTGCATTACAGTGTGTTGATTTGCCCTTTCCAGGCTTCCTGTACTTAGTATTGTGTATTTGAGCTTCACTTGCATTGTTTATGTATCAGTAGTTCATATTTAGTCACATTATCATCTAATCCAGATGGTTTTACCTTTTGCAAAGGAATACACTTGCACTAAGTATGGTGCTCATGTCTGTAATCCCAGCTGAAGACATGGGAAGGCTGAATCAGTAGACTTGCCACAAGTTCCATGCAGTTACATAGTAAAATATTGTCTCAAAACAAACAAATAATACAACAAAGCAGAACAAAAATTCCACATGTTGGTCTAGCTGTTTCTTCCATTTTATTCATGATGAACTTGGAGACAAACAGACACTCTCTTTGGTGGTACTGGGACCCTTTCTGCAAAATCTTCCATGAAAAGCCTTGGCTGCCACTCCCGAGTCTTGAAGAACCCAAACCTAGGAAGTGTGATGGTTACATATGTAACTATTTTCTTACTCCATTTGGGGATAGTCCTGACTTAAGAAGGTGACTAGAATTGAATTAGAAGTCAGAATTCTAATGATACCAGGGCTAGATGTTTTCCAAAATAACTGTCTTTTAATAACCTTCAACATTTACTGTTTTTCTGGATAAAAAGAGAAACAACCATGGATAGGTTTGGAAATGGACATACAAAGTGAATATAAGGGCTATTGATTATTAACTGATTAATACATTATTTTTAAGGGGCTAATGAGATGGCTTAGTAGATAAGTATGTGTAAACAGGAGGTCCGAGTTCTGAGCTCCAGCACCCAGTTAAAAGCAGTGCACATCCATAACTCCAGTGCGCTGCTGGGAGACATCTCAAAGGGTGCACTGTCCAGCCAATGTGGCAGAAATGGTGAGCTCCAGGTTCCGTGAGAGACCCTGTCTCAAAATGTAAGGTGGAAAAGCAGGGAGAAAGATACTTAATGTTTACCTGTGGCCTACACGAGCACACACACACACACACACACACACACACACACATCACATCACATCACATTCACACACATTACAATCACACATTCATATACACCACATTCACACACAAACATATACACTACATTCACATACACCTGTGCACCATATTCACACACACATATCCACCACTTTCACACACACACACACCCCTACACCACACCATATTCACACACACATGTACACCACTTTCACATACACACACCTACACCACATTCACACACACATATACACCACATTCACACACATCACAATCACACACACATATATACCACATTCACACACACCTGTGCACCATATTTACACACACACATATACCATATTCACATACACACATATACCATATTCACAGACACACATACCACATTCACACACACCACATTCACACACACACACTTTTAAAAAGAATGCTTTAAAAGTAATAATCTATAAGTTTATTAAGCACTTTCAGCTATTTAAAGTACTTAACACACATACTAATGATAATTCCTCAATCATCCTATAAGGGTAATAGGGCAGGGTAGATCTTGCTTCTAATGCAGAAAAGGAGACTGAAAATCCAAGGGCAATGTAGACTCTCAGGATCAGATGTAATTGTCAACAAAGGCCTGAGACTTCCCATTCCCAACCTAGTGTAACTCACAGGACCAGATTCTGATTAATGAAGTTGAGCAGCAGTAAAAATCATCAGAGTTTGATATGGAGGGATGTAATAGCTAAACTCATATGAATATTCAGACTCTTGTTAATTTATGAAGAATTGGGACTTTAAAAAGGATGCAATCTTACTACGTTATTAGGTTAAGCTCTCCTAAAACAAACCAGCAAACAACAACGTATTGTAAATTAGGCCATTTTGGATTTGTGCAATTTAAATGGTTGAGTTATTTTATGTTAGGAAAGTGACTGCACAATATTCATTAGCTAATTTTCATGATGTTTTGTTGTTGTTGTTGTTGTTTTTTAAGCACATCGGGCCAAATTACACTTTCAGAGATGCTGACAGAATTTTAATTAACATAATAGGTCTAAATTCAGTTCTTTCTATGGTGGCTTCATTTTGATTCAGGGAGGTGTTGAGCATTATAATTTTCCTTTTTGTAAGGGAAGAAAGCCAGTCTTCCTAGGCTGAATCATGTACCCACAACCTGACAGTGAATAAGCCCAACACAGGTGTGAGTTTACACCAACGAAGTCCAAGTGTAACAGTGTGGCCAACGGTGGTGCAGCTGACGACGGCCACACCTGTCCTGCCGAGGGGCTTGGCTGTACCCTCTTCCCTAGACCCAACCTGCTCTTTTTGTGGTTGTTATTTTGTAGAAGTTTTAGATTCATGGAAAAGACAAATATCTGAGTATATTAAATGGATTTGTAAAATATGTCCTTTAACAAAGATTGCAAGATAAATATTTTATTGTGTGTCTTTCCATGGCAGCTTGTCCCTCCAAAGCTTTGCAAAGACTGACATGGTTGCCACCCCCAGGGAAGAAAGCAACAGCGTTCATAAAGGGGGTTCCAGTGACCCCAGTGTTTGCATGCCTATGATCTTTACGCAAAGCAGTTCAGTGAGATAAACAACACCCTTTAAGCATTACCTGTCTGAGGCATTCTGCTGTCTGCCGGCCTCAAGGATCACATGTGATTGTATAGCACCACACAAACTGAATTCTAAGGTTATCTTTAACATCTTACAGCTATTATCACTTGTCTTGTGATCTGTGGTTTCAGAAAAAAAAAGTCTGTTAGCAGGAGCAAGGGGGCATTCTGTACTTAACACAAGCAGCTGTTAATTATAAAACTGCACTCATTTGTATTTTACTAAAATTGTTGCTATGGCTCTCAAAGAACTTTTAGGAAGACACTGAATCCCCTTCATCTCTGCAGCTGATTTCTGTACTTGCCACTTTCTTCCCCCCAAATAATGCCAATTCTCCCTTTGGAGTCCTATTAAGGATCATAAAACCCAATAAAATATCTTTTTGGAGAAAGCCAAAATATATTTGAGGGAATTATGGCTGATGAGGGAGATGCAATGCTGGATATTACAGCAAATTAGGTCTGTTAAATATGAGGAGGTTGAGTGTTCTGTACATCTCTCTGCAATAAAATACATGGACACGTGCACGCACACACGGGGTCCACTTACACAGAGAGATGCTGGCACCTATCCCTAGGTGTTTAATCACAGCCCTGCTGCAACAGAGAGAACAGGTTGGCCAAAGACAGGACAATTTCCTGTAGAAGCCGGAGACATCGATGCAGTGGAACATATATTTCTTGCATTCAAGCCTGTCTTTTATTTTGTTTACACAACAAAGTTATTATGCTAATTATGTAGTAATATGCCACCCCTGAGGACTTTCCATGTTGATAGCATCTACTTTAGGATGCAGATTGGGAGCCAATATGTGATTATTGCTATTTCAAAATGATTTGATCAGTATGACAAATTTTTCCTTCAGAGTGAGTTCTCTGGCTGTACTGCTTGATATGGATTTAACAGCACAGTGTAGAAAAAATAATCAGCAGAATTTGTTTTTTTTAATGCTTTTCTCAGAAAATATCAGTAGATAATATGTTGGAGTGATGAATAAAGACTAAGGTCTCTCTCTCTCTCTCTCTCTCTCTCTCTCTCTCTCTCTCTCTCTCTCTCTCTGTGTGTGTGTGTGTGTGTGTGTGTGTGTGTGTACATACATGTGAGAGTGGCTGAGATTTTACGTTAATACGTGTACAATTTCGCTAGGGGGAGCTCTTGACTGGCTGTTCAGCAGCCTGACTATTGTCTGTGGGAGACAATTTTTCTTTGTTTGAAAATTTACAAGTCATCAATGAAAATGCTGCAAATACAGTAGAAGTTTAGGGAAGAGACACACCACCGGCTCCCAGTTCTGCATTCGGGGGAGGGCGGGACGGCATTTTCTTTCTTAGTCCCTTTGCCCAGCAAGTATATTTCCACATCCCATCATTGAGCAGATTTCAGAGCTACTGTAAGAATCTTTTTGCCACAGGGCTTTTTGTAGCCCGTTCCTTCTGGGAGTCTCTTCACTGAAGCTTGGCAATAACAACGAAGACTTTTCAAATGCCAGGTACTCACATCAATTAATTAAGCAGCGATACAAATGTGATTACAGTGTCTGACATCGCGATGCTGGGTTAAACCTGGGAAACTCTGGTCAGAGATGCACCCATTCCAAAGAATTATGGGGTGGGGGCGTTAACCAACCAAAAACCCTGCAAATATTCGTAAAATCTTCATAAGACAATGACTTTTAGAAGCAAAGCAGAATATGCCAGCCCTAAGGGAGTGCTATGATTGGCTTGGACAATTCTCATTTTATTATCCTTATTCTGCAAAGCTCCAGCCTCTGTGTGTGTGTGTGTGTGTGTGTGTGTGTGTGTGTGTGTGTGTTTCAGTGTGTGTGTGTCTTTTTAAATCGGAGGAAAAGGAACTGAAGCCAAGTGCCTCTTTGCCCACCGTGTTCCTCCCTTTTCCTCCACTCTAATGACATTTGGCTGGCTCCGCTGTGTAATGCTTGACTGGTTTTATTGTTGTCTGTTCCCAGTGGGGAACAGTTGACACTGCTCTCTGTTTTCAATTGATATCCATTTTCAACAATATTGCTTTCTATTAGATTCCTGCACAGTTTGTGCCAAGCAAACTGAATATTTACTGGGCTGACCTCAAAGCCTTCAAATCAACAAACACTAGAATAAGCAAAAGTATGCATTTTTAAGATCAAATGTTTTTGAATGCTCTTTTCAAAATTATTATTTTTAAATGCACCCTGAACTGCAGATTAAATAATACTAGAGTATTGGTTCTGTCAGCCCACTTTATTTATTTTCACATATTAAATAATGGTATTAAATGTTAGAAAAATGGTTGTATATATTTTTTTTTTACTTAGGGATGAAAGCAATTCATTTTTTCTATATTTAGCAGTCCCCCCTTGTAAGCAACTGAGCATTTTTGGCCCATTACCTTTTAGTGTAGACATAGTGTATAATATCATATTGCACAGAGCAACTGAGTTTGACAAAACAGAAGACAGACAACCACCTCAAGGCTCGTTTACTGCAGGGGCTCTGAGTTCGAGCTGGAGGGGCAGAAGATTGCATTTAACCATTGAAAGCCAAAGAGCTCGTCAATGACAGGGTTGTTTCTAACATCTTTGCTTCAGTGTACCAAGCAAACTTGTCAGACTCTTAATCATATGTGCTACCCTATGTCCAGTGCACCAGGCTAGACATGGCAGGTAGGAAATTTTAATTTTGGAGAAAAGAATTTGAAAAGGAAAGGATTTGATATTTTGAGAAGTACCTAGAAATGATTGCAATTTAGCCAAATATGCCCAATTACTTACACACACACACACACACACACACACACACACACATACACACACATATACACATACACACACACACATACACACACACACACATACACACATACACATACACACACATATACACATACACACACACATACACACACACACATACATACACACATACACATACACACACACACACACACATACACACACACACACACACACACACACACACACACACACACACAGCTTGTTCTTTAACATGTAGGTTAAAGTTAACTGTAATACGATATGTCTGCATAAAATTCCTCAGGTAACTCGAGATAGCTATTGGCTGTTGAGGCAAAGAACATTGCCCCGTGGGGTGACAGTTGAGTGTTCGCTGCACAAGCATGAAGACCCATGGCAAGATCAGGTGAAGTGAACAGTCACCCCATCTCTGGGACAGAGGCGACTGAAGGTCCTGGGAGTTGGCTAGGCAGCCTGTATAGCTGAAATAGCGAGAGGCAGTTTCAATAAGAGAAACCCTAGCTAAAAAATAAGGTGAAGAGAGATAGAAAAGCCTGAAGTCAACCTCTGGCCTCTTCACATGCATACACACACACACACACACACACACACACACACACACACACACACACTCGAATGCATGCACACACACACACACACACATGCACACACTCACAGATCTGGGGGGCTAAAATACATTTTCTAATAGTGTTCAGATGATCATAGCCACCATATTACAGAACGTAACCCATTGTGTGTAGTCTGACTCCTACTCATAAGAAAAAAGGACAATGAGCTAAAGTTTCTAATGCAGACTTCTCTTTCCCAGCTTCCTTAATTTCATTCCTTTCACCCCATATTTATTGAGTCTGAATCAGCATCCCCATTTCTTTGAAGCAGAGGTGATGATGCCTCTCTTACCATTTCTTGAGCCCACAGTGCCCACCAGCATCTTGGAACCAAGCGCTTTCCAGTATGCATTGTTCACTCTCAACACAAACCTTGCTGTACTGTCCTTCAAAATCTGTGTGCACTGCATATGACACACAGCAGAATCTAGTGCTCAGCAGCCCTTTGGGGCATCTTTTCAGAAAATGTGGCCACCTAGACATTGGCTAGCCCTGGCAAGCAGTGATCTGCCAACGGTTCTGGGAAAACCCCTTACTCAGCTTCATTTCTTACCATCTGTGAATCAGTTTTTCTATTTATAAATCAGGCGTAATTAAAACTGCCCACTGGGCCTTTTCCAGGCATGTTGGGAGGCTTAGCAAGAAGCTGCTAACTTCCCTTAGCTCTTTGAAGGAGCAATGCTACAAGATACCGAAGGCAGAAGCCTTGCATGTGAGGCGCTGGACACATTTGCATTTAAAGCTCCACTTTTATAAATCGAATATGGCATTCTTTGGCATGGACACAGAACATAATTAATCAGTAGAACTTCAATCAAAAATATAATTTTTATGGATTCCAGGAATGCCTGGAAGCTCATGGCCAGTATGGATTGATATATGGCTGAGTGTTGATGGTTTCTCAACAAACTTGGTTTCAGGTCCAACCCTGTCAGTAACTAGCTGCGTCAAACATGGCAAGTGATTTCCCTTCCCTCCACCTCCTCATTTGCAAAATGAAAGAACTTTCTGATTGCCTTATGGGAATAAAAGTAAGTTTTAATGTGAAGAAGTGTTTAGAAAGATATCGAGCATCTTTTCTATATAACACAGGCTATGGGCTCCTGGTGATTTTAAAAATGGGTCGTGGTAACTCCAAACTCTCTTTTTGGCTAATTGAAATCACACACACACACACACACACACACACACACACACACACACACACACAGCACATACAGGCACAAGCAGGCAATCTCTCTCTCTCTCTCTCTCTCTCTCTCTCTCTCTCTGCATAATGAGGAAGGAATCCCATCTCCCCATTGTTTCTTTTGTGGCTTTCTTGTCATTCTGTGCTGATTGTCTTCCTGGTTCACTATGGAGGCAGCTACCAGAGGTGTATTTCTCCAACATTTTGTCCTGAAAAGCACCCTCCGATGAAAGACATTTCATTCTTATGAAAACTGCATGATGCAATCTTAAAGTCTTTTATAAACCTTGTCTAGGAATCTCCAGATAAGACAGAGTATACTACACAAATTATTTTCTTAGTCTCTTTTATAACATCTTAATATTCTCACATCCATGTCTATATTTCCCAAGTGGCATCAAAATTCAATCATGTTTTACTTGATTTTTCCTTCTGCATATCTGAATGATTGTTTATCAAAGCTGTGAGCACACAAATGACAAAAAGAGAGGAGAAATTTCATTGCTATCCATTACATTGGAGACTGTGACTTAAATTGGATTAGTGAGATAAAAGGTCCATTTTCTCTGCGTGAATTGCAGACTACCTTTAGAAATTACACTTGAAACAGTTACCTGGCAAGAGAGATGCCCCACAGTACCTGCGATCATCTGAGTGATGGATGGCACAGGTACATTTGTGTAAGAACAAAGGAGAGGTATCAGGCAAGGAAATAAAGACAGGAGATATCACAATCCTTAACTCCATTTAGGTCAAATTCAGGCTAAAATGGACCCCTCCATCCTAAGTACACATAATGTTGAGAAATATCAGATCAAAATCAAGGATGGGGGGAGGAAGAGCTGGAGGAGATAGATAGATAGATAGATAGATAGATAGATAGATAGATAGATAGATAGATAGATAGATAGAGACAGAACACGTCTCTCACCTTCCTCTGCGTATGCCATGGTCCTGTATAATTCCAGTTTGCTGAAGTGTAGTGATAGATCAAGTCTTGGAGGCTTGTTTCCATATTGTGTATTGGTGGTATTGAGAGTCCCAGGAACCTCTAGGGAAGTTGGGAATGATAAGTGTTATGGAATATGTGAGCTCACTTTATTCATGTCATCCAATAATGTTGCTAGGTCCTGTAATGAAGCATTGCACTTGACAATTGCAGGAACCAGGAAGGGCAGCCCGAAAGGTCAGCAGTTGAGGCAGCCCTCCTTGTCCTTGGTCATCAGGCTCGTCGGTGGGCACTTGCTGTAGGTGTCTAGGCCATACCTCTTCCAGCTTCCCTCTGGCAGGTGCTGATGGGACAGTGTGCCCCCAATTAATAAGGAAAGAGACTGTGGGTACATAACTAATGATGAAAACAGCTAGGGCTAGGGTTTTTGAGATTGAACCCTAGAACTTCAGTCTTAAAAAACCATCCAGGAGGGAACAAAATAGATGTGTTTTAAGATGTTTTCACAGAGGAAGTTGTCAGTCAAGGGATAGGTCCTGTAACCACAGAGTCTAGTATCTGTGGTTGGCTGGAATTTATAAAATAAGGAGAAACAAGCCAGAGGTCTGTGTGCAGAGTTGAGGCAAGGTTGTACTTTTGGTTGTCTTAACTGAATAAATCCATCAGTCGACAAAGAGAGGAGTGTAGTGGATTAGACAGCGAAGGTATGATTGAAGACTCCTAGGCAGGGTCAGCTTGAGACCCATTGATCATAGTCTCATTAGGCCTGGAACAGAAACAAAAATGAATTTGAAATGTGGGGAGAGTAAGCGGAGGTGGGGAGAGGAAGGAGACCAAGGGGAAATCTTGGTATGCTTTCCAACAGTGTGATTCATAACACACTGTTGAACTCAGACACTGGGGGGCAGAATCCGTTGGTAACCTCCCTGACAGACACTGTGCCAGGGCAAGCATTTCTAGCACCCCAGATCACTTGTCTTCTTTAGTAAAATGCCCCTGAATAATATTTATAGCATAAAAAAATGGCTTATGCTTTAGAAAAAAATGCTGCTAATGTTGTAGTGCTGACCAATATATCCCAAGTAAAGCCACATAAAGGAAGAGAACCAGGAGAGACCCCAGCAGGATCCCAGACTCTTTATTCCTACTCATGGGTCCTCTCTCTGATTTAGATAGTGAGAAGCATGTATTAGCACTAAAGAGATCCATAAAAGGGCTGATTGTGTACTTTATTAAATTGGAAGTGAGGCTGATAATAAAACTTAATATTAGAAAGAAGCAGGATAATTGGAGCAAAATTAAAGTAACTATTATTAAAAACTTAAATTCAGTCTTCCCAGCCCTTCATCAGCTGTTCCCTCATCAAACTCCAGCCTTCGGTGGCTTCCTTCCCTCGGCAGGCTTAGCTCTATTTCTCAGATTCATCTTGCTCGCTCGCAGCATCCTTCTTTGCACACACTGTCTTTCTCAGCCTGACTCTTCACCCTTCTGTTCCTCTACCCCGTTCATTACCATCAGCAACAGGCAGAACCCTTTCTGACGGGGCCTTCTTGAGTAAGCCTCTCGGGGGTTCAAGGGAGCCCCACAATCAATATTGTCCTTCCCCACTTGGATTATAAAACAGTTGACAAATAGACAGAGCAAGGCCAGACTGTGAATTTGATTCTGACAAGCTTAACATTGAAAATCCTATGCAATACAGAGGAGGGGTATGCCTGGTCTCAGGCAAAGCCTGAGCATATCAGGGATAGGCTGTTGAGGGGAGCTGAATATGGGCCCATGGTGGTCATGGTCCCCCTCAGCAAAGGGACAAAATTGAAGATCTACTTCCTTATCTGAAAGTCATCAATAGAGAAGTGAGATCTGGGTGAGGAGATGGTTGGAGGGATCACTCTCAGAGAACACCTCATGGAAGGAAACAGCAGCCGCAGGAATAACAACTGTTTCTGCAATAATGACCTTGGTTAAGAACTTAGAATCAGGATCAGGAGCTGGCTCTGTCATGTATTTATATTCTCGATTCAGTTACAGCTCAGCCATGGTAGAAGTGGCACATGGCTACTAAGGGATAGGGGACTTGCTACAGATACTTGACCTTGTATAACTACGGGAAAACTGGCATGTAAAATCTCAGAGGAGGAGCCGAGGCTCGGAGAAAAATCACTAACTGCTCAGCCCCAAGTACCAGGGAGAGTGAGTGGTCAGTCTGAGAAGCTTGAGCATTTTGTGATCATGAAAGAGGTACATGGAAGATCCTGAGAAGCTCTTGTCTCTGGGTAGTGCTACCTCTGGAGTTCTGTCACCCAGTATCAAGTGGGGGACCTGGAGCTGCTGTGGCCAGGATTGCTATCTGTTAAGGACAATGAGGCCTACACAACCCATCCGAGAGCCTCCCAGCTCTTCTGATAAGTCCATCACTTCCTGAAATGTAAAAACTCCCAACGTAATGGGGATTTCTGCTTTTCATCTCCTCCTTGGCTGTCCGTGAGCCACACAAGAAAGGGGATTACAGGAGGATCATATTTCAGCTTTAGTATGCTGATTATAGAATAATCTAACAAGGCTACACCTTGATAATCTAGCTTGCTAACAAAGTAAGGAGGAAACTCTGGCCTCTGTCTCACACAACACAATTAAAATCGCTCAGTTAATCCTCCAAAAGAAGAGTCAAGAGATTTTGTGTGTCAAGTTGCTCATTAGGGGATGTTCATTGTTTGATATCTTATGATGTACATCATATTGATAGAAATTACTAACCACTTCAAACACAATTTATGATGGATAGTAGGATAAACAGAGAGGAGAAAACTGTCACCAAATTGAAGAAGAAATACCATCAGTATAGCAGCCTTATTTTCTGCAGTGGCCACGTGGTTGTGGTCGCCTTCACTACTTCTTTTGTTCGGTAATTTTGCCTCACTCCCTTGCACAAGCAAGCTCCTTAGCTCCTCATGATTCATTGGCTGCTGGTGGTGGTGAGAGAACCCCATTTTCAGTCCTGAAAGATCTGTGCTGTTAGCAGTCCCTGCTGATACTGGGTTGATGTCTGTTTACTGATTTTGTTGTTTGTTTGTTTTATTTGAGACAGGATTCATTGTATTGAGCTTGCAAGCTTCCTGCTTCTGGTCTGGTTCTTTTTACCTTTATTATAGAGAATAGGAGCTTTAAAAGGCCCCCATTCCCATTTTTGTATAGATTGACATAGTAAAAAATGGTTTTGTTTTCATCTTTAGTTTTGGATGTAAATTTATTATATTCATTAGGAGTATCTTTTGTTCTAACTGGGTGCCTCTTGGTAGGAACCTAGATCGGGGGGGATAGTTGTCAGGCACATCATCCACAAGATTGGAGGTCTGAATCTTCATCCTGACTTCCCAACGTTCTCACCCATGACCAGTGATTTAATCAACAACATCTGCACAGTGGACCTCTACAAGCACCCCAAGATCACAGGGGTCAGGGAGCTTCTGGGCTAGTGGACACATTCATGACAGAACATGGCAATGTACCACAACTGCACTGGACAGAGCTACTGCACTCGAAACCCTTCCAGTCTCATCTGTATGTATCTTCACATGACCATTAATTTTAGCTTTTGCAATAAATCATAACTTAAGTGCAGCCTTTTCCCATGTTGGAGTTGTCGTAGCAAATAATCTGATCTGAGGGGTGTATCATTTTGTTTTTCATTGTCATGACAAAACACCAATACCAAGACAAGTTAGTGAAGAAAGGGTTTATTTAGGACTTACAGTTCCAGAGAAAGAAGAGTCCGTCACCTTCGTGGCAGGCTACTGATGTGGTGACTAGTCAGAGCTAGAAGCTGAGACCTGAGGGTTCACATCTCAGACTCAAAACATGGAGCAGAGAGAGCTAATTTGAAATGGCTTGAGTCTTTTCCCTGTACCCAGTGACTTGTTTCCTCTGGTAAGGCCACGTGTCCCAATCTTCCCTTAAACAGCCACCAACTGTGGACTAAGAATTCAAATGCCTGAGACGACTTACGGGGCAGGGGCATCCCATTCAAACCAGCACAAAGGGACATATGAGAAGCTGCAATTCCATTGTCAAGTCAGGCTGAAATATATGTGTGCTGAGGACCTCATACTTGTGACCCGAGTCTAAAGTGCAGGAGATCCTGAGCAACTAAAGTGCCACAAACGTGTGACACTTAATGACTAATTATAGAATTGAGAAATGAATTAAATTTTATATCACCCAGGTAGTAAAATAACACCCAAGTGACTAAACAATTTTTTTCTGATCAAGTCCATCACCCAAACCAATAAGGGAGCCCCCTCACTAGATTACTGGCAGGAAGCACTCATGTAAATAGTCATCCTTCTTAGCTTCCAATTTAATAAAACTTTCTATTGGTGGATATGTGTCCCTTCAAAATAACTCCTTAGCAACAAAACCTCTGAACTACCAGAGCCCAAATGATTTCTAGGGACTGTAAGGGTATTAACTCTGCATCTTGAAATAGTTCTCGTATGTAAAAGGAGACAATAGCAAGAACAACTGTAAGCATCTTTGTTGATTGAGGTAAACTGTAGACTGATCCTTAGAAAATCCAAAAAGTTCTAAGGAAAGGATTATGCTACCTATCATTATAAGAGACTAAGACAACTCAAAATTGAAACATGTCTTTGGGTTTCCTAATTTTTTGGATGCAGGAAGCTGGATGAGATAAGCTATTCATGTGTAAGCAAGGGTTATTCTGGCCATATAGACATGACTGCTTTTCTGAATTGCTTTGTGTCAATATCTTCATGCTTCCCCACTTGCCCTTTTGACTGAGTGTGCAAATGATTATCCTGTTCCCAACTCATCACTGTATGTTGGGAGTGGAAGAGGCGGGAATTTCATTGTGTTTCCTTGTCTATGGAGCTCTGAAATAGAGAAGCCACTGCAGGGTGCTCTGGTTGAGGAAGCTCATCAGCTCCTAAGCCAGATGAAGTTCCTGAGATCTGGGACTTTATTTTTGATCACGTAATTGGGTTTGAGGCAGTCTTGGAAGGAGGAATTCATCTGAATTATGCAAGTGATGACCACAGGGAAACTAAGGTCAATCAAAGAAGAACCCTTATTTTTTGTAGCTTGTTCTACCAAGAGATGGGGTTGGCTTTTCCACCTCTGAATTGTGGTTAACTCATGACTTCATTTGATCAACAAATTGCAGCAGAAGTGATCGCAGATTGTGAGTATATCATCAGAATCCTGCCATCTCTGCCCCTACTATCTTGGGAAGAGCTCACTCTGAATAACCCTGCTTTCTTTTCTAAGGATCCACCCACTGGAGACTTCTCAGCTCTTAGAACAGGGGCTGTATATACAAAAAGGAACTCATCCACACAAAGTGAGCAGAGAGAGGGTGACTCAGCTAAGTTCAAACCAAGCTGCTTACTTGTGAGATCCCAGAAAAGCAAGTGATAGTTGGGAGCCATGAAATGTTGGGGTGGTTTGTTACATGTTCAAGCAGACTTACCCTAATGAACATTTTATAAATAGGTCTTCTGTCTTTCTGCTGAGATTGTAAAATCGTTGGGATCTATGACAGTATTTCCAACTTTTGTAACTCTAACACTTAGCATAAGGCAGGGCACAATGCTGCTTCATGAGTGATTTCTCATGTGATAAAGCTCTTAGTCCTTTATTGGTTGTAGTATTAAGGCAACTCCACGTAGTTAAAAGGGAGGTTTATTTTGTGGGGTAACTTACAAGAAAAGGGATAGGTTACAGGGCCTGGGAAAGGTATAGCGCAGTCTAGCTGTGTTCTCTGGAAAACTCTACTCAGTCTACCTCCAGAGTCCAGGATCCAGGAACCAAGAGAGCTGGCACATCCGGATCTTGGGTCTTAAGGGCTCCTGTCTTGGCCCTGCCTTGTAGACATGACAGTTACTGAAGCCTCAATGGGGGTAGTACTTCCAGGTCAAAGCTGGAACAGTTACCCACTACAGTCCTCCATTTGAAAAATAAAAGACCATCAGAAGAAAAGCCCTGGGTTGCCATAGATAGGCCATAGGCTCTTGCTCCCTGCTGTTTTTTTTAAGGATTTATTTATTATGTATACAATATTCTTGCCTGCATGTGTCCCTGCAGACCAGGAGATTGTATCATATCTCATTACAAGTGGTTGTGAGCCACCATGTGGTTGCTGGGAATTGAACTCAGGACCTCTGGAAGAGCAGTCAGTGCTCTTAACCACTGAGCCATCTCTCCAGCCCCCTCCCTGCTGTTTTAAACACCCATACTCTCTGGTATTTCCAACAAACATGAAATTTGGTTTTCAACTGTCAGCTTCTCAGTCAATAGTAAGGACTGTCCAGTATTGAGGGAGGAAAAAAAAAAAAAAAAGCAAAGAAAAAATGAACTACAAAGGAGGAGATAAGGTAAGATCCAAAACTTTCTGGAGTGGGGGAGTATAGGGTGCTGCTTGAAACCTTTTAGCCAATATCCCCACCCATTACTGGCCTTAGTAATCAAATCACCAAAGCAACCCAAGCAAGCAGAGAGAGCCAGGACAATTGCTGGAGATCACTCTGTTTCCTTCCTGACTTGTTACTCCTATTTCCTCCTGACTCCTGACCTCTGGCTTCGTGTCTCATTTGCAAAGTGCGCCTTTCCTTTGCACTTGGCATTGCTGCTAGTGTTCTGCTCTGACTTGGACCTCTAATGAGTTGTGCAGCTACTGGCACAGCCACACCCTTCAGTTGCTTTTGATTTGTCTCAGATAGAGCACCCTAACCTCACTTCGCTCCTCATTGATTTCTCCCAGCAACGAAGATGAGGGGAGTCTGTCCACAATCCTTACAAAAGAAGGTGCATTGGAGTGAGCTGGAGTCCATGTCTGTGCCTTCTGACAAGGCCCAGCTCCTTCACTCAGGATTCCAGAAACATTCATGTTGGGTACAAGCTTGAGACTAGAATGGTAACAAGATGGGTGTAATTTAAATCTATTTTCTGTCTCTCCTTCTCAAGCACTTAGGGAAGAGATTCCCCCATCTTGACTCTCTCTTGCTGGCTCTGGAAGGGGCCCCAGCAGAGATGTTGGGAGAGTGGGCATCCCAGGACTGATTTTCTAGGCTCTCAGGTTTATCCGTTATCTGGCTCTGGTTAAGCTGGGTAACCAGACACAGAGAAGGGAAGAACTCTGCTAACACATCACAGTTAGGAAAGTGATGATTTTGTGAAATTATTACACGGCATTTGCAATGAATGCTGTCTACATCGAGAGTAGCTGGCGTTCAGAGAATTACTTCTCTGGCTCTTGGAACAGCAGCTGTCTGCAGAGATGTGCAGAGAGCTCCTGTCCCCACGGCACAGGCAGCTGTGTGGCAATCTGCTTTGAACATGAGTGATGCATAAAAGGTCCCCATGAAAGGATTCTACTGGCCTGGAGAGTCCAGAGAGAGGTCCAAGGCACAAATTTCCACCTGCTTCGTTTCTCAAGGCCAGTGAGAGAGTTCAGAAAAGCCTTGAGCAGCAAATACTTGTGGACCAACTGCTTTGGTGTCTTCCCACTCAAATGGCAGAGCTGCTTAAAAGGCTGCGCTGCAATTTTTAATTTTGTAATAATTTGGAGGGTGCTCATTAGCTTTATGCTTGTCTGGAAGAGTCATACATGAATCTCTAAAGTAATAGTTACCAAAAATGTGGGTGGGCAAAATAAGTAAATGACAATATTGCCTTTCTGTGCAGGAGACCTCATTAATACTTCCATGTTCACCCAAGGAGAGAAAGGTGTGTGCCCCGTCAATCCCCTTGCCTCCCATTAAGCTTGTGCTTGATGACTGCAGGTGTGTGAAAGCCTTTTCTGTGTGAGGCCAATGCCTCTGCATGGGAGCTTGGGGCTCGGGAGTACATTTATCAAACGCATGCCAACTCCAGAAAACTCCCAGAGAAAATTGTAGAGCACCTGCATACTAATGCTTTACTGTGGAAATTATTTTATTGCACAGCGAAAGCCCTACAGTCGTGCCACAGAAACATGCTACATGACTCCGAGTACAGAAACCGACTGCGAACTTCATGACTGACACTTTATTTCTTGTAATTAAACTTTTACTTTTATTTCACCTATTTTATCCTATAAACAGGGAAAGTCAATAAAACATATGGTGGGAACTGCAGGGTTTGGTGGTTTATTCCACATTTGGTATTTTCAGCTGTTCCCAGAAAAACTGTAGGCCTTAAGCTTGTATTGAAAAACATATCAAAAATCAGTTATTAATTGAGGAATATTGAGGAGCTGTTCATATATTTTATTTGGATTTTTTCGTTTCTTTTTCTTATGAAAAGCAACCGTTCATATTTACCTACGTTTTCTCTGCTCTTTGAAACTTCTGCTCTAAAGACCATGAACCTGAACTGAAAAAACAACTCTTTCCTGCTGGTGTGAGAAAATTCAGTCTCCACGATGTCTTAATCCTGAGCCTCCCTTCATTGACTTCTAACTGTGCTGAACCAGAGCTGCTCAGGACTTTGCTGTGGATTGCAATTTGCAAGGTGCCGGAGTTGGTTCTCATCTTCAAATTAGTCCTGAGCTATAGTCAAGAGAGAGACAATGGGGGAGGAGGCTTCCCGAGCTTTCTTATCACCTCAGAAAGGGTGGCTGTCTTCTACCAACCTAGGGGTGGAAGGCAAAAACATTAGGCTGCCAATATCTGGTCAGTTGAGTCTTAATAAGATTTTCTCAGATGGTTTATCTCATCCTGGGGAATTGGAGAGGTCCTAGTGCTTTTAAGAGTCCTTGTTTCAAAATCTTATTCTCTAGATTTCAACAGAGAGAAAGAATTACTACATTTTGCTTCTCCATGATGCCTGCAGCATTATTTGGTAATTAAGATGTCTTCTAGTTCTAAGAAGAAACTAGTAAAAGGAACCAATTTCTTCTATGACTGGTTATGATTATCTATCATTTATTTCTGTCTACATTCCCTAATTTCCTTTCTTCCATCTTGGGACCCCAACTTTGATGGCTTCAGTTTAGACACTTAGATACAGATGGTCATTTATCTCTGTGTGAAATGTAAGATATGATAGAGTCCTCAAACAAGTCAATATAGCTGGGGTCAGAAACACATACATGTCAGTGATGGTGCAATTGTAAAGATTCATGTGAAGAACAGTTTGAGGAGCACAGGGAAAGGCAGAGATCAGGCTGGGGGAATAAAGAGTAGTTTGCTTGAAGAGGTCATGATCTTTAACAATGAGTCATAATGAACCAGAAAGGATATGAAGAGGTGATTGTTGGGGAAAGGAGACAGATGAGTGATGTGTGTGGAGGTGGCTTGTGGAATATGAGTAAGAAGCAGCAACAGTTCTTAGTAGCAAACACACAGAGAGGGAGGCTGCTGTGGGGACTGATATCAGAGCAGATTGGGCAGACCAGGGCTGGATTTGAGTAGTTCAGAGTACATGCCAGTGAGTTTGGACACTATCAGGTAAAGTGTAGTCAGGTCCTCAAGCAGGAATTGGAACTGATTTTGCTTCAGCCTTCCATTTGATGAAGTTACAGGGATGAGCAACCATAACCAACTAAACACTCTGTGTTTTTTAATTTAATTTAATTTTATTATTGTGCCGGTGGAAATTGAACCCAAGGCATTCTGTGGTTAACAGTCACTCTACTACTGAACCACAACCACAGCCCAGATTTATAGATTTGCATATGCTGCTTAGGCAGATGAGCACAGAATCACGTTGGACAGAGGAAAACTAAGGTTGTAGATCAGCATGGGACCTGGAACAGTTGATCAGGACAAAGCCTTGAGTGATGATAGCAAGGTAGAGAGGGGTTAGAGTTGAAAAAGAGCTACCAGGTTAAAATGACAGGACTTGGATTACTAATATGCATAGAGAATGACCATACAATCTACTGCTTCAAAGGACCTATGTCCTCAACTTGAGACCTGATGATGTTTGATGAATTGCTTAAGGCAGATGGAATGTCCATGGCTGTGTGACCAGATTTTTAAGGCTGGTATTATGGAACCAGGAGTTATCTACCAATAGGCATTTGGGTATGAGATTGGCTAATATAAGAATTCCATGAACCATGACTCTTCTTGTTTTTAGGAACCATGGGACTGAGAATGAACAGGACCAGCTTTTAGCTATAGAGCCTAGAATTTCTCTTTTAAAGTGTTTCCTGACTGAGAACCATACCTTGGTCATGGGAATTCCATTTGGCTACCAGAATAATACTTAAAGCTTTCAGGAGAAAGTCAGAGACCTGAACTTTGGACCCATGGTCCTCTGAAAATCTGTTCATGTTTTCATTTGTGTCTTCTGTCACTTTACACATGAATCCTCTCTCCACGCCCCATTATGTCTTAATTTTTAGACCTTTGTCAGTATCACTCCTATTTCTGAAATTTTCTCCCACAGGTTGTCATCTAAATGTCTTTCACTTTCCTTTTAAAAAAGCCACTTTGTTTTTAGGAATTTTCCCCAAAGCCCTGATGTTGTGGAATATTAGCTAAAGATATATTACATTCATTTATGCTGTGGAATATTTGTTTAATGATGCAAAGGCGTGTTGCATTCTTTTATGCTACATTTGTTTAATTCTGTGAAACTATATTACTTTGCCTTTCTAAAACACCTGATTGGTCTAATAAAGAGTTGAATGTCCAATAGCTAGGCAGGAGAGAGAAATAGGTGGGGTTTCCAGGCAGAGAGAATCAATAGAAAGAGAAAAAGAAGAAAAGAGAGGAGTGAGAAAAGGAGAAGGAGAGGAAGATATCAGGTGCCAGCCACTCACCCACACAGCCAGCTATAGAGTAAGAAGTAAAGAAAGGTATATAGAATAAAAAATGGTAAACCCTAGAAGCAAAAGTTAGATGAAATAATTTAAGTTAAGAAAAGCTGGATAGAAATAAGCCAAGCTAAGCCTCAGCATTTATAAGAAAGAATAAGTCCCTCTGTGTTTATTTGGGAGCTGGGTGGTGGACCCCCAAAAAGCAAAGAGTAAAAAAATAAAGCCAACTGCATCCTGAATCTGCTTTATTTCTTTGGCTCCATGTTGGACTTGCTCTACACCACTATGCTTTTTGTTCTTTTCCTGTTGGTACTGTTATGTATAAAGGCCTTTGAGGAAAAAAGCTGTGTTTGTGCAATTCTGGATATGTGTGTGCTTGTTGGATATACATGTGAATTCTCAGTGCTCAAAAGCATGCTTGAATAAAATATTTCTCTTGTTATGTAAGGGCTAGTATTGGTGAGGTGTTATAAAATCACAAGTATAATTTAAAACACTCAACAAAAAAAATTCCATAGAGAAAATAAAGTATGTAGTTTTAAGGAATATCAAAAATAAATTATTAATGTATATTCTATTGTAATGAATGTCATATTATCCACTTACTCATTTAGATAATTCTTATTGGGAGGGGACTTAAGCAAAACAAATATAAAACAGGTCATGTATGTTTAGCAGACTTACTGGTTGAAGTTCAGATCTTGGGGGAGCTATGAATCCAGGTATGATGTTATCTGACTGACTTGTGAGTCTTATGTAGTATTGAGCTTGTTAGGTAGGAGTTCTGAGCTCAGCCTAGTTGATTGTGAGTGAAATATATCTGAGATTTAGTGTCCTCCTGTGTAAAATCCTGCCAGTGTTCTGAACATCTGGGGTTGTTGTAACATTCTGTAGAAGATGAGGGCAAATTTCAATGGAAATACAGATGCAATCAGTGAGTTTTGAGGGTGTGTGATGGGTACACTGAACAGGGCCCCACTTTTGGTATAAACCTTTGCTTCAGTACCTTGAAATTCTTTGTATTCATGAGGAAAAGTTCTTATGCATTCCTTTAGTCTGTCCCTCTTAAATTTTCTATCTAGTTCTGCTGACTCATAGGAAGCATATAACAGTGATTTCAAGAGATTCCTGCGTTCTAAATCTGATGTCTACAAGGGAGCAAAACAGCCTCTTCCAATGAGCGTTGGGAAGTGAGCTGAGCTCTGCCACTTCCCATGCCTGCTTCTTGTGAAGCTTATCAGTTTTCAATTCTGCCACCCACTTTCTCTTGTTTACTTAAAACTTCCATGTTGATATCATTGTTTAACCTTAATTGCTATTTTAATTCCCATCCCACCTTCTCTACAGCCATCAGCTATCAGCTGTGTACAACATTAAAACAGAAATTCCATGCTGATCCCACCAAAGTCCAAACCGTAGTTTTTGTTTGTTTGTTTTTTTTAATGATGTTACAATACAGTTTTAAATTGTGGTGACTTTTTGAAAAAGATAAAGTCATCAAGTTAGCTTGAATTTTGCTCCTACCATCTAACCAAGATTTTAATATCTTCTTGGTTATACATTGACTTTGTTTTGCTCTGATGAAAAAGACTTATGCCAGAAAGCCACAGTGGATTGAAGCATTCTGCCACAGTAATCCCTATGGGTTAGAACACACGAAGCACAGCCATGGGAAATAGAATGCTTCTTTTAAACCATTGAGCCAACAAATGAGGTCATTCGGTGCTGAGAGACTGCACATCCACCAATGGGCTGGCTCACCAGGACCATTAAGCAGGTTGGCTGACATAGCCCTTGGTTGGTGAAGGGTACTACCGTTCATTTGCCCATCAACCCTCTTTTGCTTTTCTATCCCTCTAAATTACAGTTGTTAACAAACTTATAAAGCAGTAAAATAGATGGCTGGATCTATATATGTTTTGAAGCAAGCCAGTCTTCCGTATGGATTGTTTCCCTGCAAACTTTCTGAGTGCAGAAGGGCAGAGTGTGAGCCCTCCTAGTGGAGGTTTCAGGTGTGGTTTCTAAATGACAGCTTGGAAATATTTACTTTGCATTCATCTAAATGCTCAGAGATGGAAAATTGAACAAAAAGAAAAATGGGAAAACAAAACAAGTTGGAATCATGCCTGGTGTGTTTACCTTAGGAAATCTCTTAACACTCATTTTAATCAATTGAGAAGCGATGGTTCATCAGATCATAGCATTTTAGAGCTGAAAGGAGCCTCAGAGGTCATTTCATCTGAAGCACTCATTTTATGGATGAGGAGATGGGATCCAGTGAGGGAAACAGGTTTTCTTAGTGTTCTGTGCCTAATTAGTAGCTGAGCAGAGAACCCAGGTCTCTAAATGCTCAGCTGGAAGACACTTTATTTTTATACTTATTTAAAGATTTTTATCTATTTCCAAATTCAAAAGTCTGGTCAAAGCAAAGCAGTAAGTATAGATAGAACATGTTTTCCCTTGAATGGAAGCTTTCAAGTGTGTTTCAGAGTACTGTCCATACTGGGTATTTAGCTGCTGGTAAGCACTCAATAAATATTTCTCAACTGATATATCTGCTCAGCAAAAGCTTATTTATTTGGAGTGCTTTGGAATCAAACCCAGAGTCCAAAATAACACCAAACACTGTACTATTGAGTCACACCCTAGCACAAAGCTAATTTAATTTTAAAGAAGGAAGTACTTCATTCGAATAAGTCTAACACCATGCATGTAAGGAAAAAATTCTCGTGTTTACTATAGAAGAAAATCTCAAAGGAAATTAAAATCCTAAAGGACATTCCTGATGACATTTCCAAAAATAAAATAAAACTATAACTTTGAGTACTTGTAGATTTAATTTGTGGATCAAACTGGGTCATATTTGAGTGAAAACAGTCAATATACATATTATTGTTGAAAGAAAGTATAAACTGAAATTGTTCAAGGAAAAAGGCATATCCTGGGTAACTATGCAAATGAAAAGAAAATGGTTCCATCAATAAAGTCATTACTATGCTAGGCAAGGCCTTGGTGACTTCCATGTTTCAGTGACTCTTCTACTGGCTAGGCAGATATTGCTGGTCTTTATAACAATATAAAATGCTCAATGACAACATTAAGTCAGGATATAGAATCTAATAATTGTCACTTCCTACAATAAAAGGCTTAGAAATCTTTTGTTTTCCCAGGTAGAAATCAATGAATGTTTTCTGTATGGCTCACCTCCTATCCTATGACAATTTCTTGAGCAAATCCTCTTTTTTTGTACTTCTATGAATGACAAATTTCAAGAAGGATTATTAAGTAGTGACTATGTCTTTGGACACAGCTTTGAGGTGGGACAAGGACAATTTCCAGAGCATGTCCAAAATCTGGGTCTATTAGCAGTTTCTCAACTTCACTATATTAGCTTGTAATTGCTTCCCATACCTACACAGATGGATCAGCTAGTGATTGTGAGTTCTCCCACCTACCTTCATTTGCTTCCTCCTCTTCATTCTTTCTGAGGAAGAGAACAAGCCCCATCTCTGGAAAACAGAGGCTGAAAAGGACTGACTTGGAAACAGTAAGTTTCTACATTGGTTGGAAGACCAACTTCAAACCTGCTCTTTGCTTATTTTTTGCACTGCCTTCAAGGGAGCTGGGGGCATGCCACCACAGCTCTTTAGGGTTTTAGATAGCACTTAAATAATAATCATGAGCTGTGATCCGAGGCACTTTCTCCCCTCCTCCTCATTTCCCTCTTTCCCTTTGAGACAGCAGCTCATGTAGCCCAGGCTGGCTTTGAACTTGTGATATAGCCAAGGATGAACATGAAATTCAGATAGATCTCCCTGCCTCTAGTGCTTCTTCCTTCCTTCCTTCCTTCCTTCCTTCCTTCCTTCCTTCCTTCCTTCCTTCCTTCCTTCCTTCCTTCCTTCCTTCCTTTCTTCCTTTCTTTCTTTCTTTATTTTGGTAGAAGAGTGAGCCTAGGCTATTATTTCATGGCCAAACTTTAGCCCCAATATCTTCATTTTTCTTACTCTATCTTCACAGAAACATTATGAATATGTAAACCACTATTCACTCCCATTTGTAGACTGAGGATGCTGAGACTCAGAGGTGGCACCAGTATCCAGCAGAGCTGTGACTTGCAGCCATCTTGTCTGGCTGCAGTACTGAATCTGCAAAGGGACATTTCTCTCCCGCCTACCTTTTCCCAAATAACTACTCAGAGGTTTATATTAATTGCAAATGCTCAGTCAATAGCTCAGGCCTATTACTAACTAGCTCTTACATTTAAATTAACCCATTTCTATTAGTCTATGTTTTACCACATGGCTTGTGGTTTTACCTGTCCTCTGTTTAACATGTCTTGTTTCCTGGCAGCTGGGTGGCATCTCCCTGACTCTGCCCTACTTCTTCCTTTCCTTAGTTTGGTTTTTCCATCTAACTTTATCCTACCCAGGATTGCTCAGTCAGGTTCTTTATTAAATCATTCGGAGCATAATCTACACAGTGTATAAGAATATTCCACGCCAGAATTCTTGCTTGTTAATACATCACTCTGCTAGGCTCTATTTGAAAAACAAACAAACAAAAACAGCAAACAACAAAACAACTCCAGAGCTTATTTCAGTTTTGAAGGGCATGTCTCCAACTCTTCACTGATTAGTGTGTTGCATGTGACTATGAATTTGGCTGATTTGTGAACCTTATGTGTTGAAATTAGAACCCCAATATCTCACAATTATGACTTGTGAAAAGGGTTTTATGTGATAATCAAGTTAAAATTGGGTCGTTTGTATGCCTCTTAATCTAAGAAAACTGGTTTATTCATAAAAAGAAAATTGGGCACACTGAGGCGGGGACAATGGGAAGTAGCACATGAAGAAGGGGGCAATTGGGAGGCAGTAGGAGCTAAGAAAGAAGCCTGGACAGGTTCTTCCCACCACTGCCAGAGGGGCTCTGGTCCTGCAGACATCTTGACTTTATCTAGATTGACTTGCAATGGGTCTCTGATTTTAAGCCTGTGGAATATGCTATATACTATGGCTATCTTGGGAAACTACACTTAAGTTTTCTCATCTTTCACTGACTCTGACTTGCTTCTAGGTGGCTAGCTACAACTCTGACTCCCCTCCTGGATTGTTGGTGGAGCAGGAAGCAGGGTGGATACTGGATCCAGGCTGGCTATCACATGCATGTGATGAGGGCAGCTGCATTCATCTATCCCTAGGTTTTAGGAGTGAGGAGACTTCTGCAGCCACAGCACAGCCAGTGGATGAGAGGAGAGGTGGTAGTCTGTGTGATGTTCTCCATAGTCCCTCTCAGAAGTTGTTCCAAGACTCCCTCTCCTTTCTCTCCTACCCCAAGTGGCTTCTAACACTCCCCCCAGTGACACTAATCGATGGGAGAATGACGGGGCACAGCTGAATAATGCACATACTGATGATTTCTTAATAACTTAAAAGCCCTCATGATGGGGCTAGGAGAGGGAAGTCAACCCTGGCCAACCTCCTCCAGAGGGGACCGAGGGAAAGCTTTCATTCCTCACTGGGGAGAATCCCTGGTGCTGCCAGGTGGAGATGTGGTCATCAGCTTCAGGGGAAGTGACCTGGTTTTATGCAGCTCACCACTACTGCTAGGCACAGCGTGAAACACAATGCTGCTATTAGTTAGAAATAATAAAATGCTCAATAAACCCCAAATTATGAGAGCCAGCACGCTCTGACACTCATGTTCACAGCACACCTGGCAAGTATTTTTACAGGTAAATGTTATCCCCACCTAACCCCTACCCCTAAACAGCAAAGCAGCCTGGGCCAGGCACAGTTGTCCTCTGAGCTGTAAGCCAGAACCTCCAGCACTTACCAGCTCCTTAGAACCCTTGGCTGTCATAAGCCTGTAAAAAAAATAAAGCAGTAGTTTGGTATATGGTGGATGTCAAAAATCTGTGTCTCCGAAGTGAAGAAAGCTGAGGGCACGTGACTATTTCCTCCAATTACTTCTGACGCCAGAGAGACAGCCTATGATGGCGGTCTAAGTCAGATGAATTCCATCTTCTCCCTGATTTCTCCTGGGCAGCTGAGGATAAGCCTCTGAAGAGGCATTCTTGTCACTTTCAAAGTGACTCAAAGAATGATGACCTGGGCGGACGGCACTGCACCCTGCTGATGAGGCTGAGTGCAGCTGTCCAGGGCCTCTGTTCCTTAGTTTCTGCGGGAAGGATCCCTGTTCTTGGGGATTTTTCTGACTGTGGGATCTCACACATCCATTCCTGCGTTCAACAGAACCTGGTCTGGCTGCTATCTTCAGTTTGGTCTTTGGTCTCTAAGTTGACATGCTAACAGGTCTCTTGTTTTTAAGGGAGTGGTCAATGGTGCTATGCTATGGACATCTTGGAAGACCACACCTACGCTCTCCCACCTTTCCCTGGCTCTGACTTGCTTCTGGGTGGCTGGCTACAACTTTGACTCTGCTCCTGGATTGTCGGTGGGACAGGGAACAGGGTGGAGACTGGGCCCAATTCCACCTTCTGTCCTCATCTTGCAGCCTGCTTCCAACTTCCTCACAAAGTTTCCTGCCGCTGTCACTGAGTCAGGGAGCACACTAGAGGTTCCCAAATCTCTTTCTTCTTGTTCTCCAGAAGGCTGGTAATTCTTTTGTTAGTTTTTATTGTTTCCTTCGTCAAATTCACACAAGCGTGTTATGTATTTTGGTGATTCTAATTCCCACTTACCCTCTCTTGTCCCCTTTATTCTCCAGAGTTCCCACCATGTTTTCACGTCCTTTTCTTTGTTTTGGTGTCCATCGAGTTTGCTTGCATTAACATGGGTAAGGGGCTGTTACCCATCTGGAGATGGGGAGAGCTTAACAGTGGGCACACTACTGAAGAAAATGACTCCTTCCCAAAGCAGCCATTAACTGCCAATAGTTCTTGAGGGTGGGGTCTCATGAGCTCCTCTTCCATTCATGACAGAACATTAATGGGCTCATCTAGTGCAGGTCCTGTGTACCAGGCGGTTCTTTGGCAACGGTAACACACTTTTTGTGAACTCTGTTTCAATTTGATCCTAGCAAACAGGTTGAGATGGAGACTGAGAAGCATGTATGGTCCGACTCTCTGAGGAGTAAAGGAAGAAAATATAGTCAAAGGAGTGGTGATGATTGGGATGTACCACAGCTAAAGCGGTCCCGTGGAGGACCCTTAAGAGTTGTCCCTCAAATGAGGCAAAGGGCCAAACTCTAACCCCATATCAAACTGCCCTAGAGGTAGGCTGTCTTGGTTAAGAGGGTGAAGCTGCCACCTTTGGCCGGTGGCGGTACATTCTAGGGAGAGGGGCTCCTGTGAAAGCCCTTTGCTATTGATACACCTTGTCTCTGGGAAGATGAGTGTTTGGTTTTGAGGAAAGCAGTACTTTCCAGAGAATCAAAAGTTGTAAATAAAGTTAAGAGGAATTTCTTGGTTAATTTGTACATGGACTGAAATAACACAATGAAATAAATGCGCTAGCTATCAGTGCTGATTTAAATGTTATCAGTGAGTAATAATAGAATTTATTTATTTATTTAGTTAGTTTTTTTTCAAGACAGAATTTCTCTGTGTAATAGTCCTGGCTGTCCTAGAACTCGCTTTGTAGACCAGGCTGGCCTTGAACTCACAGAGATTCACCTGCCTCTGCCTCTGGAGTGCTAGGATTAAAGGCGTGTGCCACCACTGCCTGGCATCTGTATTTATTTTATTAACTACTTTTTCAGGCCTTATCTACACCTAGGCTTAAATAAGATCAGGTTTCCTTTGTCATACACACCTGAGGAGACTGCCCAGTCTGTGGGGCTCACGTGCAGCACTTTGCCAGCCCCGCGCCTTGCTCTGGGGAAAGGAGATTTTGGTATCTCGAAGATGAGTCTGGGTGGGAGCCACGGTACGGACCGCACTAACACAGCTGCTGTTGACTGAGCACATGCCAGAGTTCAGGTGTTTACTATTCTCTTTGGTCTTTATAAGACATGGAAGAAAGATAGCATCATTCCCATTTTCTAAACAAGGAAAGCAAGGTTTCAACTTCTAGCAGATTCTGGAAATTTTTATCTCTATTATGTTGCATTTTATCCTAGTAAAGGATTTTTTTTTCTTTCTTTCCAAATAGCTAATGACTCTCTGATTTCTGTTTTACTCTGTTAGGAAAAATATCCATTACTAACTATGAAATATGAATATAGTTCCAAAAATAAAATCATGAAAACAATGTAGAGCATTCACAGGTCTAAGACCGCCTGCTCAGCTTCTCAGATGCCCAAATCTCTTGACATTGTGCTGTACAATCTCCACCACATGCTGGCATTCTCCTCACCAACAGCTCCTTCTACTTATTAGTAGGAATGCCCACTGAAATATGAAAATTCAGATCTGAAGGTCTCACAATAATAGAAAGAACAGAGATATGTCATTCCTACATCCTAGAAGCTCAGACACACAGAAATGACTTACAAATGACCCCCCCCTCACCCCCCCCGTGTGTGTGTGTGTGTGTGTGTGTGTGTGTGTGTGTGTGTGTGGTTTGAGTACTTTTACTCATTTCTGTCTGTTTGTTTTGCCATCCTGGGGATGCAACCCAGGGTCTTGTCCATGTTAGGCAGGTGCTTTATGACCCAAAATTCCTAAAAGTTAATACTTTGGGTTAAAAAATATTCACGCCCGTCATCTTAGAAAATGAAAGGTCTAAGGAAATGGCCTGGTGGGTAAGAGCTCCTGTTCTTCATGCAGGAGGAGCTGGACGCAGGTCCCTCATACCACATCTGCACGTGCCTGTGACCTCAGTGTTGTGGAGAGGAGGCAGGCAGATTCTCCAAGCTTGATGGCTAGTTAATCTAGCCAAACAGTGAGCTTCTGGATCAGTGAGAGACCCTGTGTCAGGGGAAGGTGTGGGAGTGAGGGAGGAGAGCACCCAGCTTCCTTCTATAGCTGTACTTGTATGTTTATGTGCATATATGCTTATGGAACCACATACATGATTGTGTAATATGCACATACACACACAAAGAAGAAATTTGAAGTTAAATACAAATACAGTCAATTATTTCTATACATATTTCCACATAAAATATGAATTTATATGAAATATATTTTATATATCATATTTGTTATCTTTCTATATACAATTTTTATAATTATAACAAAATGAATCTGATTGAGCTGCTGTATCTCAACTTAAATTTTACCATGTGGGCTCTAGTGAGGAAGCCAGAATGGGGTTCCTAGATGAGACCCTTTTAATATTAGAATAGTAGAATTACTATCTCCCTTTTTTGAAATAAAAAAGAATAGATTTTCATCTGCTTAAGATAATTTAATATAACCTACCTGGAGGCAGAGCAGAGTGCAGCAAATGCTTCTTCTAGACATTTCTTGCTCTATAATTATATTTTCAGAGGCCGAGAATAAAGACTCCTGCTGCTCCACATATTATTATACATTTTGAAGAGGATTCAAAGTTTAATATTTGTCATTCAGCCACTTTCCTAATTTTATGTCTAATTAGCCAAGAAATTGAACTTTCAAAAACATTCTTGAGCTTCTAAATTCCCATATGTATTTCCATTCAACAACCATTTATTACATCAGTCTAGGTGTGAGAGTAAAAGAGAGGAAGCCGTGTGTGCGCACATACGAGTGTGTGTGTGGGGGGAGGGGGTAGAAATCTAATGAAGAGAGAGGTGTGTTCACAGCCATCCAGACAGAACAAGTTGCTAAGTAGACATGTGCACTGAGTGCTTAAGGGATACCCAAATGCAGACTCTTTGGAGTCTGTGGGACAAAAATCAGGAAAAGCCGCCCAAGGAATTGCTGTCCGAATTGGGCAGAGACAAATGCCTTTTTCTCCTAGATAGAAAAAGGCAAGCGCTATTCTGGGGGGACACAGAGGTCGCCTCTGTGGGCCTAGGTCGCCACACTAAGACTCAAGTTGCTCCAGAATGTTGTCAAGACCCACAGTGAATGTTGTGGCTGTAAGAAGGGAATTTGACCGGATGAAAGCACATTGGTTTGGATTCATTATTGTTACTGAAGATGAGCGAGCCTATTTTAGAATTATTATAAGAGACTCGTGCCTTTCCCATTGCTCCTGTTCCAACGCGAGCAGAATTAAGTGGCTACACCTGGTGAGGTGGAACTGGCTTCCTTCCAGGCCCAGGCTGGGAAGCTGAGTTCGCCTCGGACAAGGAAGGGGTGCCCCTTTGTCTTTGCTTCCTGATTGTTTCCCCTCTTTTAATTAGCAGTTTTTGTTATTGTACTTGTGCTAAGAGGCTTTAGGAGCAAAGGCCGTGATTTCATGATAAATGCCTCTTCAAACATTCCCAACCTGAAAATAAAATAACATAAAACCTAGCAAATGAATGTGGTAGCACGCTGCAAATGTCAATTCTGCCATTGGATGTGCTTAAACTCAAATGTAAACAATGCTTGAGGAACACACTGACCTGGATCGGGTGTTTTCACACCATAATTAGTTCTCCAGCAGTAGCTCTGGCAGAAAACCGGGTCAGTGCCCCTCACCCAGGAAGCCAGGCTGTTTTCACTGCAGCCAACCATGAGGTGGGAACCCTGGGGGACAGTCTGACACTCCGCCCACTTCTGGTAAGGTGCAGGTTTTGGTAAGTGCTGCTGTACCTTCGCTGGCAGGGCAAGTATGGGAATTAATTAAAATAGAGGGCTGCAGGGGGGTTGTGGAGATGTGACCCTGCATCAGCTGAAATGCTAGGAATCAGAAGGCAGACTGATTGCCCAGGGTCAGGAATAGCAAAGCTTAAAAGATCTTAGTTTAGAAACAGTAAGTGTCAGGATCACATATTTATATAATTTAAAATTTAATGCTCTAGGAATTCGACAACCTGCGAGCTCTTATTTTGATTTTTATTGTACAGGTTCTTCAGTCATGAAAGCCGACAGGACATTCTCCTGATTCATAAACAATGGGAAAGGATAGATTCATATTCTCTCTCTCTCTCTCTCTCTCTCTCTCTCTCTCTCTCTCTCTCTCTCTCTCTCTCTCTCTCTCTCTCTCCCTCTCCTCTCTCTCCCTCTCCCCTCTCCCCCTCTCCCTCTCTCCTCTCTCCCTCTCTCTCTTTTGCCATTAAATTCCCTTCTTTGAATTTTCCACAGTGATCTCGGTCACTTGAGGCCTGGGAAACGAAAGTCAAACCATGTGTAAAAAGCACAGACCTGTAAGGAAATGAGAGCCCTGTCCTCAGAACTGTTTCTCCGAATTGTGTGCAAACTCAGGCTCATCCTTGCGGAGCATCAGGGCATCTCAGAGCTTATTTTGAGAGGCGTGGGCCATGAAAATATTCTCAGACTGTCAAGATTTTCTTTTCTGTTTTTCACTCAAAGAACTGCAAGAATATAAAAATAGTTAACGAGGTGGAAAAATCATTTAAAAATCAGATAAATACAGAAGAGTTCAGCACAAACAATTTGTTACTGTAGTGTTCACTAACCTTAGGCAGGCTGGCTAGGAATGTTCTATAATGCATAAAGAGAAATTAATGATTTCAGTTTAATTCTCTGTTGTATTGAAGTCAAATCTGGAGAAAAAAAACCATCAACATCCATTATACTAATGGTCTGAGTCTCAAAAGCAACTCTGATCTTTAGCTGGAAAAATAAAGTATCCAAAAATGTGTCCCAAGCTTATATGAACATAGGACTGAACAAGATTGGTGTTATCAACAACAGCAGATTCTTGTGTTAGGACAGTAAATTAAAATGCCATTCTTTACGAAGAAAAGGAACAAAGCAAGTACATGTAAACAATCTGACAGTCAGATCTTTGGTTTGTGCTGCATCCTTTCTTGTGCTGAGGCCTAAGTGCGTCGGGCCTCAGGTGGGTAGGGCAGAGGGGACTGTGGCTCTTACCTGGACGTTGCTTCTCCCTCTTAACTCATGTGACTTTGCTCATCATTTTCTTTTTTTCAGGTCATTACATCCCTTCTGGATTAATTTCTTTCATATCTCACTGGCTGGGCTGCCAGAACTCATTTCTTCATTACTGTGCTTTGCTTAAGGGTGGTAGTTGCTGCGTCCTTTGTCACATGCCCTTTGGTCTGTCTTGGTTTTTTTTTTTTTTTTTGCTATCTCTCTCTTTTTTTTTTTCTTTGTTTACCCCAGTGGCAGAAGAGGAGAATGACTTGTTTTTAAGAAGCTGGTGCTTGCTGGCAAACGAAGACTCCGTCTCTGTGAGTGGATTGCTGCCATTACTACATGCAGGGCCTCTGCAAAGGGGAAGAGTTGATTTAACCTGTGACACGCATCTGTAGGTCTTAAAGTCAAGTCCTATCAATGGGGAATCCCTGCTTCCACGGGCCTCCAACCTTATCCCAGAACAATCTTCGCAACGCACAGATGACATTGTGCCACTTGTAGATCCCATATGTTTTCTGGACTCTGATGCCTTTGGGGAAAACCCCAACTCTTTGGAATAGTGTCCGATCTATGTTGTCTCAGGATTGCTTCATTTCTTCTCTTTGGGAATCCTTCCCTTTTTGTCAACTCAGCAGAATATTCACAACCCTTGAGGGGAGGGGAGCCCCTTCTTAAAATTACTATCCTTTGTCCAATACCTATGGCATCATTGCCCTAGACCGCTGTTAAGTCCCAGGTCTGCTCATCATATTATTGTCGCTGTCTGCTTGCCTCCATTCCCTGGGTTTTGAGCTGCATAGGGACAAGCTCTCTATCTCTTTGAACTTTGGGGGTCTCTTTACCCTATTAAAAACTCTGGTATATTACCATGGCTCAAAAATCTCGAGTGTTCACTAAATAATAAGTAAATGAATGGGTTGCAAAGTAACTCAGTATATCTCATTAGTTGCAAGGCATTAATTATGAATCACTCTAGTTTTATTTTCCATTTTGGGAGATAATAAAACCATCCTCAAATTTAGGTACTTAATGGTTGTTATTGATACTGTTCTAATTAATTGAAACTTGGATTTGAATAACATGTATTGATTGTTTTCATTGTCTGATTTCTTTTTTTTTATTTTGTGGCTTCATTTTATAATTTTGTAGAAATACACATTTATTCTTGATAACAAAGTCATTTTATCTTTAATGCTCTAAAGGGGAAAAACACATAAACAGTCTTACTTCATCACAATAGGGTTGGGTTAAAAGTTAAGCCTTCATCAATTGTTGCTCTTACAGAAGATCAGAGTTGGATTCCCAGCATCCACATGGTGCTACACAACCATTCACAATTCCAGTTCTGGAGATCTGATGCCTTCTTCCTCCTCCACAGTGGTGAACAGACATATATGCAGGATCAGCACTCATACACACAAAATCCATACGTCTAGAAACTTGGGCCTTGACTCATGCTCTTTCTAAGAGGTCCCGTATGCTCTTTATGTATTTTGTTACACTACTTTTGTGAGCATTGTACCAGATTATTAAATGAGCTGTGGGAATGTTGACTGCAGAAGACATCCTGCATGCTCGTGCCCTTCTTTGTCTTAAGGCTTTAGTCATGACGTGCTGAAGTTAAGAATTATTTCATTGAGCTTGTGCTTTTGCTCTGCTGTGTAAATATTGGTGTCTTAGAGTTACTATTGCTGTGATGAAACGCCATGACCAAAAGCAAGTTGGGGAGGAAAGGGTTTGTTTGTCTCATACTTCCACATCATTGTCCATCATTGAAGGAATGACAGAAACTCCAATCGAGGAGGATCCTGGAGGCAGGAGCTGGTGCAGAGGCCATGGAGGAGTACTGCTCCCTGGCTTTCTCAGCCTGTTTCCTGTAGAATCCAGGACCTCCAACCCAGGAGTGGCCCCACCCACAATGGGCTGGGTCCTCCCCTATCAATCATTAATTAAGAAAACACCCTCCAGGCTTGCCTGCAGCCCAATCTTATGAGGCATTTTTCAATTGAGGTGCCCATCTCTCAATGTCTCTAGTCAAGATGACATAAAACTAGCCAGCACAATTGGCCTTTTTGTGCTGTGTCCTGATATAAAATGTTTTTCTTGTTATTGAACTGGATCAAGATGATTTGGATAACACTGAGTTACTTTTAGAGTTGTTCTCTGGCCATATATTTGTCATCTCTCTCTCTCTCAGTCTCTTTCTGTCTCTCTCTGTCTCTGTCTCTGTCTCTCTGTCTCTGTCTCTGTCTCTCTCCCTCTCTCTGAGTATTTACAAGTTTGTTTTGTATGTGTGTGTGCACTATTATATCTGGAAGCCAGAGTAAACATGGGTGTTTTCCTCAATTGATTTCTACTTTTTTATTCTGATAGACAGTGTTTCACTGAACCTGTAGCTCACACTACATGGCTAGCATGTCCTAGAGACTACCTGTCGGTTCCTTCCCAGTAGTGGGATTGCAGCTGTGTATCCCAGTTCCTGGATTTTAAATAGGTTCTGGGGCCTGAACTTGGTTCTTTATGCTTCTATGGCAAACACATTATTGACTGAGCCATCTCTCTTGTCCCATCTACCACATTTTTCTTATCTAGGCAAATCAGGACTTGGAAAGGTTGATGGTATGTATTCCAAAGTTGGTATATTCTTATCATATGGCAGATGAATGATAAAGAAATTGAACATATTTGATTTTCTTGTATGATTTGTCAAAACTATGCTATCATTTTTAAATTCACTGCCAGACTTTTATTTGTCTCCTGATTCATTCTGCCTCATAGAGTCTCTGACTATCTCTAATTTACCACAGCAAATTAAGTAACCCTGACAAGGAGCCCAACGCAATGGCCTTGGCTCTATCTTGTCAGGTGTGGTGGTTTGAAAGAAAATGGCCCCAAAGGGAGTGGTACTATTAGGAGGTGTGGTCTTGTTGGAGGAAGTGTGTCACTGTGGAGGCGGGCTTTGAGGTCTCTTTTCTCAAGCTTCCCTTAGTGTGACAGTCAGTCGACTTCTTCTTGTCTACAAGATGTGGCACTCTCAGCTCCAGCACCACATCTGCCTGCTCACGACCATGCTCCCCTTCATGATCATAATGGACTGAACCTCTGAAACTGTAAGCAAGTCACCCACAACTAAATATCTTCTTTATAAGAGTGGCCCTGGTCATGGTGTCTCTTCAGAGCAATAGTAACCCTAACTAAGACATCAGGTGGTGTTTCTACCCAGCCCTCAGCTGCACCCTCTGCTGTCCTTTCTACTGTGTGCTACCTCATGTCAGAACTGAGACAAGTCTCAGAGATGAGCAGCTTCAGTTGAACAGTTTAAAGTGGTGCTCTTTGTTTTAAGAAATCCCATTCTGTATTTCTGCAGAGTAAGATGATTATGGATACAGAAGATGGACATTTGCAGAACACTTGGATTTTATTTTTCTAGGGTAACACCTGGCACACTTCACTGACTCACGGCCTGGCATCTCCTCTTGGGTGAGCTTTCCACAATTCATCTTTATGATTCACCATTTCCAATGTTAGTAATTTACAGTAATGAGCCATAAGTTGGCACCCAGGCAGGGTGAGACAGAAGCAACTTTCACTGTACTTGAGGGATACATTCTCTGCCTTCTGAAAGCATCTTAATGATTCTAAGTGGTTTGGATATTTAGAGGAAGTTCAAAGGAACTGAATCAATTGTACATCATTAAAAAACACAGTACTTAAGATGGGGTGAAGGCCTCTGTTTGCCTGTTTGATGGACTGAAGGGTCTGAGGGGTGGCAGTGTAGAGAAATGTTGAAGCAATGCTTCTGCTCCCTAGGAACACCCAGTGAATGTATGCCTTACGTTGTGGTAATGGCTGGGTTCCACATTTGCCAGGGATAAGGATGTGTGAATCCAGGAATATTTGGGAGTCTCCAAACATCCTGACTATTATTGTTTTTCAAATAGTGTGCATCTTTGTCAGAATACTACATCACCTTTAATTTTTAAATTGATGTGTATGTATCAGAAGATAGAACCTATATGTTTCCAAGGTCTAATTTACAACAATATGAAGAGTAATTTAATATGTTTAGAGCCATGTTTTTATTCTAAATGATTTCTTTTGAGATAATGAGAATGAATATCCATCCATGTGCATTATCAACCACATAGATTGGATCATACCACCCAGAGGGGCAGTGTCTTAATATAAGAACAAAAGCATTCTCTCTAAGAGTAGACCATTTAATATGGCTTCATTATTAAGTGGAGTGAAGAATTCTAGTGCTGGGAAATTCCTGCTACCTATTTTTAGATCCACATTTGTTTTTCTTCAGTACTCAGAAAAGGCACCTGATTATGCACTTAGTGGAAGAAATATGGCCACTGCCTTTGGGCAACACAGGATTTAATCTTGGCCTTGACCATGACGGTTGGAGTGTCTCTAGCCCCTCACTTTATCTCTTTACAATGTACTTGTTTTCACTGTGGAAAGGGCAAGAACACATCTCTGGCTGTGTTCTTGTGAGAAGTAAGGATCTAGTGTGAGGAACCTGTCTAACACAGGTTCTGATGGGAACAGAGGCTCAGTGAATACAGCAGTTAGCTCCAGGATCTGCCCAAGTCATGGTACAGTGTGGAGAGACCAAGGGGCATGGTCTGGGCTTAGCTCTGCACCTAAAGAAGGAAGCATTTTGCTTTCCATATACCATTGTCTTGTCTTTACTCCAAGACTACTGCAGATGTGCCTTCAGATATCACACAGACCTGAATCCAATTCAAGGTCAGCTGTGTCCTCTCTGTATTGGGGAGGGGCAGCATAAGAAGGTGTGGAAGTTTGGAGGATATGCTCAAATTACATTATATACTAGTGTGGTGGTATTGTGTTCCCCAAAATATTGTGCACCCTAATAAATTTATCTGGGGTCAGAGACAGAACAGGCACAATATTAAACATAGAGGATAGGCAGTGGTAGTACACGCCTTTAATCCTAACATTCCAGAGGCAGAAATCCATCTGTTCAAGGATACAGCCAAGCATGGTGACTCATGCCTTTAATCCCAGGGAGTGGTGGTAGAAAGCAGAAAGGTATATAAAGCATGAGGACCAGAAACTAGAAGCATTTGGTCTGGTTAAGCTTTTAGGTTTTGAGCAGCACAGTTCAGCTGAGAGTCATTTGGATATGAGGACACAGAGGCTTCCAGTATGAGAAAACAGATCAGCTGAGAAGTTGGCCAGGTGAGGTTAGCTGTGGCTTGTTCTGTCTCTCTGATCTTCCAGTGTTTACCCCAATAACTGGCCACAGGTTTGATTTCATTAATAAGACTCTTTAAGATTCCTGCTACATACTAGGATGCAATATCCATAAGAAGCATAATACCAATGCTGTGTACAATGGATATACAGCAATTAAAACACTATGCCCTTTCAATGGCTCCATAGCACAGCTCTCTTGGCAGAGCCTAGTCTGAAGTTTCTACCTCCATTTTCTCTGCCTTGCTTGTTTTTTTCTCTATCACTTCATATTCCCAATCTGTGGGCAGATGGTTTCCTCTCCTGAGCTGAAGCATGAGGTAGGATGAGAAAGATAAGGGTTCTTTCCCTCTGTGTCTGCACTGATTAATTTTCTATGTATTTACAAAGATGTGAGTCATGGTGTCTGTCCAGCCAGCAGAGTAGAAGAGGACAGAAGGACAAACTCATGCAGACTACTGTTGCCTCTACCCATTGTGTCTTGTTAGCACAAATCTAGTCTTGCTTTGTTTGTTCCAAAAACCTGACCTAGAGGAAAGGTCATTCTTAAGTACAACGTTATCATGTGACATGATGACCCCAGCCTCATCATTCAGAGTTCACCTTTGTGAATTTACCTACTCACTGAAAGTTTGAGTAACCACAAGCAATACAGAAAGTTTTTATTTTCAGCCTCCCATAGACATGTTCAGATTAACGATTTGAGTTCCCCCTAAAAACAGGTGTCCAAATGATACTTGAACTTAGGCACCTTCTGCTTTTCTTTCCTCTCAGAAGGGACCAGAGGATGAAGACAGCAGGGGGCAGTGTGGGGCAGGGCAAGGACTCCGGTTCTGGGGCCAGTGGACATGGGACTGAATCCCATCGCTTACAGTGAGTAGGACAGCTTCATTCAAGTCGCTAAGCATTTCTGGACCTTGTTTCCTTGTTTTGTTATCTGTCTGTCTGTCTGTCTATCATCTATCTATCATTTCTGTCTTTTCATATCATCATCATCAGCCTACCTGCCTTTCTGTCTATCAAAGTATATAATTATTGCTTTCAAAGTATATAATTATTGCTGTGGACACACACACACACACACACATTCTCATTCTTAGGAACAATGGTTCAGTATTCACTAGTTCAGTATTTTCAAAGGCATTATAGATGACTATGAATAATAAATCATGAGTTAGTGATTGTATATGTCCATTTATCTTTGGATGTGTTTTGTACACAGATTGAAAAAGTAAGCTGGGATGATAAATAGACCCTGACATAAGTTCTAATTTTATCAATGAAATACACTGAGGTGTAAACTTGGATATGTTACTTTATTTCCTATGCCTCAAGGTGCTCTGATATTTAAATTTGGAGTCAATGTGTCTACCTTGCACCATTACAACCTTTTTATGGGAGAAATGAGAGTTTAACATACCCAAATATGCCTGATAACTTCTAAAGTATTATATTAATGTAAGACATTATTATGTAGCTCCATGGAGCTGGAATAGCCAGGAGTCTGAGATATTCATTCTATAGAGGATCTAGTTATAGTGGAACTGTTTATATCTAGCATCCATTTCATTTATTCATTCAGTAAATCAATTATTCAACTTTTTCAATGAACTTGTGTTAAAAAATGATTATACCTAACTCCCATGCAAGCTGCCTAGGCTGTACCAAGTCCCTCAGGTCTCTCTCTCAAGAATCACAAGAGGGAAGGAGGCAAGGATGCTGTTCAGATTCTAGAGTTGGGGCACACCAGGCTTCCAGGCTTCTGTCAGTCTCAAATTCTTCTTATGACCCCAGGTCTCCTGACTTTGGACTTTGGAGCTCCTGTCTACTAGTGCTAGTTGTATATTTGTGTTTATTTGTGCCCATGTCAAAGAACACAAATATGACAATGGATAGATGACTCAGCAGTTAGGAGTTCAAACTGCCCTCACAGAGGCCCAGCTCTGTTCTGAGCACCCACACTAAGTGGCTCACAACAGCCTGTCACTGCAGCTCCAAGAGGACCTGATACCTCTGGCCTCTGAGGGTACCAGTCACATGCACATTCCCAACACAGACACATGCTCGCGTACATGGCAAACATAAATGTTTAAAACACAGAACCAGCATGTGACAGGCAATGGGGATGGGTACAATGTGCTTTGATACTGTTCTGCTCCTGGTTCCTATGTTCCTCCTTCATTCCCCCATCTCCTTAGAGCCTCATGGATAGTGAAGTCCTTTCTCTGAGCCCACTCTTACTGCATCAGGCCTAGAATGAACTACTCTAGAGATCCACGTATGTTCAAATGATTTTTGAGTGTCAAGCATACATTGAACAAATGCTTTTGTTTTGGATGTGCTCTGCATTTCCATCGAAGATAAACACACTGAAAGGATTTCTTCAGGTCAACATGTGTATATGAGCCCCAAACATTGTTTTAGGGTATTATAATATAGGTAAATTTCAGATTGCCTTAATAGCATATAAACGGCAGACTCTCTGGAAATTGCTTTGCTATGAGATGCCAGTGGCCATAGAATCTGTGTTAAAGAACCTACAGTAGAACTCCGGACTCACGCGAGCCAAGCCTTTCCCCTAACAGTTACAGATTCTGTCTAGATGATGTGGAGTCCTAACTTTGGCATGATTTGTATAAAAGTCAATGCAATTGGGCTAAAATGCAGTGTGCTTTCCATCTTCTCTCCCCATCTTTTTTCTTCTTTTTTGTTTCCCCTCATCTCTTTGAGGCCCCTTATCCATCCATTCTTTCCTGAATTTGTTTATTGATGTGGATTAATTGGAAGGTACTTTTATAAATAAATATGCCCAATTGGAATAAATTGTGAATCTTGATGCACAGCCTCTCTGACAGTTTTTGGTATTCTGTACCTGCCAACTTCTAGAACACTTACTCATTAAAGGTATCACATATTTTTCTCCCAGTCTAAAAAAGGTAGAAACAACTCAGGCAACATGGGCTGAGCTTTCTGTTCTACCACCTGTGAGGTTTCAGATGCCACCTGGCCATGGCTTCTGGCAGCACAGTGAGAATGTTAAAAGCTGGAATTCTGAAGACAGGCTGCCTGAGCCCAGACTCTGTCTTTATCACTGTCTGTAACTTTGGGTAAATCATCTAGCTTCCTTCCATCTCGGTTTCACCATCTGCAAAGTGAGACAGACAGACGCTATCTGCTTCACAGAACTTTGCAGAATATTAGGTGGAAAGTCCCACAAAGCACACAGAACAGCACTTCTGTTACACCCAATGTTTTCTTGTTTGATAGATGATATCAGCTGTTATTGCTGATGTTATCTAAGGGAAGCAACTTTGTTGGTTTCTGGATTGATTAGTTAGCGTGCTGACTATTGTCTGCCAGAAATTTTAGATTTCTATTAAGACATTTGTTTAATCCCAAAATTAATTATTCCTCAAGCCTCAAGCGCCAGGATAGGACTGTAGAAACAATGGGTTCTACCTTTCCTAGTGAGGGTTTGGAGAATTATCTCCTAAAGTTGTATCTCTAAGAAGACATTTTATCTCTAAGCTACAGAATCTAGAAATGACATACAAGGAACAAAACTGCAAATTTCAAGTATACCCTTATTCTTGTATCAAGAAATGCACTGATTGTTTTAAAAGTAGAATTCCATCAGAATCGCCTGGGAGATTTTTAATGATACAGGTTTCTGCATTTTAATTAGGGCACTATAAATTTGAATTCCCATTATTTTCTCCTCCCCAGTAATTTGTATGTAGTTAGCCTGATACCAGCATTTGAGCACTTGCACATACTGGAGATGGCAGTCTATAGCCAAATGCTATCCAAAGGTAGACACTCTAGAGCAGATGGGAAAGATCATTTTTCCACTTCATTTTGCCTCTGTAAAGGCATCTGGGACTCATGTGCTTCACTTCTGGGTTGGTGGCATCCAAGAGCAGCAGGCAAGGAAAAAGGGCCATTTGTGTGGCCATCCCCTTTTTTTCCGTGACTCTATTTACACTTGGAACTCAGATGTGAAAGATCTAGGAAACAGTCTGTGGTTATAGTACTTGTTTTGACAAAAAAAACCCCACTGGGCCAATGAAAAAACAAACAAACAAAAAATTGAAAGACAGAACTAAACTACCATTGCTATAAGGAATCAGTCTTAATGGTTTGGATGCTTGATGCACAGCTGAGCATCCCTTCTGCCTTGAGTCTTAGCAAGCTCAGAGCCAGGTCTGTAGCCTCCTTTTTGCTAGTGTAGCATAGGCTAGCCTGCTGGAAATCGCCTGTATTTGTCTCTCTCTTGGACTCTATGTGATCCTTTACCTAGATTTGCTCTTTTCTATGCTTCATTCAATTATTTAGTTTGTATTCTAATCTACTTTAAATAGCAGAAAGCAAATAAAAAAGGAAGTTGAATTTTTTTGAAATGATAAAATAATTATATTTCTCCATTCTATTTTCCTCTCTCCTTGCTCTCTTTAAAAATCGTAGCATTTTATTTCATTAATTGTTATTGCATTCATATATATGTATGTATATAAATATACAGATATATACATATATTCCAAAATATAACCTTCTCAGACTGTATAATATTACTTGTATGTATGTTTCCAGGGCTGGCCATTTGTCACTGGATGATGAATTGGTTTTCTCTTTCCTGGGGAAGACTGCCTTTCCTGCTTCCAGCTTTCCTCAGTTGCCTATAGTTTTTTTGTGTAGCGTTTAGGCTTCATGAGCTTTTCCTTGTTAGTTTTGTCATGTCCATTGGCATCATCCTCATTCATCTCACATTTGTGCAGTCATGTTAGTGAGACTTTATGGATATACCTTTGACATTACTAGGAGACACAATCTTATAGCAAGCTCCCTAGTCCTCTGGCTCTTACAGTCTTACCCCCTCTTCTAAACTGTTCCCTGCAAGCTTCCAAAGGCAGGATGCAACCAGTAGTCTTATCCAGCTATGATGCCCATGAACTTCATCAATGACCAGCATGGCATGCTATTTCTAAGGATACAGTGGCACCTTAGTGGAAACCAACAGCTCTCTAACTGCACTTAAAGTCGGCTCAACAAGAGGGAAAACATGTCTAATACTGGAAACCAGCTAACTACTCAGGGAAGTCATGACTATTGGAGGAGAATCTACAACCACTAATTACTAAATCAACCCAATCCCTAACAACTATCTATAAATATGTGTCCTTATATCCACATATATATATATATAGTCTTTACTCCTCAACAAGCTGGATTTTCAGTCCCTATATGACTAGATACTGTAAAATTGGCATAAAGATGGGGTTCTTCTCTAAAGAGTTCACACAGAGGAGTTACAGTCCACAGACATAAATGGTAATGCTGCTTTATTAAGTGATATCCAGGCAGCACTTATCCTATGTCTTCTATGAGCCACCAGTTCTTTTAGAGACTCAAATGAACTCTGTTTGATGTGTCTATGATCATGTTGGGTTGTAACTGTGTGACTATACCTCAGTAGCTCTGTTCAGTTTTCCTCACATACTTTTCCAATATATTATAAGGGAAAACAACAATTAGAGTGATAGGCAGAGCTTTACAACCAGACCACAGCACCAGCAATGCCAGGAATGTGCCAGGCAGCCCTGATATCAGCTTGAGATAATCTGGCTATGTTCCAGCTTAGTGAAGTCAGTTCTGTCTTGACCATTATATACACCCCTGTTTCTCACTTAAAGCATTTTGATAATAGCCAGGACCACATTTTTGTAAGTAAGCTCTCAACACTTGCAACCCTGGATATGACTGTTTCTTTCTTAGGTCTCATGCACCTTGAGCTGTCTCTTATACAATGAAGCTGGGTTGTATTGGAACAGCCCTGAAGATATATATTTCCTCAGCCAGAACTCAAGACTACAAGAAGACAAATATGTAAGGAAATGACTACACTAAAATGTGATTCATTCTCAAATCGAGTATGTATAAAATGCTGTGAAAACACAGATGAGGGCCAATTAATTATATCTGGGATAGGAAGTCTCAAGGAGAGAGAGTTACAGAGAGGTGATGACATTTCAGCTTGATCTTGTGCATAACAAATGACTTCCTATAAGATATTCTCCACCTGTTTTGAATTAACTAAAATGATTAGGTCTTAGGTTTTTATAAAGGTCATCTCTACCAGAATGAAGAAAGTGGAAGACTCTTGTGAAAATAACCATTTAAAATATATCAGCCTGATTTTGAATGGCTACCAGAACAAATTAGCGCTAAAGTTCATGAGAATGACTCAGATTGGGAGAAAATTTCCAGGGATTTGATAGACAATACTACACACACACACACACACACACACACACACACACACACAGAGAGAGAGAGAGAGAGAGAGAGAGAGAGAGACAGAGAGAGAGAGACAGAGAGAGAGAGAGACACAGAGAGAGACACAGAGAGAGAGAGAGACAGAGACAGAGTCTACCCAGTATAATTAACATAAAGCAGTAGTATTAGCTTCCTCCTGGACTATATTGCCTCTTGGTCTGTGCTGTTTTAGGCTTAAGTATAGCAGGAAAGGAAAGACAGACTAATGGGATGAACAGAGACTTGATTCACTTGATGGAAGAAGCAATGCTCTGTTTTCCAGACTGCTTCATTTTCTTTCTGTGTTTTCTATTTCCTACTGCCCTTGCTGATGTCTGCTATTGGCTGTAAAAATCTCCTCCTCTTGGTCATTTACTCTCTTGTCTCTCTTCCATGAGGATGTATGTGGAGGTACCATGTTGAAGTGGTGGCATAGAGAAGAGTTCCTTTGGAAAACTGTTTAACACAGGACATCCAGGCTGGATTTCACATGAGCGAAGCTTCAGCTTGTGTTGTGCAAAGTCATTGAAATGTGAGGCTGCTTGTTACAGCAGCTATTTTACATTAGTATAACTATCATGTGGTATCATGTGGAAGTCCTCATCCATCAGTGTTAATCTCCTTCGTCTCCCTCTATCTAGCCTTAGAATCATGTAACACATACTTTTTAGGTAATTTAAGGAGTATTTTCAGAATCCACAAGTTAGGACATTCTCTTTAGATATAGAGAAAGGATGTAATACAATTGCAATCTATTAAGTATGCACAAAACAGTTCATGAAAATAAACAGATCATTGAGTTATCAGAGGAGGCTATTCATATAGCACATGTGTAGAATAGCTCAGACTGGGCCAGATGTGACCAAGGATACACACATGTAATGTGAGGTAATCATGTTTGTATAAATGTTTGGCAGAGGGCTTCCAGCATGCAAGGAATGGATCAGGGCATTAGCCTGGATTCTAGGAGGCCTATATTTGTTTGGCCGAAGGGTGTGGATGAGTTAGGACTATATATCTGTGACATTTTCATGGAACTGAACAATTTACTCTGTTAGGAATATTTCAGAAGCAACCTCTTCTTATAGTAAGCAAGGCAGACCTATGTTTTGCCCACAAGAATCTTACACTCTAATAGGAAAAGATTAGTATTTAATATGCAGCAATGGGTGTAGTCAAGAAGGTAGGGCTGGGTATACTATGTCTATATTCAGCATTTTCTTCTCTTTCTGAGCAAAAATATATGGCAATACTTCTGTTTTTTTAAAACAAAAGTAACATCAAAATGAATTTTCTATAATGTGCAAAATTAAATTTGGTAGTTAAAAAATGCCTGTGATTTATCTCTTTGGCCATAATGGATGAGATGTAAAGGGGGAGTTGAGAATAAGGATTGGAAGTGCAGGTCAAAATTCTGTCACAAATGTGATGATTTATGAAGGTGCTGATGGGGCTGTTAAAATGCATTAATCTGTGAATAGGTAGCCATATATCTCTATGGGCACTCATACCCAAGAATTTCCTTTTGAAATCTATCACTAGGTTTCTTACTGCCTAAGGCCTTTTAAATGACTTAATAAGGTGTCAAAATTAGTAAATTATGGAGCCTGTAATTATTGAATTGGTTTTCTTAAATTTAAATCCCCTTGCCTCCAATCTACTACTCATTGCTATGAGATTAGTTTCCTTCAGCTTGGTCCATTGTACTTAGTTACCCTGTTTAAAATACTTTTAGTGGCTCCTGGGTTTAATGAATTGTATCTGCTCATAAGAGTATTACAACATCCTTTGTCTGGCCCCATGTGGATTTCTAATTGCATCAATAAGCACCCTTGCCCTGTCATCCCCCAAATCCCGACTCCTCCCCAAGCCCCACAGGGCACTCCATGCCTTGCCCTAGTTGACTTCTTCCCACTCTCCCAAGGCTGTGCACTGACTCCCCACTCACGGTGCTTCCCGAACACCACTTGGTTCTGTCAAGTATGATGTAATAGGGGCTGAAGCTGAGCATAGGATCATTAATGCTTAGCATCATATTGGTTACTAAAGATGATCCTAAATGGGGCATCCAGGGGGTGTCTGCCAATCTTGATATAGCAGTCTGATAGCCTACTCAGCCTCTTCTCTTTGCCTTTCTACCCAGACTGCTTTGGAGACACATTTTTCCCAATCAGCTTCCTCTGATGTGTATTCTACAGAAGAACAGGGCACAGAGACTGGTCCACGGATTCCTAAGATTCTGGAACTGAAGACCTTTGCCTCTTGATTTGGTAGCTGTCAATCATCCATTGTCCTACAAGATGCAGAATTCCAACAGGCAGCTAACTACAGCAGAGTGAGGATATTTGCATTTTTAATTTTATAAATTTTTTGTTATAAAACCCTTGCAAATAAATAAAAATACCACACACCAAGATTAACCCAAATTTTAAACAGTTTTTCCTAGGCTATTCCACTCTGGAATATTCTACTCCATGGTGGAAGACACTGTGAGACAATCTTGGTGTCACTGTGGAGTCCAAAGAGCAGCATAGTTAGGGAGAACGGTGGATCCTTTGTGGGTACAGTGCAGTCTTTGACAACTGCAAAAACAGATAGATGTTGTTGGGAGTCTGGGGACAACTACATGAATACCTTTAATATCCATTCACTGTTTTCTTTTTTTACTTTATTAAAATAGTGAGTTTATGTCACATGTATATTTGTCTCCCTACCATTTCCACATCTGACCACCACTATTACTATGTCCTATCATAACATTCCATGCATACTTAAAACCAAGTAAAGGGTGGAGTTCCATCCTTGAAAACTAAACAGGCATTTTAGACAACACATTCTTGGCAATGGAACCTGGACAACATTTATCAAACACAGTAGGGAAAGTTCTCACTTTGCATTATCAAAAGGACAGTCAGATATATCAACTGTTACAGAAATTAAGTAAGATGGAATTATTTCAAACTGTTTACACCATTTTCTTAAAGAGACTTCCTCCACTGCCAGAGATCCTGAATAGCCTCCTGGTCAGTCATCCGGAAGCAATTCTTCACATAATTAATCAACTTGGCCTCCACTTTGGGAAGAGAACCACCTTTTTCTATACTTGCTTGCATTTTTGCCTTAATGTCTGCTACAGAACTAGGTCCTTTTGGTGTTTTAGGAGTCTTTTCCTGTTTTTTGAAAGACTCTTGATCCTTTGATCTTGGTGTTGATGGTTTTAAGTCTTTTCCATTTTGGTTTGATTTTTGTGCATTTTTGGCTGGGGTATCTGGTACAGATTTCTTCACTGGAACTTTTTCTTCAGCTTCCTCATCATCAAAATCATCATTATCATCTTCATCATCCTCGTCAAGTTTTACTTTTTTCTGCGGAACCTTGTTACCACCTCCAGGACCAGATCGTTTTCCAGGCATACTTAAGAGTTTTACATCCTCCTCATCTTCATCTTCTGACTCTGCATCTTCCTCTACAGCTACTAGGTGCTGTGCCCTGATGTGCACAGGCCTGAACCACACTTCAACCTTAAGACCACAGGTGGTGCAATTTCAAAGCCCCCAAGAGAAACTGTTGGTTGTACAGACATTTTCAAAGTTGCCAGTGTTACTTTAATTGGACTGCTTTCATAGTTCATTGCTTCTGCCTCTACGATGTGCAATTTGTCTTCTGCCCCTGCCCCTAAACTAACCGTTCTTAGTGATAACTGGTGCTCATTCTCATCATTATCCACTTTAAAGTGATAATCCTTGTCAGCTTTTAGTTCACAATGGAAAAGGTAGTTCTGAGGCCTGCGAAGGCTCATGTCCATCGAGTCTTCCATGAGGTGGAGGAGCACACTTCGATGTGAGAGAAGTCGGACGGAGGAAACTGCCTACTGCTCTCCAGAACAGACACGCAGGACAGAATCACGCCAGGGAGCATTCACTGTTTTCTTGAGCGTCAGGTACTAGTCAGGCAATGATGAAATGTCTATAGTTCCCAGTGCTCCGCCCCTTTCTCCCCCACCATTACTTCTGTTCTCCCCTTCTCCTTCTCTTCCCCTCCTTTCCCTTCCCTCTTGCTATCTTTTGAGACACCATCTTACTATGTAGTCCAGGCTGGTCTCAGACTCTTGGTCCTCTTGCCTTATCCTCCAGAGTGCACCCAGTTCTAGTTCTATTTTTACAAACTTTATCCTTGTCTCTAAATCTTGATAATGTTGCTGTCACTGGTGGTAAAATGTTCAGAGGATAATTAAGGAATGTCTAATGTAGTTACTCAATGTTACTCTTGAGAATTTGACTTTGGATTGTGTTTTATAATGTACATGATATGCAGTAGAGGCTCTATATGTATACATACCAATATGGATATATTCATTCTGAACATTCACTTTCATTTAACTGTTCTGATGCAATTTAGGAAACAGCTTACTTTAAACATTTTTACCATGAAGAGACCTGATTCTCCAGTGTTTATTCACTAACTGGCTCCTCTTTCCTTATAGCTCAGGCTTGGGAATTTTATTTTGTAGACTCTCTCAGGGTTTAATGAGTTTCCTTTTGACACTTATCCATGGAACCAGCAGTGTTAGTTCACATTTTAAATATCTCCTTTTATTCATCTCTTTCTCATTTCATTCATCCATTGGAACCAAAACTGTCCTTTGACCTTTAATTTTTTTTATCTCATTGTGTGACCTTGTAGGGTGTTGTTTTGGGGTAACCAAAACATTTGATCTCAATCTCATGAGCTTAGCCTTGCTTGCTTCTTGCCATGGTCATAACCCATTGACTACATCAATTATTTGTATATTGCACCAAATCTGAAAGCTAGCCTTTAAAGTTTGGTCTTGTACCTGTGATCTCACTAAAATTACTTGGTATGCCCTTATAAATCTGAAATACAAAATTTTATGGTCTTGAAAAAAAAAACTACCAGTTAAATATTTCAGAAATGTAGTAGCTACAGAATAGCAAATACCTATTTCTGTGGGAAAAGTGTGGTGTGCAGGGGAGCAACCTAGAGTTATTTAATTTTTTTTAAGTTGGGCTCTTTTGGATTCAAGATATTTTTGTAATGGATCTAAATTTGTATCAGTTGGCTACTATTTCCAGGACAGCCTTGTCACAGCCACACATCAACTCATCTCAGCAGCTCCAGTAAATAATTGGGCCCGTGAGACATAGTTTTCCTCCTCTGCAGCGCCGCCCTGCAACCTCTGGCTTCTCCCCTGGGTCTGCAGGGTGATAGGACTGTTGCCTCTGGCCTTTTCATTTATTATTTATTTCATTTATTGCAGGGCTCAGAACAAATTGGAATTGGCAAAAATGGGGAGTGAGACTGTGGAATGATGATAGCCAAGGTCCACATGATTACTCAAAACTGCAGGAGAGCAGAGAGGCAAGAAAGGATAGATAAGTACAACAAAAGGGTTCAGAGCAGCCGGCGTGAGATGCTTTTAGAAAATTCTTGTGCCTCTGTGAAGTTTTCAGATCTTCATACAGTCAACTGGCTGAGTAAAGCTTTTTCTTCTTTTCTTTCCTTTTTCCCTCTTGTTGCTCAAAATACAGCCTCCATGACAGAAGAGCAGCCAGGAACTGACCAGGAAGCAGACACATCTGTGAAGCCTGCTTCCCACAGGCAACACCACTCTCCAAGCTTCAGTTTCTCTACCAATCACCCATAGATTGCTTACTCATTCCAGTCCCTGAAATAAAAAAGGGTCAGCTTACTGCTTAGTTGTAGCACACTGTTTTCAGTGGTTTCCAATTTTATCATACAATAGTAATCTTGGATCAATTCTTCTGAAGACAGGAAGATTTTATTGTTTTTTAAATTCTAGTTTTGTAATGCTTGGGATTGAATACAGGACCTCACATAGTATATGCTAAGTGAGTGCTCTACTACTGAACCATTTCCCCAGCCCCAGACAAGCAGCTTTTAAATTGTGTGATCCCAACCGATATCAAGGAAGGCATTTGATTCATAAATGAGAACATGTAAAGTAACTGTCTCACCTAATAGCCAATTTAGTTGGTGCTTGATACAAGTGGCTTCTTTTTCTTCTGATATAGACATAGATTAAATAAGCATGCATTCGCATATACACCCCCACAATCACTGAGAAGCAGGTGAACATATATTATGTCTCTCAGGATTTTTTGATTTGCACATGGATCTCGTGCTATGTATTCACAAAATGTGTGATCCTGGGAAAAGTAACAGACAAGCATGTTTACCACTGGTTTTCAGAGGAAGAGGAAACAGATTTAGAAAGGAAACATAAATGGGGAAATAACTTACCTAGGATTCAAACCCAGATCTGCCTAACTGCTAATTCTACTCCTAACAACTATGTAAGACTGCCTCGTAGGCCATGCATATAACTCATGCCATCCATTTGAATATATATTTATATGATGCCATGTAACACAGCTCCACTAAACACAGCTGAACAAATAAAGAACAACCGTGGCTTACTCTTGCTCAGTTTCTGTGGGCAGGAGAATTAGTAGAGTCCTTTTTAATATTGTGTGTGTGTGTGTACACGTGTGTGTGTGTGTGTGTGTGTGTGTGTATGTATGTATGTATGTATATGTGTGGTGTGTATGTGTACGTGTGTGTATATGTGTGCATGTATGTGTGTATGTATGTGTGTGTACGAGTGTGTGTGTGTGTGTGTGTGTGTGTGTGTGTGTGTGTGTGTGTGTGCAGGTGTCTGAAGAGGCCGAGAGAGAGCATCAAATTCCCTGGAGCTTGTGCTCACTTCTGCAGCCCATCCACTAAAATTGGAATAGTACAGAGAAGATTCCCCTGCACAAGAATGATACTCAAATTTGTGAAGTGTTCCATATTAAAATAAAGAAAGAAAAAGAAATTCCCTGGAGCTGGCATTATGTGCCATTGTGGGCAACCTGACACGAAGTCTGGGGACTGAATTTGAGTTCTCTAAAAGAGCAGCAAGTGCTTAACTACTGAGCTGTCTCTCTGGTTCCCAATTCAGACATGTCTTAACTAAGCAGCTCTGACTTCGGGTCTCCTATTCAGTTGCTGCAGGGTGTTGACTATGACTGTGGTTTTCTGAAGGCACAATTTATGCGGGAAGATTAACTTAGAAGGTAGATCATTTACATGGTTAGTAATTTGGTACAAGTCCAAAATGCATGCTTCTGTGCTTTCTGTGTGGCTCATTCCAGGGCACTGTTGAGCGTCTCTAACATGGTGGCTGATTTCCTCTATAGTGGGTGGCACAAGGATCAAGGCTGAATTAGCAATACCTCTGACAAACTGGCCTCAGAAGTGACATTACCCAGCTCATCTCACTGTATTCAAACATCCAACTCTGATTTGATGGGTGAAGATCTATGTATGTCTGATAATACCAGGAGACACAAGTCATTAGGGGCCATTTGTAGATTGGTAATTCTCGCTAACCTGCCCCTTTTCCCTTTCTATAAATTCTTATAGCCAAATCTTCTACTCTTGTTCCATTTTTCCATTTGGTTATCCACCTCAGCAACCATTGCCTGCTTACCCTCAAGCTGGAGTCCAGTGAGTGTGTAGGGAATTGTGATGGATAATATTGATTTCCAATGTGACAAGATCTAGAATGGCATAGCCAAACTGCTGGACGTGTCTGTGAAGACGTTGATAGACTATGTTTATTGTGGTGACATCACAACGTGGAGTGTGGGTGACCCCAGTCCATGGGCTGGAGTTCAGGGCTGAATAAGGAGAAAGTAAGTACCAGCATTCATCTCTTGGATTCCGGACTGTAGATGTGATATGACCAGCCGCCTCACACACTGCCCATGCTGCCACACCTTCTCTCCCAGCTCTAACTGGATCCTCAAACTGTGAGATCAATAAAACTGTCCTAAAGTTGCTTTCTCCGGGTTCTTTTTTTGTTTTGTAATCATAGCAACAAAAATGGTAAGCAATATAAGAACCTGGCAATCAAGGTTGTTTTGTCTACTCTGTGGAGATAATGAGAATTGATCTGACAGAGTGGTCCTTCTCAGTGGACTGGGATCTTTTCCCAGTGATGTGCTTGGGAGAACTTCCACGGTAATATCTAATGTAGTAGATAGCCATGGCACAGATTTCTTTGATAGTCTTCTTCAGAGCCAGCACCACAAGTCAGTTCTGCAGGTCTACTGAGCTGTAAATACGAGTGAATAACACTGATGGGTGAGCATAAAAAAACAAAGCATATTGGTGGGTGTTTCTTTGGGATCAAGGGTACTTTGTTACTTTCATTTTACTAATATTCTACATCTATATATTGTTTCTTCTTAAATATAACTTAATGAAGATGAGCAACTAAAACACTCTTAAGACAGGAACGCTGCATTCCAGATTCTAATGCCTGGTGTGATTTTTTTTTTTTAATGCAATGCACTTCCAGTCTTTGCGTCTTTCTTGTTCCAAGGATGTCATTATCAATACTAATATAAAATTTTCATTGCTTGAGCCATTACAATATACAGGGAATGGATTTTTCAATTTGTCAAGTTCCAGTGAGTATATTAGCAGAATCTTTTGTCTGTCAGCAGGCACGTGGTGACGCCAGTAGCATCTCTAATTTGGATTGTTCTGAGTCTTTGTGTTTATACAGGTCTCCAGTGCCTAGAGGCCTCTCTTCCCTTTCCCTCTGACTGATTTCCCTTACATCTCTTCTCATCTTAGCTGAGCCTTTGGAATGACACATACTGAAACAACCTGTGAGATAGGAAATATATTGATTAAAATATGGCTTTAAGCTCTGCATGTGAGTGACAGTGGTGTATCTTGGTCTGTTTGTGGGGTTCCTGGCAGTGGGATCAGGACCTGTCCCTGGTGTTTGAGCTGGCTTTTGGAACCTATTCCCTATGATGGGATGCCTTGCTCAGCCTTGATGCGGTGGGAGGAGCTTGGTCCTGCTTCAACTTGATATTCTATAATTTGTTGACTCCCATGGGAAGCCTGCCCCTTTCTGAACAGAGGAGGAGGAATGGGTGCCGGAGGGGTAGGTGGGAGGTAGGGGGAGGAAACTGTGGACGGTAGGTAAATCAATGGAAAAAAAGAGAATCATGCTATAGGTACAGCCCAGAGCCATGTCTGGATCCATGGCTCTAGCTCAGCCAGGGTCTGTGTTGATGTCCCAGGTTCCTTTTATCATCAAAGGCCATGCTGATGCCCGTGGTCTGGGCTACCACTTGGGGCCATGTGGGTGTCCAAGGACCATACTGGGGCACTGAGTGGCATGTGCTGCCACCCATGGTGACATCTGGGCCCACGCTGCTGCCCAGGAACATGTGTGGGTCCGTGGTCCTACTGCAGCTGGGGTCTGTATTGCTGTCCATGGCCCCTGTTGTTATCAAAGGCCACACGGATGCTGGGGGTCTGGGCCACTACCTGTGTCCATATTGTTGCGTAATGGCTGTGCGGCTGCTGGGGCCATGCCAATCTGGGTGACCTGTGCTGCTATGTCTGGTCCACGGTCTGCTGCAGTGGGGATCTGTGTTGATGTTGTTGCTCATGCTACCACAGGGGCTCACGCCAATCATGCGATTGAAATTTGAGGGCCATGCTGAGCTGGCCCTGCCCGCCACAGTCCCATATAGGAGAGCTAGCTCCAAAGATCCAGGCACAGGAGAGCTGCCCCTGCCCCTCAGGGGAGAGCTGCCCCCCCTAACTTAGAAGAGAGCTGACCCCGCCCCCCATTCAGGAGAACTGGCCCCACCCCTCACCACAGGCATGGGAGAGCTGGCTTTTCCCCTGCCTGCGGGGGGTGGTTCCAGTGGCCTGGTCTGACCTACTCAGCTACCACCTAGGCACTCATCAACATCTATCCCATCTGTGGCCTGCTGGAGCACATGAAGGAACTGGTCTTGCAGAATCATAGCCACAGGATTGCCACGATTTGGAGCAACATTAGGAGAGGAGTTTCGATGAGGGTCCAGTATTGAGGGTGTACTAGAAGCTGGAGACCTTGAAGCAGACACACAATTCATTACACATGAACAGTTGCAAGTACAGCTGATTGGACAAAAGGCTCTACTGAGTGACACACTGCAGCTCCCAAAGAGTTGAATGAAGAGGTGATGGAGAGGTTGGAAAGACAGAGGAGCAAAGTGATGTTTGTTTTGCTTTTTTGTTATTTTTAATTAATACTGCTATTTATTCATTCATTCATTCATTTTTCTTTTGAGGTGGATACTATAAGGGTGAAGGACAGATATGGAGGAATTGGGAGGTGGGTGGGATTGGTGTACATGATGCAAAATTCCCTCCAAAAAATCAATTAAAAATGTGTTTGAAAAGAAAGAAAAAAGAAGGACTCAAGCTTTAGGGTGATTTGTTTCATTGGTTATCTTTAATTATCTCACAAGTTAAGGAAGGTCATTTATTAGTGAGAGGTTCTTAATTTTTCCCAGAGCTTTACTAAACTTCAGGGGCAGACTTAGAGCAGATCCATGACCTCATAGTTTAGTGATGATTCTGAACTCATGTGCAATGATGTATGGCAGCTTGAGCCCCACTGCTTCTGTCTGCTCATGAGCTACACTGTGGTGGCTGTGGGATGAGGTGTGGCAGGATGCAGGAACGTCAGGAGGGCTGCGCTGGGTTGGACAAATTAGAATATTGTAAGCATTCTTAACGGAAGACTTGCAGTCTGCTGGGCTTCATAACAACACAAGATTGGCTCCAGTGATGCTTTTGACTACTTTCAGGTTAGAATGCAGACAGAGAAGGCAATTGTGCAGCCCATGTTACATGGTTAGAAGGTGGGAGGTGCACCTGAAATTAGTATTTTTTGATGAGATTAATAATACAATTATGTGTTTTTAAATTGGAATTATTTGGGGATAGTAATTAAAGAACATATTTCATTTGTTTGTGAATATGTCCAATTTAAGCAAGTGACCACATGATAGTAGTTGAACAAAAAATCCCTTTTGGTTGTATGCAATTTACATTTGTCTAGTAAACTCGAACTCACATTATTATGTCTATATTACTTTATTATTTCATCATTGTGTAGTCAACTTTACCCTTGAATGTGAGGTCCTTTAACATCTCTGTTACCTGTTGCTGCTAACAGATTCATGAGGTGAATTTACTGTCTTCAAGCTCTGATGGTGTGAAGTCTAATAAACAGTCTTATACAGCTAAAATCAAGAAGCCAGCAGGATGGCATTCCTTCCCCAGCTCCAGGATGAATCCATCCCTTGAACTTTCTACCTTCTAGAAAGTTCTACCAGAAGTTCCCACACTGCTGTCCTCTTTGACCCCTCTACCAGTGGCATCATTCTGACCTCTTTCTTTGTGGCAACTCCTTCTCTGATATTGGCACTCCTTCCTGTTTTAGGAAGAGCACTGTGATTATACAAGCTCTCCTTGGGGAGCCCTGGACAAACTCTTCATCTTAAGCCTTTACATTATCATACCAGCAAAGACCACTTTTCCATATAAAAAACCAATATTTTAGGTTCTAGAGACTGAGCCATAAAACCTTTGAAGGAGTTGTTAGTCTCCTCATCACATCTATATTTTATATTCTGTTAAAAAATAATATGTTAGCTTGATGGTTAAAGTCTTGTGGATCTCAAAGGCTTCAATTTGACTTAGACAGAACAACTGGGCAACTTTTAGAACTTGATTAACCTCGTAGAATGTTAATATTTCAGCTGCAACTGGAGTGCTTAGATTGGACCCAAAGTATATTATGTACTCAGTACAGTCACTCATTCCCAGTTCTTTAAGAAGATTATGTCTTCCAACATGTTAAAGTCTAAGTGAACACTGGCATGGCGGCATCTCCAGAATCTGTAGGCTAGTTGAGGAGGTCATTGCCAGACATGTAATCCCTCAGAGAGCACAAAGCATGGTAGAGAACCATGTCCTACTTAAGAAAGACCTGTGTTATGGGAACTCATCTTAAAGAATTTGAGTTACAATTCAGTTTGGGGAAGATTTCCTAGGAAGTGACTGGGATGTGGACAATGTAAAGAATTGAACAAGGGCCACAAGATGATCAGTGGATAATGGACTGAAAGAGGATGGGAGGGAAAGGAAGTGCCTCCTAACAGGCAGAGGGATGGACAGGTACAAAGATTCTTAGGATAAGGGAAGAGAGTGAGTTAGAAGTCCTGGTGGTGATGGCATAAGTAATAACTACATTACTCTATAAGTTGGCATATGAACCAAACTCTTCCTGATCTAGGCAAGTGACTTCAGGTAAGTCACTTACTTTTTCTATGGCACAATTCCTTCACTGATGGAATTGTGACAATTACAGTGGTTCTTAGAGACTGGATAGCTCAACCTAGAAAATAACCTCTGTGCACACAGTGAGCACTCCATAAATTTTACCACTCACTCTAACATTCTCACCATGACCTTAGTCATCCTTACCTCAGCCTTATGATGTAACTAGAAACTGAGGCAGAGTACAGTAGATAGCTGGTCCAGGTTCCTGCAGCAAGTACCTGAGAGAGCAGAGATGTGAGAGAAGGCACATCTGCCTGCATGAAGCTGGAGCTCTCCCGCTTGGGTGTCAGCACTCCTGAGATGACTTCCCCAGACAAATGGGACAACACTGAACATGTTTTGTATAAAGCAAACCCAGCTCCATAAATAAAACACCGATCATTCGCAGTACGTGCCCCATGACTGCTTCCTCCTATTTTTAGTTATACAGTTTTATAACAAAGAACACACGGGGTAGATAAAGCTGACCTGTTTGATTTCTTCACCTGTTCATTTTCTATGTAATTTCAGGAAAATAAAAGGTAAGAAGAAGCACTGGATTCCAAGTGTGTTTGTGTCTCCATTTACTCCCTGGCATCATTCTGCTTGGCCTGGGTTCTAGAATTGGTATCTGAGGTACCAGTGAGACTTGAGCAGCCTATTCTCTTCGTCCCTTTAGATTCTGGATATCAAGGGTTTGAGGTAATGATAAACAATGATAACCATCAATTGAGGTTCAACTAATTTCAAAGTATCAGAGTCTAAAATTATTTCACATTAAGTCTGTGCCAGCTTATTTGACCCTCTTTTAATCAGTGAGAAAACATTTCAAGAATGGGGCTTCTCCTAGGATTCCAAGCCTCTTCTTGTTGATGGTGTTGGCCCATAGAATGCAGGACTGCTTGCTTAACAGATATTTTCAATTGGCAGAGTGCCAGATCTTTATCTCTTCCTGGAAGTTGTCATAGATTGGAGCTTAAATTCATTGATTAATTTTGGAAGTTTGGAATAATGCAGTGAGGGTTTTTTAATACTCCCTCTTTTAATTTTATCATTAATATAAAACAATAAAAAGGAAGACATCTTAAGTGGAAAAAGTTTGGTCCTACAATTCTTTCCTGGCCAAATCGAACAGAACATGCATAAAAAGATAGACAGAGCTTCTATTTGTCAAATGATAGATTATTCTTTTCATTCATGTAGACATCTGGCAGTGTCAAGATACATGTATTGAGTAATTATGATTCTACAAAGATATTGTATGATAGAATTATTTTCACAGATATACACAAAAATCATATTTTTTCACTAAGTTCTTGTATGATGGTTTGGCATTGAAGAAGTGTGCAATACCAATGAATATCTCTTCATTTGTTTCAGCCTCTGTCTTCAATCTCTCTGATAAATTCAGGGTTACCATCCAACCCCCAGAAAAGAGTGATGTGAAGCATTACAATGGGGTATATCATTTTGCAATACATGGATTTCAAAATCAGGCGAATGGTTAACTGGACTAATGAAAAAAGATGGTATTGGCAGCTTAGAGCTCTGCTTTCAAAGTCAGGACCAACAGCGTGTCTTATACATTGACTGAAATAATGTAGTGAAACTCCTTTATCTCTTAACAAGCTACCTCCAGTCATGAAATTCCCTTTGCTATGCTATAGCTTCAATGTGAGAGGGGAGAACATGTTCAGATATTGAAAAACTGTAGGCCATTATCCACTTTATCACTCATATCAAAGACACTGAAAAGATAGCACATGTGCAATTGATGGATTATTTTCATCATGAAAGTCTGATGACCCCACTTGGGTTTTCAAACAAGGCATTTAATAACCACTGCCTTGTTAAAAGGTGGAAAATGATCTGGCTGGTGGCCTGATAGGACTAGGTTTTATTGATTTTACTGAAGCCCTTGGCTTGGGAGATCACAGGCTTCTTAAGGGCAAACTTAAAAGGAAGCATTAAGATGGATGAGTAATTACCTGTGTGATGGACGTCATTCTGCAGACATCAGGACTGGGAAGTTTTCCTTTGGGTATCAGTTGATGAGGGAGAGGGAAAGGATGGGCCAAGTCTCATTTCAACCACTTTTAGTCTTCTTGCGGATTTGTGAATTCGCTTTGCTCTGGTGGAGGATTGGTGTAGATAACTTTAAAAAGGTAAACTTAATTGTTGATTTGTAAGGATGAAAGAAATAGATTGTTATGGAGACTAGAAAAACATTCATATTTTAAATGCTATGAAAGAGAGAGAGAAAAGTAGATAACTTTATGCATACTGTTAGTTTTGGTGGCTCTGAGTCCCTTGGAATGAAGAATGAAGATCTCTGAGCCTGCAGCTCCTTCCCAAGAAGCCAGACTAAGCTTGGTGGGACATTAGAAAAGAGTCATAGATGGCAGTCTTGAAGAGGAATGGCTGGGTAGGAGTCAGAATTACAGCAGAGCTTTGAGGATGTCATAGGCTGATGCACGGTGGAGCGACAGAGCAGTGCTGAGTGGTAACACAGGCTGTGGTTTAACTCCGTCCGTCAGTCAGTCGGTGTTCTGTGGCCTGGCACATGGCTGCTTGAGCTACTCTAAGAATTGTCCAGCCCCTTTCTCATCTTCTCTTTGAATCTGTGCTGCTGTGACTTAACAAGGCCATGGCGAGGGTGGGTGGAGTGAGGGGGAAAGAGTGAGGGTTACTGGGATCTCAGGTGTTGGATCTTAGCTGTGCCTGAAGTCCCTTCAATGCTGTTAAATAGAAGTGAGCAATTCTCTTAACGAAGACTCTACTGAGTGTTGTTTTGATACACTAATTATAGTCCAGTGATATGCTATCATAGAATAACATATGGGAGGTTATTTCTGCATGACGAAGCACTCATGGCTAGAACGCATTTTTCCATTATATGAATTTTTAAATATTTGTGCAAATGGGCATTTTCCCAGAGGGGGAGAAATGATACATAGGTATTTTGCTTTGTCAGAAGCAATCTCTACTGGAGTATTGTTATAAATAATAAATATTTGTGAAGGGTACTTGAGCCATTTTTCTCTCCTCTCTTATAATATTATAAATTACAACTTTACCATGAGGTAACCTGTATAGGAGACTGCAAACCACAGAGTTTTCTTGATAACACACACACACACACACACACACACACACACACACACACACACACGAGGGATGTCAAAGACCGATCAATGCACTTTTGTTATTTTAAGGCACCCTCATTCCTTAGCTCAGATATTTGATTCATTCTTATCCACAGGCTTTTTCCTGATTGTTCAGACCTGTAAGATAGAGTTCATCAGAAGCACCACTAAAATAGCTGTGATTTCATCCAGGAATATAATTCTTTCTAATGGATTATTTCATGTTTTATTCATGTAGAAATAGTACATACTGGTGAGTGGTAGATCTTGTTACAAATATATTTATAATAGTTTGAGAGAACTTAAACTATAAAGATATTTTGGGACACACACTTTATGAACATCTGAGTCTGAGCACATGCAATGTTCATTTTTTTAAACTTTCTTTTTACTTGTTCTTTGTGTCTTTCAGATCATGCAGCTGGATCCCATTCATTTTCCCATCCCTTCATATCAACCCTTTGCCCTTGCAACCTCATCCACAAAATAAAATAAAATTGAAGGAAAAAAATCTGGTTATAGAAGCTGTAGTGTGACACAGTGAGTCATGCAATAAACCCTTCTGTCCATGCATCTTTACTTGCAAGTGTTCATTGCAGAGTCATTGGTCAGGATCAAGGCCTCTGTTCTCTGCTACACTATCTATGCTGGGCCCTCACTGGGGCTCCTCTTGGATGTCCTGCTGTTGCCCTGTGTCATGGAGATCCTACCACTTTGGGTCTGCAGGACCAGCCCCTTCATGTGCTCCTGCAGATCACGGATGGGGTTGATGTTGGAGTGGGTCAACTTATAACCCTGGCTCTGGGCCTGGGTAGCTGCAGGCTTGGTCAGTTCACCAGCTCTCCCCCATCATCACCACCAAAGTGGGCTCTCCAGCATTGCTCTGGCTAGTTCACCCCTCACAGCAATGAGCAAAGTGCAGAGCCAGTTCTGCTTCATGCCCTTAGGGTCATCTTTTGTAGATGAATTTTTAAGCGGTCTTATTAAATTAAAAAACAAAAAAAACCTCGGAGCCAAATATAGGGGTAAAAGCCTTAGAGATCAGGGAAATAGTGAGAGCCACCAGCTAACCCTACCTCACCACTCCGCAGCTTCCAGAGTGAGTTACTTCCTGTCTACCCGCGCCTTTATTGCCTTGCTGTTCTGCCCTCTCATTGGCTCTTAGCCCAGCTACCTCACTTCCTTGTCACTGCCTGTCTGTACAGACCTCCAGGTCTCTATGGTTGGTACTGGGATTAAAGGCGTGTGTCGCCATGCTTGGCTCTGTTCCCTAGTATGGCCTTGAACACAGAGATCCTGCCTGCCAAGTGGTCAGATTAAGGGCATGTGCTACCACTGCCTGACTTTTGTGTTTACTTAAAATGGCTTGCTATTTCCTCTGATCTCCAGGCAAACTTTATTTATTAACATACAAATAAAATATCACCCCATTTCAGCACAAATATCACCACAGTTTTTCCCACACCTGAACCATCGGGGCCAGCTCTGCTGTGCTGCCCAGGGGAGGGGCAGGACCACTCTCCTGAGTGCTGCAGTGGCTAAGGGGGAGGGTCGGCTCCCTTGTCCATCACAGGTGCCAGGGGCAAGGGGGGAGGAAAGCTTCCCCTTGTCCTCACCGCCACATGGCAGAAAGAGGGGTGCGGCGAGCTATCCCACTCTCACACCCTCAGGGCCAGCTCACCCACACCTCCACCAACAGGTCAGCTCTTCTGTGGTGCCCAGGCGAGGAGCAGAGCCTGCTTTCCTGAGTGCTGCAGCGGCTAAGGGAGAGGGTCGGCTCTTGTCTGTCGCAGGTGTCAGGAATGAGGGGTAAGGAGGGTCATCTCTGCCCCGCCCCACAGCCACATGACAAGTAGTGGCAACAGCTCTCCCACGCTCACAACTTCAGGGCTGCCTCACCCATACCTCTGCCAACACGTTAGGCTCTGCTTTGCTCCCCAGGAGAGGTACAGGACTCTTTTCTCCTGAATTCTTCACCAGTGAGAGGCAGGGGCGGCTCTCCCACTTTTATGACTTCAGGGCCAGCTCTCCAGTCCACTTCAGGCACAGAGGGGTGGGGGTGGGGTGGGGGCATCTCTTCCCTGCCCGTGCTGCCCTATGGCAGACAAGGGCAGGGCCAGCTCTCTCAGGCTTGGGGCCAGCTCACCCATGCCCCACCTCCCACCTGTAAGCAAGGTCAGCTCTGCTGTGCTTCCCAGATGAGGCACAGTGCCCGCTTTCCGGAATGTTGCCGCGGGTGGGGAGAGGGTCGGCTCCCCGGCCAGCTGGAGGTGGTAGGGACGAGGGAGGGGATCTTTTCCTCACTCCCACCACCACACGCAGATGAAGGAGGTGGTACCAGCTATGCCCCTCTCATGCCCTGAGCCCCAGGCTACAGGGTCAACTCTACTGTGCTGCCCAGCAAGTTGCAGGCCCCATTTCCCGAGTGGCTGCAGCTAGTGAGGGGTTGGGTCAGGTCTCCCACCTACTGCGGGTGGTATGGGGCCGGGGAGGAGGGCATTTTTCCCTCATCCATGCCACCAAATGGCAAATAAGAGGGGTGAGGCCTGCTCTCTCATTCCCACGCCTTCAGGGCTAGCTTACCTATGCCCCTGCGAACAGGGTCAGCTCGACGACGCGCTGCCTAGGTGAGGTGTAGGACCCTCTCTCCTGAATGCTTCACTGGAGAGGGGCAGGGCCAACTCAGGACAGCCCTATCCTCTCTGCCTTTGGTGGTGCCAGGAGCCACCTACTGCAACAGAAACAGCAACTGCATCAGAGCCATGAACCCAGACACGGGCCCCAAGCAGCAGCCCAGGCCCAGACAGATCGCCACCCACCTCAGTCTGCTCCTCATCTCCTTTGCCTCTTCAGATATGCCTCTGTCTACAGGACATGAACCATTTTGTCTCCCTGTTTCTCCCATATCACACCATGCATTGCTCACCATAACAGTGCCTGTCTGCCTGGCTCTACAAAGTGTGTGGGAGGTGTGTGTATGTGTGTGGGGTGGTGGGGTGGTGGTGGGGGACTGAAGTCGCTGTTTTCTTCTTGGCGCCTGGGGCAGATTGCCTGAGGCCTGCTTGTGGGTCACCTTGTCCTGTTCAGTCAGGCACTGGGCAGGGCTATGCTTCTTCCTCAACACAAAGAGATCATAATAGTGCCCAACCGCTCTGTGCCTCTGGTGCTGGGCAGGCTCCTGGTTGGTGCAGAGGCATTGAGTCATTTAGTTGAGTTCTGCCTGCTCCAGCCACATGGCGTGGGGCAGAGCTGTTCACAATGTTCTTATTAATAGAATTAATAAGAATTTTTTTGATAAAATTTTATTTGTGAATACCTTTTAAAAATGTATCCATGTGATGTTAGACTTTTAGAGGGTGACAAAAAATGTATTTTGATGAATGAAGATTATAGTATGAAGGTGCTAAGACCCACAGCCTTAGCAGAGACAGTCCTGAGCTCGTAGAGGCGGGAAGAGGGGGGTCTGATTCCCTGGAACTGACATTACAGTTACTTGTGAATATTGGTGCTGGAAAATGCACCCAGTTGCCAGCGAGAGCTGTACAGGTAAGCACTGGCTGAGCCATTTCTTCACCCCCAGTGTAAAATGAGAAGTTAGACCAATCGTTCTCCTAGAAGCAAGTATAATCATGTCTTGAAAAATAGACCGAAGTTGCCTAGCTGTGGGGTGATCAGCAACTGTTAGCTGCTTGGAAAGAGAGACAGTTTTCTCTAAGAGTGTAGCCCCTGGCAAGCCGACCACGCTCTGTGAAAGGCCACACATCCAAGAGTCTACGGGTCGCACACATTGGTCTTGAAAGACTTTTAGGACACAAAGTTGGGTGGGGGAGGGATATGAAACATTGTAGGAAACTCTCAAAGAACTAATCCTACTGAAAAAAGGGATGTTCAGACGTCGGTTCTGTGCTCTACAAATGTTTATCATCAGAGTACATGGCAGCCTCCGGGTTTTTACTCTTACTCCAGCAGATGCACACAGTTCTTTCTCCAAGTAAGTTTTGCCCTCTGCCCATTCCTCCTCTTCCCCTCTCTTCTCTTATCTACCTTTATTTACATTCAGTGATGTTGCACCTGTACCTTCTTCTGGGAAGACCCTGAGCTCAGATGCCCTTCATTTCTTTTTATGTCTTATTCAAATAGAGCTCTGTCCTGGCCAACCTTCCGCAGTGTTGACAGATCCTTCACCTTATACTCTGCTGATTTTCCCCCTTAGCATTTCCCTCCATATTGTATAGATAAATGAATATAATTATAGTTTTTGGTCCCCCTGCTCCCACTCCGAACATATTGTAAGCTCTAATCAGGCAGAGATTTCTGTATCCTTCATGGATGTAACCAATGCCTGTATTCTCAGTGCCATATTAATAAATAATTATAATTGACTGAACACTGTATCCACAGATGGATGGCTGTCCTCATCTCTTTTTAATAAATTTACTCTGTTTTATTGTATATCCCTGTTCTGAGGACTTAGGCATGAAGCCAAGAAACATGAGGCAGTCTCTGAGCTCAGAATGTTTAGGCTACAACTTTCCTCTTCCTGTGTTGTTCTGGAATGTGTTTCCTTAATCACATGGTGCTCCACAATCTTCTAGACAATACCAGAAATACCCTGATTCTGGGGCACACAGTATCTGAGGTTCCTAGTACATTAGAGTTGAAAATGAATGACCATGGAGCCAATGAAATGACTTACGTAAAGGGTCCTGTGGCCAAGACTGATGATCTGAATTCTAGCCCCATAATCCACATGGTAGAAAAAGAGAACTTGTTCTTACAAGTTGTCCTTCTACCTCCATGTGTACATCATGCATGCCCTCATTAAACAGACACATAAAAGGGTAATAAAAAGGAGTGAACTTTTATATATCAAAGGATACAATTCTTTGGTAATGAAATTTAGAAATAAGGAAACAATTCTGACACTATCATCTGACTTGTTAAAAGAACATTACCTGGATATGCAGAAATGAAGGGGAAATTTCAAATACTAAAAATTTCTTTCATGGTGAGAAGTCGTTGCTTCCCATCTTTTATTCTATTACGGAATAAGCACATATGTAGCCATAAAAACATGCAGTCTGTTAAAATACATAATGATGCTTTTGCAATGCTCACACTGGGCCCCAGGTATCCCGTTTTGATGGATATGGTCAGGTTGCATCTTTCAAACAGAATTCATTTTTGAAATTCCTATGATGTGGGTGGAAATTGCTCACTACTTTCTTCTTCAAATGGCATCCTTGGCTCTTGAGAAAGATTTCTGAAAGCCTTTATTTGACTCTTGACAGCTGCGAATTCTTCTGGGCTGCTGGAAGAGACTCTGTCTTGTCTAAATGTAAATACCTGGTTAGTTCATTCTCTGTCACGAGGGCAGTTTATTCCTTTTGTAGGAAGCCTTGATTTTCAAAGAAAAAGAGATCAGGCCTCCATTAGCACGCAGGCTTCAGATTGTTCCCAGGATCTTTGTTTACTCCTACAGGGCAGACTTTGTTTTCATGCCCAGTAAGTTTGACCAAGCAGTAAAATCCATCTGCTGAGTGGGTCACTGACTCAGTGGCAGGCTCTCTACAAAGTATAAAGGTGGTGTCTCAGGACTTTGCACACCAAAGGATCACTGGATGTTCAATGTGGAAGGGGCCACCAATAGGAGCAGCATGGAGTTAGTCACCCACAAAAGAGCTTGGACAAGGAAACCTTACAAAAACAAAACAAAACAAAACAAAACAAAAAACGAAACAAACAAACAAACAAAACCCCAGAAATTTCGCATGCATCTTTATAAAGCCATTAAAAACCCATGTTGTTTTCTTTCCCCGTGGGAGGGCTATGTGAAACTGCCCGATTTGTGCCATCATCTCTCAGCACTTCTGGTGGAGTATCTAGATGTTTCCCTAATTTCTCCATCACAACTTCCAAATCACAGTCTTCTTGTGTTGGCTGAAAGCATTAAAACCAGAAATTGCCACAGTAATGCTACCCACCCCTCGTTTATGGAGCTGCTACTGTTATTTTCCCTCTGATTTTACAGAGAGCTTTTCAGCCACAAGTGCGTCTGGTCTACTTGATGAAACTCAATTGTACTTAAAAAACATAGTTAAGCATTGTGTCAGAGGACTAAACCAGCAGGCTTGTCGTTTCACAGAAGGGACTTCCAGAGGTTGCGGCTCCTGTAATCAGAGAGTACTTCACTTAGCCTGGGAGGCTGGGGACTAATGCCTTGTTTCACAGCTAATCACCTCCATGTGCTGATGTAACTGGACCTGGATTTGAGTGAAGACTGCACCTTCCAGCAGCCCTGCAAATAGACGTAAGAAGTTTTACGTTACTCAATGTAAAAACAGACCTAAATGGGGAGGTGGGCTATAATCCTGAAAGCAAGTGTGTGCATGGGTGTGTGAATGCGCGCGCATGTATGTATGTATGTGTGTGTGTGTGTGTGTGTGTGTGTGTGTGTGTGTGTATGTGGGGGAAACCCTGAGGTGTTAGAGCAGCAGTTTTACTTCATTGATGTTTTTATTTTCACCCACGGCACTGGGAGACTCTCTGAACTCCCAAGCAGCCATCATTATGGCATTTTTTGACACTGCCACAGGGTCTCTGCATTATTTATCCCAGTCTGCTATACTCACCCAGCTTCTTGGGAATATTTTCAGATGGAATCACTAATTAGCACATATGTGGAAATTTCTCAAAGCAGTTGGGCCCCTTCCTCATTACTTCTTAATTCTTTTTTCTATTGGCCTAATGTGTGTCAAAGAGAAAATTTTAAATGACGAGCTGGGGGAATTTCCAGACTGAATCACACATTACATGAGAAAATAATTAGCAAAGCAAGGACCTTCTGTATGATCAGAAAGAAAAGCCACCCAGATGCTTACCAGTGCAGAATCAAGTTGGCTTGGCCTACAACATTCTCCTTAGTATTCTATCAGCTAACCTCTAGGACAACTTTCTACAACTGCCTTCAGATGTTAGCACATCCTTAGCAACTTCATCTTTAATTCTCAATGTGTTCTTGACATGCAACTTCCTTTTACCTTTCTCTGCTTTGGATTCTAACTATTTGGGTACAATATATCCTCTATTAGTGTAAGAGTTTTGTCTTAATCTTACTTTCGTCTTAAAGCACTAGTAATTATTTGAAAACAGTCTCTGGATGTCTGGATCTCTTTTCTAGATTTCCTTTAAACATTTCCCCCCTAAATATGATTATTTCCATGTTTTATAGTAACTACATACATGAAATGAGAATTATTAGGCAATGATATCTTTAGTTTTTAATTTAAAATTTTCATGTAATTAAATTATTTGGCAATGATAGGAGATTTTATATCCTATCAGCACACACCTTTGTTCCCCACTCTGATTCATCCTAAGTGCTCCCTCCTGACTCCATGATTTCTCCTTTTTCTTAAAAAAAAACAAAACTGGAAAAATGTAAGTTTAGCCAAAAAGGAAATTAAAAACTTTACTAGGAGGTAGGGAACCCATAGAGGTATTTAAAAATAGACCAACATACACACACACACACACACACACACACACACAAACACACACATTGAGAGAGAGAGAGAGAGAGAGAGAGAGAGAGAGAGAGAGAGAGATCATCATCAAAGATTTGTTAAAGTTAGGTTAAACTAGACAGGATGATATTTTTCTAGTAACATGAAGTGATACATATAAGTTTTGTTAGCAGACCTCCCCACCTGCCCCATCTCTGTGTGTATGAATTGCGATGTGTTCAGATGACCAAGTCACAGTTGTCATGTAGAAGATCAAGATCCAATAAATGGGAGGTTTTCTTTTAAGCTATGCTCAATAGCTTTCTTTTCTTTGTATCTCTAGTGCCTAATACCAAGTGTTTAAAGTTCAGTCTCAATGGAGACTCAAATTTGTTTTGTTCTAATCTTGAAGGAGTGCTTAAGGGCCCCAGAAAAGGGGCAGGCAGCATTTGGACTCTTCTACCCAAGTTTCCATGCTTAGGACATGCTGCATATAGTCACAGTCAGTGTGTTGGTATCTAGGAGTAAGGCCTGTAACAGTAACCACACATACCAAGCATTTTCCTTTCCCCATCTGGGACATTATATGCAGTAATGAGAGCTTTCTGTTGTAAAAACGGATGGGGACACACACACACACACACACACACACACACACACACACACACACACACTAGCATTTAACTCAAGTTTAAGCCAACCCAAAATGCCCTAAGTCTATTCTGTCCAATATGGTAGCCATCCACTAAATGTGGTATCAAGCACTTGAAATGTGTGAGGTATATCATGACTGCAAAAACACATCAGATTTCAAAGAGCTAGTGTGAAGAAGGAATATAAGTGTCTCACTAAAGTACGGTTGTTGTTACATGTTAAAATGGTAATAGTTTGGATATATTGGGTCAAATAAAATATATCATTAAAATGAATTTCACTTATTTCTTTCTACTTTCTTTTTCAATGTGGCCATTAGAAGGCTTGAGTGTGGCTCCCAGTGACCTTCTGTGGACTCAGCTGCTCTACGTTCATTTCTACTCCTGTTTCATTACTTTTCCTGTTGAAACTTTAAAGACAGATTGTGCTTTCTTTTCTACAAAATCTGCAGGAAGAAACTGCCATCTTCTTTGAACATATTGGATGAATTTTCAGGGCTGCCTGGGCCTTTGTCCTATGCTTGGGCTTCTCCTCCTCCTCCTCCTCCTCCTCCTCCTCCTCCTCCTCCTCCTTCTCTGTTTGGGTTGCTATGTGCCCTTGTCTGGCCACGTTGCCAGAGCTCAGTCACTCACTTCCATTCTTGCTCTAGTGTAGGCTTAAAACCCAGGCCTGATAGGATGTGGGACCTTGACATCTGCTGAGGTTGCATGGCCTGACTCCATGACCCCTTCTTCTCTAGACAAGTCCCCGAGGACCAGATTCATCCACAGCAGCCTCAGATGCTGCTGAGCCAGCCAGTTACCTCTTGCGATGAAAACTGGGGTAAGCCACCCTCTTGGTACTCCAAGACTTTTCACAGTTCCTGGTTGTTGACTGCATCTAAGAAGGGGGTCCCCTGTGACTTTGTGCAACATTTGTGCCTCTTTATATGGGATGTGAAGAAATGATTCATCTGTCCTTGTCAACCATTGAGTGGCCAGCCACTCTCACAGCCTTTAGTAACATTAGTAACAAGAGCAGAGTAAATCCCGAAACCTCTTTTCTCCCTTTGCCAAGGTGGAGTGAAATGCACTCTCCTTGGTCCCCCTCATGGTACACTGTGGAGAGTCTGTCCTCAAACCTAGACCACCAGCCCTGACTACCCAGAAACCACTTGGAAGGTGCAATCATTTCTGATGTGGTTTTATGTTTCTGGTTCTGAAAACAGCTCCTGGTATACAGTAGGTGCCCAATAAATGTTCTTTGAGTGAATGAATTTGAAAATCAGGGATTGCCTCTGAAAAGGCTCTCATATGAAACCACCTCCCTAGCTGAGGTACACAGCCCTTGGTCCAAAGGACCTCCGGGATTCAGATAACATGCATCCTGATGGAGATTTCTCGGCTTTGGTTTATATCACAACGTGCAGACTGCCCTCCATTTAGAATTAAATTAACTTTAAAAGAGAGAGTAAGTGCCTTGTTTGAAAATCTCTCTGTCTGCCTGGTGATTTAATTTTCAGCCCAGATGTGATCTGGCATCCCTGGTAGTTGGTGTCTGCTTTTCATTTACTGGATACTGTTCACAGAGTTCTGGGATGTCATAGGAGGCTGTCCACTGGAAGACCAGCCCCATACATATTGGTGACTTTAGAAATACAGCCCTTGTCTCTCAGCCTGCTGTAATCACCCCACTTCAGGAAGGCAGGCTGGTTGTCTGTTGTGCAAAATGTCTTGCATTAGTTTTTAAACATTTTGCTTTGGCTCCACATCCCAGCTCCACACATTTTTCTCCCTTAATTTTTAAACCCACGTACACTCTGAGGGAAATTGAATCCATATGTTTCTGATTCATTTACACACAACTCATCAAAATGTTGTTTTAAAAGAGCTAAACTCAAATCCCACAGGGGCTGAGGGGTTTTAGCGTTGGTTGAAGGATCTGAATGTGGCTGGATGGGCTTGGGCACAGCAGGTGTGAAATAGGAGCCTGCCTACCTCCCAGGTCTGAGCTAAATAGCATCTTTCTTAGAAGATCAGCTCCCACCTCTGGCTTCTCACCTTGCAGTCCGTCCTCCACTCCACAACTGCTGTGGCCCACATTTGATTAGTTTGGAGAACCAAAGGGAAGGAAACTCATAGGTTGTTCCGACCAAACTGGAATGATCAAGCTATTTATGTATGTCATCCTGCCTGATGGGGGACTAATACAATTCTCACAGCTGACAGGGCTCTGAAAAATTGTGTCCTTTCTTGTGAATGGATCCAGAAAGCCCAACACAGACAGGAACATGTTCTACATCACTATAAAAAAAATAATACACAATAAGGGCGGGGCTTGCATCCTTTCAGGTAATCTCACCCAAGCTCAGTAACTGTCAAAATTTGACTCATAAACAAGGTTCATACTACCAACCACAACTAAATTCTTGAGTTTCCACTGCTTCTGAGACCATGAACTATAAAACTGACTTATTGTGCTATGGGATCCAGGTAACCCTCTAACGGGGCATGGACACTGGTAAGACAGGCAGCAATGAGATGTATTCCTGGTGTCAGAACTTCTGTGGTCCAGCTGATCAGGTAGCTCAGTTGCAATGGTTAAAAGAAGAGGTCACACAAGTTTCATTGTAGTTACAGCATCCTAAACTCTTGTTTCTATTTTATAATAGAGACTAGAATACCCAGGTTTTGTCTGTGCCATGAAAAGGATGGGTAGGTGGCTGTGGTCCACCAAGGTGAATAGGAATTACTGAGTCCAAAGGAAACTGAGGCCTCTTGTTTCCTGTTGGCAGGGCAGCTCCTCACACATCTGTCCTGATTGACAGCAGTATAGGATGGGTGAACATTGCAAATGACCTTTAGATTAAAAGCAATGATGGGGAAACTGTTTTCAAATGGTGGGGTCTCATTAGTATCAAGAAATTTGCTGGTTGGGGACAAGATGGCATCAGACGCTCAACTAAATTCTGGCTTTCCCTAGGGCAAACAAGCCGGCTTAATTAGCCTGAGGGCTTTAATTCAACAATCTCTTCCAAAATGAAACAAGGGTACCCTCCTGGGTTTTCAGGACATGTGTTTCTTTGCAAAAACATGTGGACCCAATATTATTAAAAACATATGGTATTCTTTCTCTTCTAAGCAAACTTTCTTTGCACTGATTTTCATTCTCTTTTCTAAAATCCACATTAAATATTCTACTTAGCCTGACCCTAAAACTACAATTTTTTTAACTATCAATTTTTCTCTCATCCCTCCTATAAAAGTCATAATGATTTGTGGCCCTGAGATAGTCCCTTGTGTGATTCCTTTGTACGACCTATCACAGTAGTATCTAAATTTGTTATGATGGGTTGGTTGTTGTCATTAAAACTGAAGGTACAGTGGGATGTGTCACAAAGGACATTTTGTATAGCTTATCCAAACAGCTTTTAAAATTAGCTGAATTATTTATTTACCTGTATTCAAAGCAGGCATATTTATTTCTGAGCAACCAGGGTCAGGAGAGAGTGACTTATCTTCACAAGATCCTGATATAGCCAGTATATTGCTAAGTGTTCTGAGGGCCCCTTGGAAGAGTAATAATCATAACAATGTAACTATTCACTGCTTCAGTGGTGGGACCCTGATACCTGTCTCATCCTGTGTTTATGAGGCACCTTACACTATTTTATTAAGTAAAGACAACCAGGTGAGGTAGAAATTGGTGTCAACTATGGTACAGATGAAGAGATAGGGTCATAGGAACAGGCCACTTGCTTGGGTTGCTAAAGTGAAGAAAAGAGACTCAGATCCATGCTTATCTGATTATAAAGATGGCAAGGAATTGAAATATAAATAAAGTGAAATACAAGAAAATAAAAATAGCCTTAGAAGTATTCTCCAGTATGGCAAATTCTATTTGCTATGTTCTAAGTGTTTTTAAAAGAGGGGCTTCTGCAAATGTTAGGCAACTATTCTTTAGGTAAATATCACCAGGTAAACAATGAGATGAAGTTGAAAACACACATTCTCTGAATCATCTCCAGGCAGCGTGTCCTGTCCCTCTTTACATACTGACTCCTCTTCCTAGGTCCTTTGATATTCCCAGTTTCTGGTCTAGAGTCTGTCATGCAATGGGTGCCATCCACTGGTGTACCATGGATGGGGCATTGAGAAAGCTGATTAGCAAATCACAGACATGGAGGAAGAGGAAAGAAAGAACAGGACAGGCTCTAGTTTGGGTGGTAAATGAAACCTGAGAGTCCATTCCATTGGAGACTTTTGAGAGATGGTGAGCCAGTGAAGAATACTTAGGAGCAGTTTGATATAATAGCTTTTCCATTTAGAAAAGTCACTTTGTATAGAATTCAGAAGATAGGCTGGGAAAGGGACCAAGAAGAATAGAATGTAATCACAGTACCTAGTTTATGAAAAAACTGCATGGAGATCCTGAAAGGTTCACCCTGCTGATGACAACAGGAGCCTGTGAAATGGGACTTTTCTAATGAAGCCATGAAGCTGAACTGAGACAGTTAAGGACACTGGGGAAGGAGGACATGTAAAGCCTTCTAGATCTAGATGGGGGGTGTACCACTCTCAGAGAACCTCCTCTTCATTTTTGGGCCAGGAGACATTGTCATGGGACTGCTTTACTCTGTAGGTGAGCCTCTTACTCTATGGGCTCAATTCAAGGCTATCACTGTTACTTTATAATTCCTGGGGTCTTCCTCACTGCCAGCCACCTGAGGACCCAGTAGGGTTTTTCCAACCTCCTCAGAAGAAATTTAGAGGATATCTAGCAAGACTTTTAGACTTCTGCAGTAGTACTCACCATGCATGATGTATAGAGGTGAAGGGTGCTATGTTTGGAGTACAGATACTAGAATCAGTCACTCTGACTTTGCATCTTGACCTGGTAACTGAAAGGTATTGGGCAAGCTACTGACACGGCTCCTAGGCCATTATGCATAAAGATTTGCAAGTTTTGATGTTGTGAACAGTAAGTGAGAAAGCAAGTGTAATCTGCCTAGGGTAGTACCAGGCACACAAGCAATGCTCAACTTACAACACTTTATTGTAATAATGATGATTTGGGGAACGAGAGACATAAATGGTTCTCAAATAGTCAAGAAGGTCCTGTGCAGAAGTTACATGGCCTTAGCTTGGTTAGGAAGAGGATGAGCTAAGGGATGAGCCATGGATTTGGGGATATTTTACAGCATCTGGCCTGGAGGGACGAGTCCAAGGTATCTTCCACAAGCAATGCTGTGTGAGGAGCCCAGGGAATCTCAGAGTGATAGGGTTTTACTGCAAAAGCTACCGTTGTGCTCTGAATGTGGAACATCTCCCACAGGCACATGTTGGAACACCTGGTCTCAAGCTGGTGGTGATGTTTTGGGAAGTTCTGGGAGCTTTAGGGGGTAGGGCCAGGGATAGAAGCAGATCTCGCTGATGGAAGTGGGTCAGCAGGTGTGGGCCTTGTCATCCCCTACCCTTGTCCCAGGATAGCTTCTGCTTCTTGATCCTGTCACTGGGTGAGGAGCTCCTCTACATGCCCCAGCTGCCTCAGCACTGCCTAACTGCGGTGACTTCCTGGCCAGGGAACTGTGAGTCAGAACAATCCTCTGCTCCACAGAGCTGCTTCACCAACAAGAAAAGAAGCAAAGGCAGCCACCCACACACACACCGCTACCAATGAACATGCTGTTGGAAGGGAAGCTTAGGACCTAGCTGTCCACAGGAAGTAGTTGGCTGGCATTTTAACCACCAGATGTGGGGTAAATAGCCTGGAGCAACCAGGCATTGCTGTCTTTCCCACCACACCAGCACAGGGCACCTGAGATTCATTTACCACATGTTACATCCCCTTCTTACTCGTATCCTAGTATACGAGGACAAGGAGTTTATGGCTCTCTTTTTCATTGTGATAAAATACACATAACAAAAAGCTTATGATTTTAAACACTATAAAGCATGAAACACCGTGACGTTTCATAATACATAATGTTGGGCAACCATCAACAGTATGGAGTTCTAGAACTGTTTTGACATCTGAAGCTGAAAGCCCACATCCATTAAGCAGTCATTCCCCATTTCCTCTCCCTTCAGTCCCTAGCAACTACAAATTTGCTTTCTGTCATGGTGTATTTGCCTATTCTGGGCATTTTATAAAATAAATTCATATAATGTGTGGCCGTTTGTGTCTCCCACTCTCACGCAATAAAAAAGGTTCAAAGTTCGTTCAAGTTGCAGCCTGAGTCAGCTCCTTATTCTTTCCGTGATAGGGTAAGATGACATGGGAGCTCACTTCCTTCTCCTCTCGTCGGGGTTGGGCTTGGGAGGAACTGATCAATCTTTCTATCTGGAAAAAGGAGTCTATGACTGTGAAGCAGGCTCCGTGTTGTCAGATCTTTCACTTTACTAAGGGTTCCCAGAAACCCACATATTAAGAGGTACTCTGACTTTTAAATGCTGCCTATTATTTTAATTAGAATCAAAGTACAGCATGGGCTTCTTCACTGGGCTAGAGAAAGAAGGACTAGAGGCAATGTTAGGGGTTTGAGCTGCAGTTAGAGGACTGCTCTGTCTTCTACTTAAAGAGCCTCTCCTGGTGATATAGTCAGGGTCATTTGTATTTATCTAATTGTAACGTTTTCCCCATAATTTTCTTTTATAAATATGTTAAGACATTGTCTTATAATATAGAATAACTGTGATACTTATGTAGAAATTTCTAACTAACCTCTGGGCCATGTGAACTACAAAGACTAGCATCAAGGCTAAGAGCTTATTTATTTAGACAAAAAAGATCAAAATTCCACTATGCCATCCTTTGTTAAAAATGAATGCTGTTGGCTGGTCCCAGTACAGTCTTTTGGTACAATCCAATTGACACCCCTCTACTTTCCAAACACAGTACATGACACAGGCGGACAAGCAAACATAATTAAATATTGGCCCAGATAGGGTTTTCCTTAATTAGTTGTGAGTTTCAATAATGAAAATACCTGGAGATTTATCTGACTTCAAAGTCCCATTAAATCTGTGCTGCTTTTGTTGCTTTGAAAGTTTGGGAGTTCAGGACTTCTCTCCTCATGCTTCTTAATGATGATAATTATTATATGATATGCTTAAAAGTACTTTTGATCCTGGCCTCTCAAAGCACTCAAGTGAAGCACCAATTCCCTCGGTCCCCTGACGAAGAGGGCCTTCCTTGTTTACAGGCAATGTGTGCTGACATGTGTCATGGCCATGGATGCTTCAGAGAGGATCTGCCAGCAGCATCAGCAAAACCGCACAGAGGGAAAATCTCAGCTGTGGAGTTGGGGCCCTCACTGGGACGCCACACACATCCACAAAGTTGTGTCACTTTGCCCCGATTAAGCAGTAAAAGAAGTTCATGGAGAAGCAGCTCAAGCCCCTCTGTGCTTGTAACACAGATCACGGGATCCAGCCTCTCTTCCCGCCTCATTCTACCTTCTAACAGTGTCACCAACCAAGTCCCAGGTGAGCTGGATGAGGCTCCTCTCAAGCTGAAGGGCCCTCGCACAGCCTCTGGCCATTTCTGATCTTGCTAACTGACACAGTGCTGAGCACAGTGAATTTCTTCTTGTACCTGAAACTGACTCTGTTGACTTTGTCCTTTGCCAGCATGTTTGCGTCTATGATTTTTTTTTTCCAGCACTGATGCTGGCTACAAGTAGAAATTAATACTTACGATGGAAAAATGAGAGAAGAACTATGTGTTTAATACTTGGTCCTGGCACCATCTTACAAAGAAACTTTCTTTGAGCAGGTTGAAGAGAAACGAAATTCTCTTCTGCTACTTGAATTTCTACATCTTTATCTACAACAGTGTTCGCAACCTTCCTAATGCCTCAGCCCTTTAACATAGTTTCTCATATCCTGGTGACTCCTAATCATAAAATTATTTTCATTGCTACTTCATAACTGTAATTTTGCTACTGTTACAAATAGTAAACATCTGATATTTCTGATGGTTTCAGGCAACCCCTGTGAAAAGGTTGTTCGGCCCCCAGAGGGGTCAGGACCCACAGGTTGAGAACTGCTGATCTGGAATGAGACAATAAGTGGTGGATTTGAGCAGATGACCCATGGGTCTAATTTGGAAAGGTCTCCCCAAACCCACCTAGAAGAGAACTTGATGTGCTGGCATTAAGAATAAAACCCAACTGCAGTGGATAGTGTGGATAGTGGCACACTCCTTTAATCCCAGCACCCAGGAGGCAGAGACAGGTGGATCTCTGTGAGTTTGAGGCCAGCATGGTCTACAGAGTGAGTTCCAAGACAGTCAAAGCTACATAGTGAGACTCTCAGGAAAAAAAATAAGAGTAAAACACACAGAACATTCCTCTTCCATGAGCAGAGCAGAGAGTGCACACCATCCTGGGAATACCATCTCTAAAGTGGAGAGAACTGGGGCTACTCTGATGGCTAGTCTTAGGGACACAGGGAACCCTGCACTCCTCAGGCTTATGAAGAAAAGACTGATGCCAGCAGAGACACTCATTTGCATACTCAGATTCCGTAGGAAATGCCATAGAATCAAATAAATTTAAGAACAAAATATATAATAAAGCACAAAGAAACACACATGTAACTTAAAATTTGCTAAAATTAGATAAGAAAGATGGCCAGTGACTGGGACAGCTTGAAGACCTGAGTTTGAGTCCCAAGACCTGCCTCTTACAACCACCTCTACTCCAACTCCAGGGGTATCTGAGTCTCTCCGGTCTTGTGGCTACCTGCATTCACATGCACATACACTCACACACACACAAATTCAAATTAACATCTTTAAAAAATAAAATAAGACTACAGTGTGATTCTTATACTTATTCTACCTCAAAGATCTGTCTAAGCTGGGCGGTGGTGGCGCACGCCTTTAATCCCAGCACTTGGGAGGCAGAGGCAGGTGGATCTCTGTGAGTTCGAGGCCAGCCTGGGCTACCAAGTGAGTTCCAGGAAAGGCGCAAAGCTACACAGAGAAACCCTGTCTCGAAAAACCAAAAAAAAAAAAAAAAAAAAGATCTGTCTAAAATGACATGTTTTAAACCTCAAGATTTTGATGCGCTGTTTTCTGTGTGGTAAGGATGTTTACAAAGTAGAGAAGATTCAGGATTGTTACTCGAGGGGAAGTGTCTAAAGCTGAAGCTTGTGAACCTAATCTAGTGGGTAATTCCTCCCGAAACAATGCAATACCAGCTGCAAGTCCTGGAACTAATGTTAGTAGTAGAAGAAAAACCATTGTGTATTTTTCCTTCTATGTCATGGAGAAGTAAACCACATGGACAGAGCCAGAGACAGACAGAGAGAGAGAGATAGACAACAACAGACAGAGACAGACAGACACATATTGAGAGGGGGGGGAGGAGAGGAGAGGAGAGGAGAGAGAGAGAGAGAGAGAGAGAGAGAGAGAGAGAGAGAGAGAGAGAGAGAGAGAGAGAGAACATTAGGTAACTGAAGAAGACCCTTCTACTATTGCTTTTATATGTAGCCTGGGCTGGTTTTAAACTTGAAATCTACCTGCTTCCAGCTCTCCAGTTGCTGGGATCAATTAAATAAGCCATTCTGACATATGCAATCACTTCCAGGTTTTCTTACTTTCTGAGACTAAATGGATGAGAATGGGGCAATGTGCGGCTTGCATTCCCACAGTGAGGGACATGCCAACATTGTGTCGGGAAGCCACAGGTTCAGCTATTCTAGCAGTTACCTGAAGTAGCTTAGGTGGTAGTTTTAGAGCATGTTTCTCAAGTATAATGTCTGGGGGTGGAGGACATTGTACCAGGCTTATTCTCTTGGACAACCAATCAGCTCCAAAATCATGACACAAAGACTTCTTATTAGTTATGAATGTTCAGCCTTATTTTATACTTATCCCACTAGCTCTTATAACTTAACCTGTTTCTCCTCATCTATGATTTGCCTCGGGGCTTTTTACCTTTCCTTCCTTCTGTATATCTTACTTTCACTGTTTCTGTTGTCTGTCTGTCTGTCTGGCTTCTGGCCCAGGGTGTGTCCCTCTCTTTCTCCCTCATTCTCTTCTCCTCCTCTCCTCTCTCCAGCCTAGATTTCTCCTCCTACTTATTCTCTCTGCCCGATAGCCCTGCCTTTCCCTCTCCTGCCTAGCTATTGGTTGTTCAGCCTTTTTATTAGACCAATCAGGTGCTTTAGGCAGGCAAAGTGAAATAATTGCAGCACATGTTTGCATAATTAAACAAATGCAGCATAACCAAATGTTACATCTTTACACCATTAACAAAGGCAGCAGAAACAAATGTAACACACCTTTATACTGTTAAAGTAATATCCTGCAGCATAAACCAATGTAATAGATCTTTGCCTAGTTAAAGTAATAGGAAATAGCCATTTTTATTTAAATTTTATTTTAGTTCTTTGAGAATTTCATATATGAGTACTGTATTTATATGATTTCACTCCTTCCTCTTCAACTCTTCCTGTGTCCCCTCTACACCCTCTCAGATCATAATTTCTTCTTTCATTCTTTCTCTCTCTCTCTCTCTCTCTCTCACACACACACACACACACACACACACACACACCCTACTCAGTCCATTTGTTATTGCTCTTATATACATATGTTTAGAGCCCCTTACCAGGGGCTCATACCCAGAGAAATTTGATTTTCCCCCTCTCAGCAGCTACTGGTGACCTAGAGCTCTTAATATAGAGGTGGAGTCTTGTGAAATCTCCTGCATCCACATTTGCAGGTCAACTGGTATTGCCATCATGCAGGTCTTGTTTAGGCAACCGTGCTATTCAGAGTTCGCTGAAGCAACTTTTCTGTCATGCCTGAAAGACCCTCTCTTGCACACCTTCCTGGTCTTCTGGCCCTCACAGTCTTCCCACCCTCTTCTGTGACGCTCAGAGCCTTATGTGTAGGATGGCCTTGTAGATATGTCAGGTGGGTTTGGGCACCCCATGCTCACCTATTTTCTACAGTTGGACCCACAGTGGATCTCTAAAATAGTTTCCATCTGCTGCACAAAGAAATTTCTTTGATGAAGGGTCAGAGTTCACTTCTCTGTGGATAGAATGATAAGTATTTAGTATATACTTAGAAATTATACGGGTTTAGGAAGACAGTAGTAGTATGTTTCCTTTAGGTTCTATGACCTCTCCAGCCACAAGCAGTTGGGTAAATTTACACTATGACTCACTCTTACTGAGTAGGCCTTAAGTCTAATTAAACTGCTCTTGGTTATCCCCAAAATAAAAGTGCCACTATTGAACCACTAGGGGAAATGGTTAATGGGCCACTCAAAAGTACAAGACAGCTTTTAAGTGTCTTTAGATTCTTTAGATTCTTTAGATTCTCCCTCCCCCCTCCTGCTCTCTCTCCCTTTCATTCTGAATTCTCTCCCCCTCCCCCTCCCTCTCTCTTTATCTCTCTTTTGTATAGCCAAGCATTCTGGAGAACAATATGTCATGTTTTAATGCTAAAAATAATACTATAATATCATAAACAATATAAATAATACTATAATTATTTGAAAGTCAGCCCTGCTTGTTTATCTAGGATTTTAGCACATACTGGAGATATTTAGTAGCATGTGAGAGGAAGGACTTTGCTTTGTTCACTGTTGCATCTCCAGGACCTAATAGGCATCTAATTAGCATCAGTCTTCACCTGGGCATAGGCATCATATGAAATTCCCACAAGTTATCAGTACATCAACAGTTTCTTTTCACTTTCAATACTTGCTACTATTGTTTTAGAGTGAGTTATACACCACTGTTACTTAAGCTTCATCATTACTAATCTTAGTATAATGGGGGTTGTCTGGTGAACCCTACAACGTGTGGCTTTGAATTTTCATCAACATTATTTTGGTCTATAATTCTCCAATAACTATATTTTAAAACAGGCATGCATTGAGATCAAGCGTGAAGTGTGTGTGTGTGTGTGTGTGTGTGTGTGTGTGTGTAAAATGCAGACACACAGGATCATTTGCCACATTTTTCTGCCTTCACTAGTCATGTGCGGCCTCTATGTTGGCTCTATTAAAGTAAAAATGTGCAATCAAAGTAAATATAATGAAGTGTTCCATGATCTTAACTTTATATAGCTGGTTTATAGCACAACGTTATATAGAAACTTATAATTAACTTACCCATTTTCCATGACTTTTGTTCTATATATGTTTTATTTCAAACAGACTGATCGTGTATCCCAGGGTGGCTTAAAGTTGCCATCCTCCTCCTTCATCTTCCCAAATCCTGGGACTCTAAGACATCACCATTTCTTAATTGCGAGGTTGCTTATTCATTGAAAGTTAGACCACAGATCGTTGGCCTATGTGAACAAATAATTACAATTTCTTCCCCCCTGGATTGTGTTTGCAAAATAATTAGAATCTCGGGTTCAGAATTGATACTTACATGGCTAACCTCAGTTCAGAAACTTACTTCAAAAGGTGGCAGGGAGCCTCGGGCTTTCAGCTGTTTCTCACCGTCACGTTCCTTCACGAGCGCCTGTGCAGTTTGGTTCTTCTCTGCATCAGCTTGCTCTGGCTTCTCTGACAAATTGGAGACAAACTGGCCTGGAACCCCAGAAGTCTGTTCCTTTCCGGTTCCGGAGGCCAGAAGGCTGCAGCGGAGCCACTGGCGGGAGGAGCTGAGGAGGAATGTATTCTCCTCCTGGTTCATCCTCCTTCAACGAACGCCCACCTCGGCGGCTGTTGTGCCTTCACCTTACTTGATTACTTCTGGAAACGCCCCATTTTCAAGTAAGTTCACAAACAGCAGTGCTGGAGATAAGAACATGAATGCATGTTTTCGGGGACATAATTCACTCCACAACATCTGTGCTGGCCTCTTCCTGGCACCAGCATTCCTGACTCAGTGTCCTGTTTTCCTTCCCCACTGGCACTGCATTTCTATATGACTTGTTGAGCTGGAGTCTGAATGTCTCTTGGATCCTGCAGGGTTTTTTTCTTTCTTTTTTCTTTTTTCTTGCTTCTCATTTAGCACCCTTCCACCTACATCTATCTAAGGTCTACTCATGCTCATCCAGAGGAGACGGGGGTAGATGCTTGCTGATAGAATCTAACGGCTCCTAAAATCTCTTGAATAATGTTTTTCTTATTCAAGATAATTCAGTATAGCAGAAAAATAAAGGTGGCAGAGTAACTATTCAACAAAGTCACAAATTAAAAACATGACTTATCATTTTTTTAAATACATTTTCCGCACAATAAACACCTGTATTCCAATGGCTAATTCCAGTGGCTTCTAGATAAGAGAATCCAAGCATTGCTGGTGCATTAATGCACTTCTCCAGGACTTGGTGCCTCACAAGCTGCTGAAGTTGTATATAATGGCTCAGTCATATGCCATATCTTATCTTTGCATTTAATTAGGCTTCTAAAATGATTTTGTAGTCAATAATACCAATTGCCATGATAAAGCCAGGAAGTATTAAATCATGTACATCACTCTTTCATGGAGACTATGGGGGATTTATATTTCTTATACTAACTGATATTTTCAAGGGATGTTCTAGTTCATCAGAATGAGCTCCTTGATGACTTCTAGAGAGTAGTTGGTGATATCAAGGAATATTTATTGGTGAAGACTGGGGGTGAGGCTACAGAAAATTCTCATAGGCCAAATATTAGCTTAAGGAGAGATGAGGACACTGTTGGATCAGATACAGCCTTCAAAGCAGAATGTGCCCTGAATTGGTTTAAGAATATTAGAAATAGTCAGAATATTAGGAAAGAATATTTAAGAAGCCTTATTCAATAGACATTAATGGAGTCTATAACCACAATATCAGAAATGTATAGCCATCTCAAGCACACGAGGAATATTATTCTAAAAAAAATTACCATAAAGTAGGCCAAAATGTAAATTTTAAGGAATACCAAAGAATCAGAATCATTAAAGCCACATTTCTTTACTGCAATGGAATAATATTAGAAATTTGAAATGGGACATGAGAAGTTAAAGAAGCCATATATTTGGAAATATGTAAAAATACATTTCCAAATAATGTACATTTTAAAGAAGAAGAATCAAAATGACAATAACAAAACCTTTAGATGAAAAATACTAAAACTATCAAGTATCAAGACAAGTAGTTTGAAGTCAGACTTGTGGTTGAAGGCTATTTATAGTTTAAAATATTTTTATAAGAAAAGAAGAAGAAATGAAGATCACAAGGTAAGTGTTCAAGCCAAGAACCTGGAAGAAGGCTAGAACAGGCAATCAAAGGGAAAAGTAAATCAGCAAAGGTTTTTTAAAGTTTAAAAAAATAACATGGTAGGGTTGGGAAAGTCAACTCCCCAAAGTAGCTCTTGGACCTCCATCCAGCACTGGTTCTCCTGTGCCCACCTCCCACCATAATAGTAAATAAAATGGCTTAAAGCATAGAGAAGACTTTCTAAATCAAAGGTGATATGTCTGAAGACTGATAACAGTAAGAAGCTTCTGGTAAAATAAATTAGGAAAAAGGAGGAAAGTGGAAATATTAAAAATGTAAAACTATAACATAAAGGGTGTAGAAAGTTTAAGGCAGCCGAAAAGAATCTCATTTCTGATTGATGCAATAGATTCTAGATCAATTAAATGATTTCATAAAAATTATGCCCAGATGAAGTTGGAAAGTGCTGAAAATCTTCATATAGTAAAGCCTGCGTGTCATCAATCTATGATCAAGCATTCTGTGAAGAATGCCATAGACAGAAGGCTTTTCAGATGAAATATTCTCTCTCTCTCTCTGTCTCTCTCTCTTGAAGGAATAATAGTCCATCTCTGGAACAAATTATGTCTATAAACTGAAATCTAGAAGTCTTCTTGTGATTTGTTATGCCAAACATAGACAATGTGAAGAAGAAAATGATAGATTCTAACTGTAGCGATAGAGACAACTGATGTTTAAACTGCTTCTGTTACATCTCACATAGGTATCATCTTTGTACCCAGCAAGAGCCTTATGACTGAGTGCTATTTCTGACCCTGCTTCCCAGCTCAGGAAACTGAGGTTTCAACTGGGGAAGTAGCTTGTCTAAGATAACAGCCAATAAGAAGCAGAATATACATTTTAATCCAGAAATTATAATTTAAGCAAATACATCCCAGAGATGTGTGTGTGTGCATTTAACCTACAACATGAACTGACTAAAGAAAAGAGAACCATGCTCACAACATAAAAAAAAAAACATGATAACTGTTATTAACACCATGGGCCAACACCATACTAGAAGTTCTATACAGTGTGATAAAATGAGAAAACTAGTATATACACCATAAGGTAAGAAGTAAAAATTATTATTATTCACACAAGATATGCTTACCTACACAGAAAAACTAAAAGGATCTCAAGGATTGGTAAAAATTCAGCAATAATGCCAGATACAGAGTAAAATAAAATGTACCATCTAAATACATCCTATGAAAATTATGCCTGTTGCTATAGCTAGAAATAGTAGATTACAAATTGTAACTTTATGAAGCAAAATCATAGCTATTAAGTATGATTTCTAAAGGTCTTTGATGGCATGGGGGAATGGGAAAATAATCAGAATGTATTATTAAGTGAAAAAGCAAAACAAATTATATCAAAGTCAAATCTTTATTCAGAACATATACATATATACTGCTCATTTGCACTGGTTTGTTGTGATTTTCTCTTGCCTGTATATGAAATCCAGTGGCTTGTCAAATGTGCTGTGGGAATTTGAATGATCCTTTTACTTTACATATTCATACATTTTCAAAAGTTTTTGCTAAACCACATTTTTATAATGATGAAAGTCATGAAAATTGTTTCCCTGGACACACTGAATAGAACCTGGGGAAAAGTTGTGGACACATGGTTTTGGTGAAGATGACAAGGAAATAAAACTCACAATGGATGCTAGTTCGGAAAGTGGGACATGCAAACCCCATGGAGTGGTATAGAAGCTGCCTTTCCAGCATCATGTCAGCTCAGTAGAGTGGGAGAAAGAGGAGAAAGAGCAGTGTGACAGTTCACTTCCCCGCACGTCACAGGGTCAGGTAAGTGATTCTGTACTCCACCAGAATCCAAAAAGGAAAGAGAAAGAAACGATGCATTTGATTGTCAGGGGAATGCAATAGTCAATCCATTGTTGACTGTGACTTCAATTAAACATCAGACAAAGGGAAATGACAAATTGACACTGAACTTTCTCTCCATCCTCCAGGACTGCAAGCCTTCTAATGGTAGTTTGATTGAAGACCTTGTCCCAAGGGTTACTTTATGTAGAACTCTTTTCAAATAGTCAATTGCTCATACTCTTGCAGGCAGTCCAACCAGAATTTTGCATTTAGTTCTCCTGTTGCACAGCAGGGGTCAGTCAACTTGTGGGCAAGGTGCTGACGAGGAGACCCTGGGTCCTTTGTTTGATAAGTGCAAAGGCTGGGTTTGGGATGTTTGCTGGAGTAACAGAATGATATGGTTAAGATGATGGGGATTGGTATTAAACCAGCTTGCTTTATAGTTTAGTTCTATCACTTTCTAGCTATGTTCCCTGGGCGTGTGGCTTAAGGTCACCTTATTTGTAAAATAGGAATGATTATAATTATGTCACAGAACTGCTCTGAACATTTAAGCAGATACCATACATAGCTTAGTGTGACCTGGCACTTGCATATAGTTCAGCTGCTAGTACCAGCTAAACCCAAGCTGCTCACCTTTTGAGACAGTCCAGTGTTGTGCACAAGCCAGATGATGAAGATGACGTCCTCTCGAAATGTCCCCGTGTTCAAGGAACTCTTCTCTCTGACTCACAGTATTGCAATTATACTGGCAGCTCAAGCCGGCATACTCTAGTCTTGAAAAAACAAACAAACAAACAAACAAAAAACCCCAAGAACTATCAACTGTATTTTCTTGCTACTTAGCTGGATGGAAACCCTAAGTAGAGAGGACCTGGGAATGAAAAACCCAGCTGAGGGCAAGACAAGGTCCTTGAAGCTCAAACCCAAGCAAACTAATTGAAGTCAGCATGAGGTTTTCACTAGAGAAGTAGAATAAAGTCAGAGTTATAGGCTGGTGGCTCTGGAGTAAGTTAGGGGTGAAACAGCGGTGGAAACAGCCTAGGAGGTCATGTAGCTTGCTGCTTTGCTGGCTGATTGGTTGTTGGAACAAATCTGCCTCTTTTTGAAGACTCAGGATAGGGTGGACAATATGTTAGTGTATTAGTCTGAATGTGGACAATTGGTTTAGAAAGCAAAAAAAAAAAAAAAAAAAAAAAAAAAGGTCAGGTTGAAGGCTGTCATAATTCAGAAGGCTGTATAGCATCCTTTCCTAGTGTGATGCATGTGACCACAGATCCGAAATGGCCGGTAGGTGGAATCTCAAGCGGCATGCATCTAAAGGAGAGAGGAGAAGTTGATGGAATTCTACAGGAACCATTGAAAGGATCCTTACTTTCCTCAGTTTTACCTAAGAATAGGATTTTAAGGATCTTAGTCACAAAGGCCTTTGCAAACATCTAAACAGCATAGTTCAAAATGATGCACAGTCTACATGACATGTAGAATGAGATTAGGAGTCAACTTCAGCAACAATATCATACCACTACTAAATAAGAATACTGAAGGAAAACCAAGACCTGTTTGTCCTTAATCTCCCAGTTGAATCCTAATACAAAAGCTCTTCCACCTGTTTGAACTATGCAATTGAACTGTCCTTGTACCTTCCTAAGACAAATGTGTCCCATTCTCTCTCACTAGCCCAGAGACTTTTTTTTACTTCTACTTTTCCCCCTTTCCCAAAGATCAAAAAGATGTTGAGATAACTGTCATTTTCAAAAAGCATATACAATCAAGCAAACAAAAATCACAAAAGCAAATCTCTCAGTGTTTGAGACAAAACCACCTTGTTAATGCCCCATTTTTCTCCTCTGTCTAATGAATGGCCTGTGCAGTATTGTCTATGCTGGACTCATCCCTTCTCAAGCTCCTCTCAAGCTAGCACAGTCAGGTTGTATTCTCATTGCTAGCTTCCATTTGTGACTGGCAGCTCACTGGACCCAGGGACCTTCTCTGCCTAGTTTGCTTTCCTACGCAACAGCCTATACTTGACTTCAGACTGACTACTCTATTCATGGAAACATGTTTCACTTTGAACTTTGGAAGTACCACATTCTTCTGCCTCTCTTCCTCTTCTCATTCCTGCCCCTCTTTATTTCCTCTATGACAATGGTTCTCAACCCATGGGTCATGACCTCTTTGACGGGGGTCACATGTCAAATATCCAGCATATCAGATATTTACAATTCATAACTAGCAAAATTACAGTTATGAAGTAGCAACGAAAATAATTTTATGGTTAGGGGTCACCACAACATGAGTAAGTGTATTAAAGGGTTGGTCTCAGCATTAGGAAGGTAGAGACCTACTATTCTGTGCTTTTAGATGATATACTTATTTGGGACTCAGTTCACAAGCATGCTCCATCTCTGTCTACAGGCTCTATGGAGGAGACATATCCCACAGAGGTCCAGGGTTTGGAGATCACACAAGTCTAACGAGTCACAAATGTAGGCCCTACCTTGTCTCTCTTTCCCCAAACTCACTCAGTGCCTTCTCTTTAGGTCTCATGAGCATCTCAAGCTACACAAGTCCACAATGGGACTCCTGATCTGTTAGCTGATTCTCCCACAAACAAACAAACAAACAAACAAACAAACAACAAACAAACAAACACACCATCATGAAACCATTTACTGAGGCTCACAATCTAGGAACCATCACTGCATTCTCTCTCTCTTCCTCTCTTCCCCCCCCCCCTCCTTTCCTCTTTGGTTTTTCAAGACAGGGTTTCTCTGTGTAACCTTGACTCTCCCGGAACTCTCTGTAGATCAGGCTGGCCTCATACTCAGAAATCCTCCTGCCTGCATTCTTTTTCTTGTACTCAAGGTCAATCTAGGAGTCAAGTGTTGGTGCTGGATCCACCTTAAAGATAACCAGAAAAGAAATCTGTTCCTCTCACTTCTGCTACCATCCTGTCAGCCAGCAGCTGTCACCTGAGCTACTGAAGTATCTTTTTGGCTGGCTGCCTTCCCCTAGTCCTCATTCAGGACTGTTTGACAAACAGCCATGAGACTTTAAAAATGCCAGTCAGATCATGCCAGGTTCCTGCTCAAAGCTCACTGCTTTTCATTGAATTTTGACTGAAATTCTAGTCTTTCCTCTGGCATAGAAGGGCCTATGTGAATCTGCTCCTGCCTACCTTCTGGTTGGGTTTGTTTGTTTTGTTTTCTATTATTTTCTCCTGCTTTCCGTAATGATCACTGTACTTGAGCTACAGGCATCCCTCTGGAAGCTGGAACATACCACACTTGCCTTCCCTCTGAGATTTCTCTACTTGTTCCCTCTCCCTGGAGACACCTCCCCCAGGACATTGCACAGCTATTATCATTCACAACTTTGTTCTAATGATGACTTAGAACAGACTTCCCAGGATACCCTACTGGCTGGAAAGCAGCAAATTCCCTTTTGCCAATCATTCTATATTTATTTTGATTCATATTACTGACTGAATTTTTATTATTGCATTGTCTGTTTCTCCTATTAGAATAGAAGCACTGCAAAGAGAGGGACCTTGTCTCTATCTGCCACATGGATACAGAGATAATAAAGTTTAGATACACATAGTCACAGAGTGGGTATGTGTGCATATATGCTAGCCCCCTCTTCCGGAGAGCGGAGAACCTTGTTTGTTTGTTAGTTTACACTAAATATCTGACTCACTCCAGAAAGATTAAGTTGATCATATTTGCTTAAAAACTATTTTGTTTTCTCTTTTGCTTTTCGTTGCATACATTAAAGCTATCATGTCAATGACCTGAATAAAAACCAACAGCTCTTTCACAAGGTATCAGTCAAGAGTTTTGTGTATTTTTGTCCAGTAGAGTTTATAAAACCACTTGCTCCTTCCTTCCATCTTGTTTCTCTTCCTGAGTAGCCTTTCATTTCGAATCTGTGAGTCCATAGACATTGGTGGCAGGTAGCAATGGCTGACACACAGCAGGTCTATTGCTCCAGGGCACTGTGTAATTTAATGTAGTAGTAAAACATGTCTGCTGATTTATGGATTGATGGATCACAGACACTGCCTGGGTATATATTGGATAGGAATCATCAGAATCCACAAGAAAGACTGGATCACAAACAAGACATAGTTATTAAAAAAACAAAAACAAAAACAAAAAACCACCTGGAAGTCTTAAAGTTTCTTACCACTTAAAACCCAAACCAAAGAAATTCTTGGGGTCTGAACAACTGTAGACATTGCAGTTGCAACAGAGCTCATGGGTCTTCATACCTAAATCTGTCCTGAGGGGTTTAAAATAGAAAGGGTGGTCATTTGCCCATTGTCCTACAGCCAGTCAGGGATGCTAGCTATTGTTGGGCCTCATACCAATCTCTGGATACTCTGGCACCTGATGGATGACTGGTTCCCACAAGCACACTCTCCCTCTGGCATTACATGTCCCTGTACAGTGATTTCCCACCTCTTGATATATGTCATGGTGACTGTACCAAATTACTTGAATTTAGTGTTCATTAATCTAGATACCACCTTTCCCATGAGGCTTCTAACTAAAATATTTAGCGAACTGGTGTAGCATTCACTTCACACCCCTAGATAAAAACAGCTAGTCTCAACTAGCAGCCCTTAGTGATCCCACCATCTTTGGTGACTAAGAGGCAGTTCACAACAGTGGTTGGATATAGACCTTAGTGTCATATCCCAGGAGCCTTCTTTACTTTTCTGTCATCAGCACTTACTCAATTTGTAATCTTAGGAGTGTTATTTAACCCTCATGTGTCCCAATTTCGTCCTTTCTCACAATGGGAATTATATTGAACACTATATGTAGAACTGGTAAATGGGTTTGCATTCATTTTAAGTTTGCAATGTTTTACTGAATCTTTGTATTCACTTGCCTTCCTACATTTTAGTTTCCTTAGTTGAGGATAATGAAATACTTACCCTAGGTTTACAAAGATTTAGTGAATCCATGAGCAGCACATCTGAGTGATATCTGGCATGTTAATTCCTCATTGCTGTGACAAAATGCCTGATGGACATGGCTTAAAGGAAGAGATGTGTGTTTAGGCTCATGGTCTCTGTAGGTTCAATTCATCTTGGCAGAGAAGGTATGGCAGCTGGCACTCTGTTCAGAGCTCTGCAACTTGGAATGCAGTGGTTGGTTAACTTGCCACATATGGACTGCAGAAGACACAGACTGGAAGCAGAGCAGGCATAGCCTTCAAAGGCATACCCTAGTGATCTACTTCAGGCCCCATCTCCTAAAGTTTCCACAGATTCCTTCAACAGCTCCAACAGATGTGAAGCAAGTGTTCAAACACAAATGCCCCTAGTGGGCTTTCATATTCAAATAGTAACATATGATACATATTAAGTGCCACATGAATGCCACATAAAGGAAAAACCTTTAAGGAACCAATACTTTACATAGTCTCTGTTCTGTGAGGAACAGACAAGTCTCATTTAGATTATCTTTGCAGAAATGACTGAGTAGAACACCTCTTAACTATTGAAATCATCACATGTTAGTGGAAGAGTGATCTTACACTGAATCTCTATTACAAAACCCAAAAGCATAAACATAAGGCAAAGGCAGAAATTGAGCCAATGTGCTCCCTTTTCAATATCTTAGGAAAGACCTGGGAACAATTGGAAAATAGATTCCTTTCAAATATTTTCACAACAAATTTCAAAGGAATTATAATAGGAACTTGTCAAAGCATCTCAAAATTTGTTCCAGTAAAGGTGTCAGCATTTGATAAAAGTCATGGCTACATTTAAAGTTTCTTAAGGTATAAGCTTAGCAAAATAATAAATGTAGACTTTCTTTGCAAAGTCACACTGGCCCAAAATTTACTTTGTAAACAAACCCCATTTTACATAATGTCAAAACAGGGAGGAACAAAGTTCAGAGACTTGTCTAAATTTGTTTGTTTTATTGACATATATTATTGTACAAAATAATGTTTCATCATGCCATTTTGTAGTTGCATATAATTGTGATGGCTAATCTTGGTTGTCAACGTGACTACATCTGGTATTAATTAAAATCAGTCCTATGAAGGATTTTTCTCAATTGGACCATTTGAGATGAGAAGACCCACCCTAAATTTGGGCCACACCTTCTGGTGGAAGCCTATGTAAAAGGATATAGCAGAAGCAAGCTTTTGCTTTTTGCCTGCTTGCCCTTACTCTCCTTGGCAAAGTCATTTGTCCTGCTGCTGAGGCATTCCTTCAGTGGTGTTATAGCCCACCCCTTGGGATTCCAACATATATTGAAAACCAGTTGGAACATCCAGTCTCCTGGATGAAACAACTATTTGAATTTTTAGTGAGAAGACAGCTATTGTTGGACTAGCCACATTTTATCAGCTCTGTTCCTCTAGAGGACGCTGACTAATGCAATCATATGCTTTGATCGTGTTCACACTTACCTCATTACCCTCTTTGCCTCACTTTGCCACCTCCCAGCTGGTCTCTTCCTTCCCAAACAGTTCCCCTTCTACTTTCCTGTCTCTTCAAAGAAAATCAAGATTTTAAAGATGAGAGAAAACATGTAGTAATTGTTCTTCTAAGTCTGGTTTACTTTGTTTAACAGGACGATATCCAGTTCCAGCTACTTTCTAGCAAATGACATGATCTCATTCCTCTTTGTGAATGAGCGAACTCCACTGGAAATATTATATACTTTCTTGACTTGTTCATCTGTACATGGGTACCTGGCCTGATTCCATAACTTGGCTAATGTGAACAGTTGTTTTTTAATAAAAATGGAAGATCAAGTATCTCTGCGGTATGCTAATTTAGATTCTTTCCAGTGTATAAACAGGAGAGGAATATGAAAGTTTTATTTGGGTTTTGAGTCCTCTCCACACTGATTTCCAACATAATGGCACTGACTTACATTCCTAACTGTGAAGTTACCTTTTCTTGTTAGTGATAAATGAATCAAATGTGGTACTCTGCAAGTCAAACCTATTTTAACAATATGATGGGCAAGTCAACATAGTCTGTGAAAACCGAATTGTTCCTTCAAATCCTGGCTCAGCTAGGTTGTTACCCTATTTTTCTCCTGTGAAGTGAGGGATAGAGATACTTATATCCAGTACTGTTCTGAGAGAGGGGATCCCAAAGAAAAGCATACATACAAGTTCTGAGGGAGCTGGGTACAGGAACACAGTTGAATTTTTCTGATTTGAGTCTCACCCGTGATTCTGCCAACAGCTCATGTTGAGCCTAGAGCTTCTGTTCTAGTGACTCCACGTGCAGACAGGGCAGGTGGCAGGCAGAGAAGCAGGTGAGTGCCTGACCTGTTTTGAAGCATTTTCGAAGACTCTAGAAATACTCAGAGGTGTGGTTTGAATCTTATGGTGGTTAATATTAACTAGATACTTGACAGAATCTAGACTCCCCTATGTGATAAGCCTTATGGGCACACCTGTGAGGAACTATTTAGATTAGGTTACCTCAGCTGGGGAGACACTTTGACTATGGAGTGCCACTATTCAATGGACTCAGGGTCAAAACTGAATAAAACCAGAGCTGAGCATCAGTATGCATTTCCCTCCACCTCCTGACCGGATGCCATGTGACTGGATGCCATGTGACCAGCTGCCTCAAGCTCCTGCTGCCATGACTGACTCCACCCTGGAACTGTGAACCAAAACAATCCCATCCTTCCTTAAATTGCTTTTGTCAAGGTATTTGGTCCCCATGAGGCAGTTGTCACTGATACAAATGGTCTGTCTGAGAGAAAAGAAAGCCTGAGAAGAAAGCAAGCCCACAAGTTGGGTGACTTTCATTGGAAGTTTTAGTTGATTCCATTCTCCCATTTTTTTTAATGAGCTCAGTGATGTTAATTTTGTCTTGTGTATAACATGTATAACATTCACTAGACGATCTGAGTCACACTCCTCACACTCCACATAGTAACAGAACTCATTCAGATTTCATGTTTTGGTATTTAGGAAGTGGCATCTATATTTATATATTACTATGTATATATAAATACATATGTGTATAGATATAAATATATGTGCATATACATACTTTCATTTGCATACACACAGTTATATGGAGCAATGCATCACAGGCCAGAGTGCAATTCAAGATAAGATTTTGGATTCAGTTTCTGGTTACCAAGCTGTTTATCAGATTAAAGATTCATAATCCTCTGCACTCTAACATTGCTTATCAAACCTAAACAGTCACTAGGCAGATTCAAAGTGCAATTAGTCTTTTTCTTGATGCCTGAGAGTATCTGGCAAACTCTTAAGATGTCAAGTCATAAAATAGCTAAGAAAATCTTGTTTCAGTATAAACTATTTGCCATCACCATTAAGATGAGGTTAAGTTTATCTTCAGGGAAACCAGATGAAGACATTTACATAGTTTTATCATCAGGAAATATATTATGAGCTGTCATGAATATGATTATAAACATGATCTTATAATAGAGGCAGATGATCTAGGGTGGGAATCTCAACTCTGAGAGCTGTTACACATGACTGGGGGCAGGTCAACATTTTGGAGCCTCGTCTGTAAAAGGCTGATAATGATAAATACTTTCAGAGTAATTATTAGAATTAAATGGGATGATATGGAAAAGAGAAAACTATGAAGCTCCAAGTGCTATATGGCTAGGAAGTTTGAAGATCTTAGCCACATCCATTAACAGGGTCCAAGTGGTAAGGGAAATGGACGATGATGCCTGTGTGGCCTTTTGTAAGTTACCCATTGGGTCACCAAACTATACTCGTGTGAAATAGTTTCTTTGATCTGTCGTTGGTACCCTATATGGGGTGAGAAGTCCTTTATTCATGTCTTACAAAATAAAGCTAATGCAAAGAGAACTCTATACTATTTCTTAAAAAATGCAATGGTTAGTGTTGTGCATGAAGGTTAAGGTCCCCCTTTTGAAGGGTAGAGATTTGGACCCTTCTCTTTACTTGCTCAGAGTCGTTGAGAAAAATGGCAAAGCTGGTAACGCATCAGGAAACAACTTCTTGTCAACCCTGGGAACACAGAGCCCACTCACTCCATGTCAACCATCACTGGTCACTTTTGGACTGTTGGTGAAATGTGTGTGACAACAGAAAGCACTGGGGACGATTTTGAAGATTCTGTTCATAAGGTAGGAAGGATAAAGATTAAGAAGTGTGTGATCTGCTTTCTAAGATGTCAGTCTAAGAGAAATTGTTTTGTTTGTGAATGGGATGCCCTTCTTTATGCTTTGGACAATAGTTTCTAGCTCCTTAGGATATGTCAGGGAATGTTTAATCATGGTGCTGACAAATAACTCCTAAAGCAAAGGAAAATATGGCATGCTCCATTTTGTCTCTCTTCCCCATCTTCCTCATCCTCATTACCTTGCTTCTCCATCGTCCCTGTCTCTTACCCTGTCATCTCCACTATGTAAGTGGACCTGGCCTTACCTTGTAAATTTCCTGACTCAGACTCCCTACTATTGGGATCACAGGGATGAGATATGACACTATGGCCAATTTAACCTTCTCTTCTCAAAAGATGTGACATGTTTTAAATGTTTGTTTGTTTCTTTAGATATATTTCTATTCTTTTACATTTATCTTGAAAAATTCAAGGATAAAACAACTACCTGATATAAATTCTCACTGTAAAAATCAGAAAGATCACAAGTTTTGGAAACAAAGTCACGGGTTTGAATTCTGCCTTAACCAAATGCTGTGTAAACACTGAAAACCAATTAGCTCTTTTTTTTAAACCAATTAACTCTTGATCTTCACTTATGCTTGGAAGGATTGATTACATTAAATGTACTCAAGAAACTTATTTGCTAGCTGGAGATGTGGAACAGTGGTTAAGATCTCTGTTTCCTTAGATGCTGATTCCTATCCCCCACGTGGAAGCTTACAACTAGCTGTAACTACAGTTATAGGGGATCCAAATCCTTCTCTTGCCTCCGAGAGAACCAGGCATGCAAATGGTACACAGACATACAAATGCAGGCAAAGCACACACACACATAAAAAATTAAAATTTGAAAAAGGTGATGTGTATGTTAAATGAAGTTATATCAAAGTGGCCAATATAGTTACTTGCCCTTCACCGAAGGCCACAACAGATACTGACATCAAACTTTCCCCCAAGATGACAGCTTTGCGGGAAGCTTTCATGTAGACTAAAACAAAGAAGTAAGCATATCTATTTCCCTTAGTGTGAAATAAACGAGAAATGATGAGCATCTTTCTTCCTTTTGTCTCACCTTGTCCTCTCCCAAGCCAAACTGGATGTACATTCACCATTTTGTTTCGGTGTCATTGGGATGTCCCCTACAACCCTCAACAACTGTTTGGAAACATTGGAAGTCCTTTGGAGAGTTGATTGCTTTATTGCAAATCTGCTTTTTACATTTAGCTGTTGTAGGGACTACAATGTTTCTGGGGAAACAGGATGTTCAATGATATGATGGAATATTAGAGAAGCAAGATCACTGTGTGGCCAAATAAAAATGATACATACCATCCCCTAAAGCTGCAGTGCCAACTTAAGAATGGCCTCTTCTTTGATGAAGGATAAAGTGCCATTAGCAGGACAGCTCTTGACTGAGTTTTAAAAGCCAAGCTTTTTCCAAGTAGACATTACACATAATGGTGCATGCCATGTGAGAAACGACTTAGAGAGCACAGTAGTGTTCATGGAACTCTCCCATAATGGTTGGAGCACAGAGAGCAAGAAAGAGGTATGAGAAGAAACGGCACTGAGAGGTGGACTGAGCCTCTTGGGAGAAATATAATCACTTTGTCATTTGAAAAGACAGCTCTGGGAAATTATGAAGAGCAATTTAGGAAAATGTCATGGTTAGAAAGCATCACAATTGCTCAGGGAGCAGATGGTGGGACACCGTGTGTAGCTATAAACATAGGCCAAGAGGAGGGTATGGATTTGGGGTAGTGAAGAATTAAACTATATGATATCTGGTTAAAAAAGAAAAAGAAGTAGAACATGGTTCTGTTGTAGGTGAATGGATATGGCAGTGCCCACATTGAGGCTCACTCAGGAGGAATATGAGCAGCATAGAGAGGGTTGTTTTAGGAATTGGACATCTGGTGCATATGTTCAGCAAGAAAATTTGTACATGTGTACACAAATATGTATCTAATTTATTAATGTACTTACATCTAGCTGAAGACAGAGGCTTGATACAGTGAAATGATTTGGGTGACTTCAGCCTCAGGTAATATTTGAAATTTTGGGTATAGTTATAAGGTAGATGTACAAGGTGTATATATGTACATATAAGGTATATACCTAATGTGTATAAGGCAATATGTACAAGCCATTGGGAAAGACCACTGTATTTTTTTCATATTTACAGAAAGAGACTTGTTTCCAAGCTAGCTTTGACAGAGGGAAGGGCAGAGGAGCAAATTGATGAGGAAGAGGAAGTGAGGCTGAAGAGGAGCCTGTCTTGGTCTATATAGAAACCTGGGAGATTTTCTAATCTATCCCGTGATCAGTATGATAATAATATTTCTTGGAATCACAGGATCTAACTGTGGAAGAGACTTTTGAAGTCTTTTTTTGTTTATTAAAAAGTTTTTCACATCTGGACTCACTAAGTACTGGGGACATTTTTCTGTCTTGCCCGGGAAGGGGCAGTGACACAGGAAGAGAAGTCAGGCAGCATCTCAAGCTATGAGATGCTGTGGAGCGTCTATGTGCAGGGGCTTAGCGGTGGCACTGGATTGTGCATTTCGAACTGATAGGTGAGGAGTTGCTATGGACGCGTTGAGTCAGAAAGTTCCAAGGGACTGAAGAGTGAATGGGGTCTGGAAAGAAGAGAGACAGAAAGTTCCGATTCCACTTTCAGAAAGAAACTTGACTGGGAGGAGAAATGAAAGCTTAGTGTGGGGCTATCAAGAGAATGAGGGATGTGTACATCCACATCTTGAACATATAGTTAAATTGAGTTATATGTGTATAACTTAGTAATACTTTCATATTTAAATATTTATTTAAATGAGGTACTCATTAAATGAGGCCTTTTTGTTAGATACTAAACAAGAAATAGAATAGAAAAGAGGTAGAGAAAATATTTATTATGAGTGACCCGTAGAGTAAATAGTGTGAATTGAGACTTAGACCACAGGGACAGAAGTTGGCAGGAGGAAGGATCCTTTGAGTGTGAGTTTGGAGGGAAGAATACATACTCAGAAATTATTATGCAGAGAAAAGTTTGAAAAATTATCTTACATGCTCATTAATTTTAGAAAAAAATTCATAATTATATCAGAGTAATTACAGTATCACTATTCATATTGGGAGGCCTGAATCAACCTTCTACCCTTTCCATTACTCCCACTTCTACATCTTTCCCCTCTATAGGTGAAGGTCTCACCCAGTTCTTCTTCACTCCCGCAGAGGGAAATATCGTTATGCCTCTCAACCTCATCGGTAAGACTGGAGGAGGGAGCCTTTTGAGTTCTCTCCATCTGCACTGACCAAGAAGAGCTATGAGGCCCAAGCATGCAGCCTCTTTCCTGTCCCTCCCGAAAACCGTTCACTCCACAAGACTCTAAAGGGAGAATCCCTACACTCGTTTCTACTTGCCCTTCATCACAGTCCTATTGTGAGCCCTGTGAGTTCAGCTGCTAACTGCTCAATTACAGAAATGGCCTCCCCCACCACCCTCATTTCTCTCAGCAACAGGCTGACAAACTGGATTGCACCTGCAGTTGCTTGCAGAGAAAAACAGAAAAAAAAAAATTAAGGGAGAGAAACAGAATCCCACTAACGTCTGGTGACTGATCCTGTTTGTAGATATCGAGTGCCCTCATGTTTCCAGATTCTCAGTTCTCCCAACTGCACCGCCATCACCACCACCACCACCACACTGACACATATGCAAACACCCCCCCCCTCTCTCTCTCTCTCTCTCTCACACACACACACACACACACACACACGCACACACACACACACACACGCACACTCACACGCACAAGCGTTCAGGAGCAGACTGCACACGGCCCTCTCCCCTCTGCCTGGAGCTTGATTGTCAGTCTCATACACAAACCCAGACAATGCACTCAATAGGCGTCTTTGGGGGAGACAATTACAGAAAGCATGATAACGGGATTTGTCACCCTGATGTGGATGCTGTTTCAGCAAGCATTTCAGTAATGAAAGAGAGTTTTACTAATTGTAAATGTGAATGAATTTCAGCTGTCTCTTCTTAAAAAAATTCTTTTGGAAGAAAGCCAATTAAGATCATCTGTCTAATGCATCTATTCACCCCCACTGCAACAATATGTCAGTTACAATAGATGTCTAATAAACTCAGACTTCTCAGGACAGGGCGCTGAGCACGCTGAAACAGGGGCGATCAGGACTTTACCTGAAGAGTGATTGGAGGTGGCTGATGAAAACTTCTTGGAGTGAATTTTTCTTTTCTGTCTCTAAGGCTACAGAGCTGGAGTCCTTTACAATATGCCAACATGCTAAGATGAAATGAGTTTCAAAGCAGTGAGCTATAGTATTCAGGGCAAGTCTCTTTCATTCTGGTGGCATGGTACACAAATTGTCATGCTTCTAGGGAACTGAGAAAGCTAATTGTTCAAATCCTTGTCCTGGCTACTGACTGTCTGCTACCTCTCTCTGGAACTGTGTTAGGGAGCATGTGCATGTGCTTTCGGGATTGGAGCAGGAGCCCATGTGCTGGCCAACTCCCCTTCCAGAAAAATAGTGCATGCCCCTTGAGGGTATTATGTTTCTGGGAAGGTGTTGTATCCTACAAAGAGACTGTCTGAAGACACAAGAACCAGTGCGACACATAACATACCGTTTCCTTCTTCAAACAAGGATATATTCTATCCTGAATCAGATAGAGGAGACAGCATATTATCCAGCTATAACACTTTTGGGCATATTCCCAAAGGACTCTACATCTTACTACAGAGATACCTGCTCATCCATATTCATTGCTGCTCTCTTTACAATAGCCCAGAAATGAAAACAATCTAAATCCCATCAACTGGTCAATAAATAAGGAAAATGTGGTATATTTACAAAAATGGGATATTAGTATACAAACTTTCTAAAATATATGCATATACTCATATAAAAAGTTTTTAAAGATTAATATAATTACCTTTCTCCTTTTTATTCCTCCCTCTAAATCCATCCATATAGCCTTATCCACTCTCCTTCAATTAATGGCCTCTTTTTTCATTAAATGTTATTGATCCTGCTCACTCCAGATAATGTTACCCATATGTATATTTTCTGGGATGATCATTAGACACTGGAAAACCAATTGGTGTGCTCTTCCATGGTGGAGCTACCCTACAATTATGGGACAATACCTTAACTAGACATCACATGCTAGCAATTAAAACTCTCAGTGTACCAGGAATTGTTTACCTGTCTTTGAGTGGTTGGCCAATGAGATCTCATAGACCTACAAGTATTACAGGCTATCACCAATACTCTTGGCTACTCTCTGGAACTTGATGGCAAGACCTTATTATTAATGATTTTCTTTACTTGAGCTATAAAATATGGAGAAATAAAGCTGGTATGCACCTGGAAGCTTCAATCACACTGATTAGCTTTCATGGTGCTGGAAGATCTGTACTGAAAAATGAAATCCAATGTTTATTTCTGGCCTCTATATGTATAGACACACCCTCAGGGGCATGAATCATTACCCTCCTCAGCCCCCTGTGCCCCCATCCATTTCAGGCCAATCCACTATTGGGCCATTCACTCATTTATAAGTCAGAATTCTCTGTGTTTAACTTTGAAGAGGATTGTTGTGTCACCATAGATTTGTGTGTAAATCCACTTCTGTAATGATGCTTCTGCGAACCTCAATACTGTCTTCTTGAAATCACTATCATTTCAGTTCATAATACCATCATGGTCCTTGCCAGCATTTCAGTAACCATCTTCAGGAAGCATCACTGTCATTGTGTACAGTACCCCTGTCATCAGAACCTTAGATATTAGTGTGGTACGCTGAACAATGCCCTCAGAGTGATCTATGGAAACTACTTATGTTCCCTTACATGCCAAAGGTACCCAAATGTACCAAGAGTGATTCAATTACAAGTCCTGAACAGGAAGATTGCTCTGAGTTATGGAGAGGACCCACACCAAGGTTCTTTGAAAAGGCTGACAGTAGGATATTGGGCTACAGAAGATAAAAAGACAAAGTGGGACGGAAACAGGCAATGAGACCACAGCCCAAGGAACACTGTGCATTCAGTCTCCTTTGGCTATCCAAAGGAAAGGAACCTGATCTATGCCTTAGCCTTTAAGACACATATTAGACTTCTGGTCTCTAAAACTGTAAGAGAGTGAACTTATGTTGAGCTAGGCTATACAATGTGTGCTAACCATTACTACAGAAATTTCCGATGGCCAGTGAAAGACCTCTGTTGATGTTGTGGCTCTTTGTTCTCTTGTCTTGGAGGAACGTAGAAAATATTACCGCTGTCCCTGGCCCCATTCTATAGGAATGGAAGACAAAAATATAGGCTTTCTATTTCCTCAGATGTCATGTTGACATTGTCCTTTACCAGAGGAGGAAGTTACCATCAACAACCTAGATCATTAGCTTTTTCTTTTATATAAGGCAATTTGTTTGTGAGGGGGAGCAGGTGAGCGCCATGGTGCCTATGTGGAAACTTGCAGGAGTGTATTCTCTCTACATTGTAGGTCTTCAGTCGGTGACAAGCAGGTTTATTTTCTGAGCCCTCTTGCTGCCCTCAATTATGAATTTTCTGTATAAAGTTTCTAGGTCATGTCTCTTCTATTTTCAACATAGATTGTTCCATGGGGGCATCATGATGTTGAACTCAGGTTAACATAAGGCAAGCTGTTTCATATGCAAGCTAATAAGTGATACTGTTTCACAAATTTTCCTATGTCAACAGCCCAGACCTCACACAGACAAAAAGCTATCGCAGTATCTCCATGTGCTTTGACTAAGGGTTCCAGTCACCATGACATTTTGATGCTGCCAATTGTGATTGGGTTAATTATTTAAAAGAAATTACATAGAGGAATAGTTTTCTTGGTCTATTTTTCTTAGATAATTATCTGATGGTTCAGGCTCCCACAGACTTAAGAAAGGAGGAGAAGCCAGATCAGGGGAAAGTCAGGACTTCTGTTGGTTACCACTGACAGAATTTGCTGGGTATCTATGTGGACATGGTTGAGTCCTGGACATGGAGGACTTGCTTTCTTGGAACTAAAATGAGCCTGAATGATTTTTATTAGGTAACTACACTGCTTGAATTTATCACATATTTAACTCATGGTTTTCAAGTCTTTTCATAATACAAATCCCATTTCAAGATTAAAAAAAAAAAAACATTCTGTTTTATGAATACTTCTGGTTAGAACTTGGTCAGGCAAATTTCTTAGTCAGATAAAGAATATGCCAATTTTGTGGTATACACCTGAAGATTTCATGTAATATTCATACAACTCATTTACTTTTGTGATGTAAACATGACGTAAAGGAAAAAACAGTACTATTTCTTGGACAAGCTGTGATCTGTTTTCCACTTGTGTTTCCTGTGCCTGTCACTAACACATTTGAAAACTAGAGTATATGTAACATGGGATTCTATAAGTTAAACATTAAACATTCACGTTGTTTTTCATTGAAAAAATATGAATAATAATTAAATCTTTTAAAATATTTACTTAATATGCCAACCAGAGATATAATCATTCATAATATTTAGAAATGTAACAAAATGTTTCTGCAGATAGCTTTCCAAAGAGCAGTTTTAGAAAACTGAAGGACACAAAACCCAGCTCCTTTGTCTCCTTGGATTTGGTATTGTAAGTGTGATCAGCACCTTCATGACATGTGCAGTTTTCAGTGTCTGTTGGGTCTGGAGCTTTCCAACCCAAGTGTAAGAGCCTGTAAGTAGATGTCAGGTTCCATACATGTGCCAATGAAATCTGAGGAGTGGGACTCTGGTAGCCAGAATCTGAGTGTTTCTTATAATTTTTAACCAACGTTTAAAGCATACACTCCCACTAATCTGTTTTATGAACTAAATCTCAATGTCCACAAAGTAACTTTGACACTCTGATTATTATACTGAATTTTAAATGTTAAGGATTAAGACTGTTGTGTGTAGTGAATATTACTCCTTTCCTGTGAGACAGTTCAGTTAATGCAAACCACCTACTCTTGTCAATGAGTGTTTTAAATGTTTTCAGTATAAGAAGACACATTATTCAATGTGCATTTTTCTTTATGCTGTCCTTTCTCCACCAATAGATTGGAAACATCTACTTACTCGTTACTTTTAAATTGTATTAAAAGCCTGGGGCCGGAGAGATGGCTCAGCAGTTAAGAGTGTTTGTTGCTTTTGTAAAGGACTTAGCGTTCAGATCCCAGCACCCACATCAGGTGGCTTATGATCACTTACAACTCCAGCTTCAGGAGGCCTGATACCCTCTTTTGGCCTCTGAAGGCATGCATATACATAGACTCAATAAAAACAAATCCTTTTTCAACAGCAAGTATTTTTAAATACCATATACCAGTAGTTAGAACCTATCCAAATATTAACAGCAAATATATAATCAAAATAAAAACACAAGAAAATACTGTCTATAAGGCAGAGTGAAAGACTGGAAGGGATAGAATTTGAAGTTTGACAGTTGGGTTTTGAGTTCTTTGTTCTTGGTGGTGGTTGGGGCTGTTTGAGCATTTCCCTTGATTTGTGTAATCTTCTACAAACAATGTGAATTTTGTGTGATGTTTTCTCCAAATGTGTAATATTTCAGTGCACATAGCTCTAACGCTCTGCTGCCCATCACCACAGCCACTTCCACACATGACTAAATCTAGTTTTTAAAATTTATTTATTTATTTATTTATTTATTTAGGTTTTTTGAGACTTGGTTTCTCTGCATAGTCCCGGCTGTCCTGGAACTCCCTCTGTAGACCAAGTTGGCCTCGAACTCACAGAGATCTGCCTGCCTCTGCCTCCTGAGTGCTGGGATTAAAGGCGTGCGCCACCACCTCCCGGCTCCCATAATTCTTGTCTATGTTTAGCCATGCAGCTTGGTACCTTTCTTCAGTATGGCATTCTCATCTTGCTTCCTCTGCATCTGGCTTGTGACTCCTGACTTCGCCCTTTCTCTTCCGAGCATTCTTAGTTTGGTTATTCCACCTATACTTCCTGCCTATCTACTGACCAATCAGCTTTCTATTAAACCAATTCAGTGACAAATCTTTACAGTGTACCAGCGGATTATTCCACAGCTCAGAGAATTGAAGAAATTAAAATGTCAAGTTTTCCAACCCCAAACATAGCATATATTTCAATTTATTGCACGTCTCTAATATTTCTTAGTTCTCAGTGTAACAACTCTAAAGAACTACTTCATGTGCTTGGCAATCCTTTGTCAAATTTATCTTTAATTACTTATGTATCTAATGTCTTTGAGACAGAACAATTTTAGTTTTGATTGGTCACTGATATTACAAAAACCACAGTATTCCTGGAGTTTTCAGTGCGGTCTTTCTTTTGTGTCGGTCAGAATTTATCTCCCATCCTTGTGTGAGCTTCCACACTTCCTGGTAGTCGGTCTATACCCCATAGTCATTCATTGTCTGACTCAGGAGTTTTACCCCAGGACTGTGTAGATTGACAAGCAGACAGATGAAAAGGGATCTTTATGGAGATTTATGGAAATCTTTACTTGTGAAGATTTCCTCTCCTCCTTTGCTTCTGTGTCCCACAAATCTGAGCTGCCCTAGTCTTGCTTTTGACTCTCAGATCTCTGCTTTCTCACCTCATTGCAAATTCTGTTCTAAGTCTGGTTTCTTCCTCTCTGTGCCATCAGCGCAGAAAGTGTTCCTAGGGCTGTACTACATTGACTATATGTGCCCCTCTAATTTCCGTTCTCTTAGAGATTGTAGCCTTGTGCTGCCCATTATCTAATGCCTGAAGTTGGTTTAATGTATGTTTAACCAGTTTTCTCATTGTTTGATGTGAGAAAACTGGTATTGGTATTGACTACAAAGAGAGAACACTTGATAGCTCTTGAAATATACATCACATAAACCAAGAGGTTGTTTGTTGGGTTTCCCCAGGATAACATCCCCCCAGGCCTCAAAAGATGATCCTGAAATATTTGAGGATGGAATTCCTTGATTTCAATGCAGGGGCTTAATCTAGTAAAAATATGACTTGTCTTTTGTTTTACCACCTTTGAGAGTGACCTGGCTCTGCATTGCTACTTGGGGATTGTTAAAGTCTCAGAGCAGGACTTCTCTTGGCCACACCTTCTACCTATTGACTAACATTCGCTCGCTTGCCCTTCCTCCCTCCCTCCCTCCCTCCCTCCCTCCCTCCCTCCCTTTCTTTTTTTCTCCCAGAGATCTGCCTGACTCTGCCTCCTGAGTTCTGGGATTAAAGGCATGTGCCACCACCACCCAGCCTCACTCTTTCTTCTTACGGATAGAATCATGAACATTTTAGGGTAGCAATGACCCTGGCTTAGAAACTATGTGTTCAAGACCCTTTTATATCTAGAGGAAGTCATGCAAACTGTCCTAGCCCAGCTCTGCTCTCTTGACAGACTCTGTTGTTTCTTTTTCTGGTGTTTGTGTCTCCAGTCTAGAACATGTATCTCAATGTGGGTACCGAGCATCACTTTTGAAATCAAAATTAATGCAGTTGAACTCAAAGGTAGAAGGTGTCTGATAAAGGGGTGGAAATTTAAAATAACAGGAACATTGATTGTAGCTGTTTTTTTTTTTTAAGACATCACCAACCTCCTTACATACAAAGAAAACTCTCCTGTGACTAAAGTGTGATATCCAAGTCTCACAAATGTGCCCAAATCAATTCCTAATAAAGCGCAATGCATTGATTCTTCGTGTGATGTACGTTAGTTTATACCAATATCAGAAGAGGATCGAATCTGCAAACTAAATTGGTGACGTGCTGCTGTCCGGAAGACTTGAACTTTCTTGCGCACAGACACCAAACCTTCGCTGTCACTTCTCAGCACTTTCTACACAATTCGAAGTGCAGCCACGTCGGTGGGAAGACAAAGAGGTGCCAGGCGTTTGAAGAGAAATATTGTAACCATTAAGTGCTGAGATCTCTCCATTGTGCCACTTGGAGTTGTAATTACAGAAAAGAAAGCCCATGTGCATCAAATGTAAAGAATACTTCCTAATTTCTGAATAGAACTACTTAAGTTCTTCAATACTCTCTTCCAAAGACAAAATTAAAAAAATTCTTTTCTGATTTTTTTATGCATTCTATTATAAAAAAGCAATTGGTGTATGTTTTCCTTCCTTCTTTCCTTCCTTCCTTCCTTCCTTCCTTCCCTCCTTCTTTCCTTCCTTCCTTCCTTCCTTCCTTCCCCTCTCTCTCTCTGTCTCTTTCTTTCTTTCTTTCTTTTCTTTCTTTCTTTCTTTCTTTCTTTCTTTCTTTCTTTCTTTCTTTCTTTCTTTCTTTCCTTTCTTTCTCTCTCTCTCTCTCTCTTTCTTTCTTTCTTTCTTTCTTTCTTTCTTTCTTTCTTTCTTTTTTGTTTTTCGAGACAGGGTTTCTCTGTGTAGCTTTGCACCTTTCCTGGAATTCACTCTGTACCCCAGGCTGGCCTCGAACTCATGAAGATCCGCCTGGCTCTGCCTCCCAAGTGCTGGGATTAAAGGCGTGTACCACCACCGCCCAGCATGTTTTCTTTTCTTGGTAATTCCCTAATAACCTCAAAAAAAAAAACAAAACAAAACAACAACAACAACAACAAAACACTTTTAAGTTTACAAGTGTTTCAATCACGTTTTCTGGGAAATGAAAACAAATTTTATGTAGCATTGTATTAAATATCCTAGCTATCACCTGCAGATGAACTCAGTGCTGATAGCACAGGCTGTGTTTAAATAAAATACATTTCTTAGAAATTATGTTCCACAGAAAAATACATAAAGTTTTGTGGCAGGATACACAGTGGCAGAATTCATAATCAGTTCTTTGGAAGATTTAACAAAGAAAGTAACTTTCTTCAATCTCACTTATGAAGTGCCCTTCAGCCCTTGAGAACATCTAGTCTCTACCCTGTGGTCTTTCGTAGGTACTTTCTATGTTATATGCAAGACACGAAGACAGACTCTACAAAAATATATGCATATTTTCACGTGGGATTTTTCTCTGTGTCTTCTGTGTGATACAAATAATTTGTTCTGTATTTATCTATAAAAATAGTATAAAACATCTTGAATATTAGATTAAGAAAGCAGGAGTTAGAAGTTGGACACACTTAACAAGTGTTAAAATCTAAATAGATTTTCAAAACAAAGGTATTGGAAAACCAAATCAACACTTCTTTGTGGGTAGAAGTGTTTTGTTATTCTTATTTCTATTTGAATGGCGTACAGCTAGCTCATCAAATTCTAATTCATTTCAGAAATGTGCCCAGTGAACACATACCATGAATCCCAACATATTTAGGATTGTACAACTGAGAATGGATAAACTAGTCATGTAGTTCTCTGTCTGCTGATACCAGGAGGCTCTTCTGTCTTTTCTCTTACACATTAAAGGTTTAGGAAATAACTGGGTGGGCAGGATGGTTCAATAAAGGCCTTCCAGTCTGAGGACTCATGTTCAATCATTGGGACCCCCACATTGGAAGGATGCCCTTGGGTTGTCCTCTGCCCTCCACTTTTGCTGTGGCATGTGTGCAAACACTGCCCCCTCCACACACACAAATAAACACATAAGTGTATAAAGCTCCGGAAATTGCATCAAATATAGTTTATTACCCTATCTCTCAGAAGATCTGGACAGATTCTATTATCACTTTCAAATCTTTTCTGCTCTCTTTATTGAAAGTTTTCAAAGAAACATGAACCACTGTAATTACTATTGACATTAGAGATATGGCAGCATAATTTTTGTTCTGGAAAAACTGTGAAAAATCAAAGAGCTAGAAAGGGCACACATTCAGAGTTATAATAAAAGAGTGTACATTATGTTGTGATTGACAAGAACACACTGCATCATTTCAAGTATGACCAGTTTTCTAAAAAATATATATTGGATAAATGATACAATTGCTATACTCGACACTGTAGACATGGGCATGGCACAAGAACATTCACAAATAAAAGATTAATATAGAAATGTAATATAAAAGTGTCCATCATTAGTCTTATTAAAACTGAAGATGGAGTCATTCTTGTAGCTAAAATTCCCAGTTTTTAAATTTATACTAGTTCACTCACCATTGATGCTGCATCATCCTTAATTATGGAAAAACTCTTAGTTCTTATTCCTCTCGATAAGATTGACTGTTTATGTTTTATTTGTTTACTTAATAAGCATTGCTGTCATTAACTCTATATGTGGCAGTTCCTCCAAATAAATGCAAAATCCCAATGTGTGAAGCCCCACAGGCAGTCCTGATGCGAACAGTGGAGTTCCGGGTCAAGAGGGTTGATATCAGCAGAGATGTTTAACTGAACAAAAGACTGTGAAGAGATAAAATCTGGAGATAAGGAAAGAAAAGAGAAGGAAAACTGACTTGATACTAGAGGTAAGAGAGCAATTGTTGGTTTGTGATTACTGAGGGGCAACCCACTGAGAGAGCAGCCGCTAACCTACCTTTGAGCTTTGAGGAGGTCTATGAAACAGTTGGCTTGGCGTGTTTGGAGCTCATGAGGGAAGAGAGTTCAGGAACAAGAACCCTTTGGGATACAGAGGTTCTAGAAGTTTCTCCTTCAGAAAGGCCTGGGGAGGGCAATGTTAGGAAGAGCAGAGTGGGTAAGACTTGGCTAACATGTAGCATGTGGTAATCAAAGGAGACCAGATGACAAAGCATTGACTGCTAGGCTAAAGGAACTCATGCTTGTTCCCGAGGTTCTGTCAAGGTTCCGTGTTATAAAGACTGGATCAAAACCTATTTTCAGAAGATAAATTTGAACATGTGCCAAGGCTGAGGCGCCAACTTGGAATGTGGTGTTTCTAAAGAGTTCTGAAGCTCTGGGAAGAAATATCCCAGGTCTTAAGTTTCTGGAAAGGATTCAGGGCTAAGACAAAGACCCAGTGACCAGGAAGACATAAGCAGAGTTTGAAAGCAAGAGTATGGGAAGGATCTTGATTTAGTCTTGGCTCACTAGACTGGAATTTGGGAAGCAGAGTAAAGAGGAGACAACTTAGGGACTTGGAGGCTTGACCACAACGCTTTGCTTTTTTTCAACTTAATTATTGATTCTTCGGGAATTTCACATCATTCACCCCAATCCCACTCACCTTCCTCTCCTTCCGTATCTGCCCCTCACCCCTGAAGCATGCCCTCCCAAGTTAATTAAAAACAAAACAAACAAACAAACAAATCCACCTTGCTCCTCTATCTCTCCAACGCCTCTTCATTAGTCCCGGGGGCACCCGGAGCTGTGGTGTGTCACAATGTACCCTTTTGTCCAATTAGCCCCACCTGCAAATTGCTTATTTCAATGAGTCGCTGCTCTGGTTCAAGGCCCCTGGCCTCTGGCACACCATTGTTACTGGACCCTCACTGAAAATCCTCTCGGATATCTTGCTGTTGCCCCAGTCATGGTTACCATTCTAAAGGACCAGTCCCTTCACAAGCTCCAGCAGGTCCTCCTTCAGTTCCTCCCTGATACTCTTACCTCCCTACCCACCCAACTTTGTGTTCTTCCTCTCTTTCCCCTCTTTCTAATATATACTTCCCCATACATACAAACAAAAACAAACACAAAACAAGAAATGCACAGAGTTCCACTCACTAAAACAAAGATAAAAATAAACAAGGAAAAAACTACTAGTAAGGAAAAAAAAGCCCCAATTAAGCAAAATGAGATTATTAAAAAGTCTTCAAGAATATCATTGAGTTCGTTTTGTTCACCAACTACTCCTGGGTACGGAGCCTGCCCTAATGTGCGTTTAATACATTTGACCCATTTTTCAATAGACTATTTTAAGTCAGGTCCAGCACTTTCAGCACATTCTTGACAATGCTGTGGTTAAAGAGGGAGTCATCCCACAGTGTGACCAGCCTCCCCAGCAGTGAAAGAGCCTCCTTCCTAGGACCCTGCAATGCAGAAGCAAGATCTAATGTGCTATTAGCTCCTCAAAATGTAAGCTAGGCCAGGTGCTGCTGGAGAGCCAGCATGGCTGCCGCCATTGCTTTGTAAAATTCCTTTCCAGCAGACTCCCCATTTCCCCTCACCTGCTGACATTTAAAAAATTTAAAAAGACGGGTGGCTGTTTACTTTGTTTTCATTTCTTGGAGAAAAAAAAAGTAAAATTATACTGTTAGAATTTGGGTTGAGAGTCACTGAGAATTCATTGGAAATTCAGTTTTGTTCTCTTCTTTATTGCTCCTTTTTGTTGTTTTTAAATGAAACGTTGTTATTTTTGTGATTGGCCAATTGGAGGAGCTGGTGGTGCTGCCTACTTCTATCTGGACTCTCTGGCCCAACAGTGCTACTACCTAAGGCAACTTAAGTCTCGCCCTAAAGAAACATGAAAGAATACACTTGCAGATGGAGCTGAAACCATTGATCACAACAAGAAATGGTGAAAACTGAAAGGGAATCCAATTTATTTGAAATAAAACCACTCTGTTCGCCTGTGACAGATTCCAGTCCCACAACAGAAAGGAACTGACAGCAGATGTTTTAGAGCCAAGACACAGACTGAGTAATAGTATAGAAAAGAAATTGCTTTGAACTTCACCCCTGCTTTAAATACTTCAAATCAATAGGGTCACAGAACTCTTTAATAGAGTGATGAGGTCTCGCCCTAGCAGATCTGTACTGTGACAAGTTGATGTGCGTCCTAGCAGCAGGGTCATAAAAATGGCAAGCTTCTCCCTGAAAGGGGGCTTTGTGTGGGCCGCTCTACTTGGAATGACTCCCCTCTATGGCCACTCTGCAGAGCCAGGCCCTAATCGTCTCCCTCTAAATGGGACTGACCTCATGAGTTACCTCAGGAAACTTAATCTATAAACTGGCTTCTTCTTATGCAGACTGATGAATTCTTGTTTATTCCTAAATGGCTGTCACAAGACCTATTCATCAAACGCTTAAAGCGAGAGAGGGGCTTACGGAAGCCAGTCTCAAGTTCAGCACCGTTAAATAATCATTAGGTTTCAGAGCCGGTCTTAGGACCCACTGCAAATGCACAAAGCAGGCGTCTTTTTCACTTTGTAAACTATTCATCACAATTGCGTTTAGATGAGATTCTGACCTGATGGAGGAAAAAACAGGGGCCTGCTTTTCTGTCACTCTCAGTGTCATGCTGTGTTCTTTCTCTTTTGAAGAGTTTTTCTTTTTTTTAAACAAAAGTAAAAGAAAATAAAGGCAGATGGCCAACTCTTTTCAATATCCGTTTGCTTTATTTGAGCAGTTTAATGTAGTGAAACAGAGTGAAATGTTGCTTCTTGCTAAATGGTAAACAACACCATTACCCAGAATTCTGCTGTACATTGGTACAAAACAGGGTGCTGGTGATTAATTAAACTGTTGTTGTAATTGTAATGCGTGATACATAATGGATAGTGTGCCATGTATTTTAAAAGCAGCAAATTAGCAAATAATAACTCTTCTGCATAAGCCCATCTCCATGGCTTACCACTAATGCATAAATAATCAAAAAGAAAAGGCCATTGTGCCACCATCCAGAGAAACCCATGCGTCTGGTGTTCACCAGTCTGTGAACATGTGCTAGGAAGCTCTAGACACTGGGTGGCTGTGGGCCAAGTCAGAGGCCCAGGAAGTCTCCATAGGAGACTTTGTGATGTCTAGCTACTAAGTCCCCATCGCAGGGCCAGAGGCAGTGATCTCTGTATGGGTACAGTCCACTTGTCTGTGGGTATCAGCCTGGGCTACAGAAATGCCTGCACAGACAGATTGGATAGCTCACACAAAATCGAGTACCTCAAAAATACCCCTGTTGTGTTTGGTCTACTCTTGCATTGTGACAATCTTTCCCAAGTCTTTCTACTTGATTTTCTCTAGTATTTTGAAAGGATGGGGAAACCCAAAAGGCCTAAGTGTATTATTAGTTGCTTTTATTTTTGGTTACCAGACTAAAGCAAGCAGATTCCGGAAGAAAGAGTTTGTTTTGGCTTGCGGCTCCAGGTGGGGAGTCCATAATGAGGAAGAAAGCATGCTGTAGGCAGCAGGAGCAGAAACTAGCTGATCATTTTCATCAATTAGGATGCCAAAAGAGTGAACCAGAAGTCTGTTAAAGCTTTAAACTCCCAAAGAGTTCTGCTAGCAATGCACTTCCTTTAGCAAGGCTCTATGTCCTAAAGGTTCCATAACCTCCCTAAACACCACCACCAATGGGGAACCAACATGAGCCTGTGTGGGACAGTTGTTATTCAGACTACTATACCCACACAGTTACACCCACTTCTCATAATCTGTAGTTTCCTAATGACGTATTGTGCTTAACATTACATGCATGAACTCAACAGGCTTTTAAAGGTAAGGCTCTGACCATAGCTCCAGATCCACTTGAAACCAAAATAAAGAACATGCTCACTACAGCAGAAAAGCAACATGGAAACTGTGGACAACTCTGTCAGATGTCTGCCCATCATGATCATGATACTAAAATTTCACCCAGAGCTTGGGGCATAGGTTCCAAAAAACACATAAATTTATCCTGAGCTTCAGCATCTAGTAATCCCCTTAGGCCTCTCACCAAGAGTCACCTTCTTATAGGTAGCCCAAGACCCCACAAATACCAACAACCCTTTGTCCTTGGGAACTTTGAAGGCTTTGATACTGAAACTTGGCTGTTTCTGATTTACAGAATACCTATTTGACTACAAACAGTCTCAGAATTTCTTTTGGCATATTCAGAGTCAAGATACTAAAGCCACTGGGCTAATAAACTGGAATAGCCCCCCCCCCCAAAAAAAAAAGTCGAAAAAAAGATAATTTAGACTAATCAGTACATTTGGTCTGATTAGACAAAACACACTTCCAGAAAGAAGGGCTCCTGTGAGTGGTTTCTCACAAGTCATTTCTTGTATAATATCTTTTCCCTGGGGTCTCTGTATTATTTAGGTTGAATGATAAAAATTTTTCTTTAATAGCTTATGGAAAATAGCATCTATATACCATAAAACACACCCCATTTAAATGTGACAGTCAGTTAACTCCAATGTAGTTACAAATTTGGGCAAGTAGTGCCCCAATTCAAGGCTAGAAATTCCCAGAAGCCTTGAGAGTCAAAATGATCATTTGCGATCTGCCCTGTCCCCGCTCTCAGTTCTGGGCAGTCACTAACATACTTTTCATGTCTATCAATCTTTTTCTGCATTTTTCAGAGAAGCAGAACCATGTAATTTGTAGTTTTCCATGTTTGGCTTCTTCTACATTTAGCATAATATATATTTTTTTTTTTTTTGGTTTTTCGAGACAGGGTTTCTCTGTGTAGCTTTGCGCCTTTCCTGGAACTCACTTGGTAGCCCAGGCTGGCCTCGAACTCACAGAGATCCACCTGGCTCTGCCTCCCGAGTGCTGGGATTAAAGGCGTGTGCCACCACTGCCCGGCAGCATAATATATTTTTATTATTTTTTTACATTTATTTGTGGTAGCATGTATTAATATTCTGACTTTTTAGGGATGAATATTGTTCTATTTTATTACATACATATACCACAATTTATGTGTACACTAACTGATGATCATTGATTTGTTTATGATTTGGTTATTATAGATAAAGTTGTTGTAACTTAGCTAACTTTGTGTATATCATATTTTAATGTCTTTTGGGTAGGTTCCTTACAGTAGAATCGATGGGTAATATAATAAATCTATTCAACAGAAAACTTTAAAATGATCTTTTTCCACTTCAGTGTTTGGGTTGAAATGTTAATGTCATCTATATGGAAAATGATATGGAGTTCTAGAATGGATGAGCATCTAATTGTGCACACATGGGACTGAGTTGCTGAGAAACATCCACCATTTCTACCTGTTTGGTCTCAGCCACAGTCCTGAAGGGGATCCTAAGAGAGCTAATGAGCAGGTAGTCCTGGTGGCTGCAACCAACAAACAGCAAGAGACAACTGGAAACAATCAACTAAGATCTGACAAACATTACATTTAAGTGATGTTGGTTGGTAGACTGGCATGAGGCAAACAATGTTTTGGCACATGCTAGTGCATACAGAACAGCAGTCATATTCTGTCTCTTTGGTCTAGTAGAGGAAGGTGAGCAAATTGCCAGAGCACTTTGCTAATAGAGACAACTCTGTTGGGTGGTACCATTTAAATGGCCATTCCATTTGACATATTCCTAGAAGCTAAGGCTATCTGGGGCTCTGTTTACCTACCTAGCTCTACTGCTTCTTCCTCGCAATAAAGAAGTGCCTTCCCTGTCCCAGTGGGAAAAGGTGATTCAAGATGTACCCCACCCATGCTCTATTTCCAGTCTTTGATGAGGCATGCTGATAAACCACATTTCATCCCATCTACACTATTTGTAAATAAATATAAGTAATTACCCCAAATACAGTCTTGTAAAAACCTATCAATGCTATAAAGCAAAATGTAGCTGATTGCTGCTTGGTATCTCGTTTATATATTTCAACTCTCACTGCCCCCCCTTTAGTAGCACAGATACCATTTAGTTGAAAAGACAAGGTTGTGTGTGTGTGTGAGTGTGTGTGTGTGTGAGAGAGAGGGGGGGGGGGGAGAGAGAGATTCTCTGTTCTCTGTCTCACTGGGGGATGTAGTGGATGTCAAGAAATTAGCAAAGCAAAACAAGGAGATCTTGAGAGGTGAAACACTGCAGTGTGATCTACCCAAACTTCTGTGTGACTCAAGTGTTCATGAACCAGAGGCACTTCCTGGTGGAGATGAGCACATTATGCTCTTTGCTTCCACGTGGTGTGGGCTACACATGACTTCTGCCTGCTTGTGTTTGCTTCTCCTGTGATGGACTTTTTTAAAATTTTTGTTTCAATAGCACAGGGGCAGGACAATGTTTTCACATTCATAAAATTACTCATGCAGAGGAGGTGGGATGTGGAGCTCAGCGCCCCATGGGGCACACATGCATGTGGAATAATGCAACAGGGCACACAGCAGGGGTGTCTCAGCCATTCTGGCAATGCTGGGTTTCCAGCAGACTCCTCACAGGTGGCTTCCCATTGATGCCTTAGTACTGTAGTCAAAGAATGGGATCCACATGGGGTAAAAGTTGTGCCAAATGTGTACAGCAGTTTTATGACACTAATTCTGGCTTTATTTACACTGGTTGCCAAGTCTTAAGACTTATCTAAGATACTGTAAAGAGAAGGAGGCTTGTTTAAGGGCATGTGGTTAAGAACTGAGAGTAAAAGGTTATCTAGGGAAACCAAAGGACTGTCAACAGCTGCCATCACAGCATCTGGACATCACTGGAAGTTCATCATCCATCTTTCTGTATATCCTGCCTATTCCTGCTCATCTTGATTGATCAAGTTACCATCTTTTATACAACTTAACAGAGAATTCATCTGATATGCGCAGGAAAACTGTCACTTATACTGGATTAAGACAAATCTCAGGTCACCTTGCAAATTAGTCACTAACCTGTGTATGACTCTTTATCTGTGCGCTTATAATGAATGTCACTTCTTGGATGCCTCTGCACAAAGATTAGGCCAGTGCTACCCTTTTCAGTCTGGAAGTTGATAGGAATGGGGTGGGAAGTGGATCTGTCAGCTTGGTGCATCGAACAGGTAAACAAGCAAACCAGTGTGGACATGCACAGGGAAGGATGCTGATTTAAATCTTTGACAGATGTTTAAGGATTGATTTCATTAATGTTAATTGAGTTCTTATGAAGACACTGTACAGGGCAGTGATACTAAGATTATAATAGATGATCATGGAGTTAGTAGCTAGATGTTGGCCTGTTGTATCAGTAGATTCCCTGTCTGCTAAGTCAATGAGCTACAGATAAAAATCACTATAAAGACACTTTGGAGAGATGGCTCAGCTGTTAAGAGTACTGGGTTTGGTTCCCAGTATCCACATGGTGACTAAAAACCATCTCTAATTAGTTCCAGAGCATCTGATGCCTTCTTCTGACTTCTGTGGGAACCAGGCATACACAGGGTACACATGCATGCATGCAAGCAAAACACTCACACACATAAAATAAGATAGGTAAATATTTTCATAAACACTAGAAACAAAATTAAATTTAAATTTAAAATGCATACACTTCAAAATTATTATACAATACAGCAGTAGTTTACATTTATTAAGAAATCCAAAACTTCTAGAGATGATGTAAAAGTATGCAGAAAGATGTGTGCAGGTTGCAGGTAGATATTGGGTCTTTCCTATAGACTTAAGCAGCCATGTGTTCTGTATCTTGGTGTCTGCTGGGGTAAGAAGGTTGGGGATTAGGGAATTCCTGGAACTAATGCCCCAGAACACTGAGGGGGAAACTCTTCAGGAGAAAATCACAGGAATAAGAGCAGGTTTCACTATTCACAGCCGTCCACATATGGGTGTGGGTTGTCATCTCCTCCTAGGAGCTTAAATATGTTGATAAATGAAAAAGAAATAGCCAGAAAAGAAAAGATGTCTCCTGAGAATGATGGTGTCTCAAATGTTTTCTGTTTGTGAAAGATTATAGCATATGTGTACATTTCACTCTCCAAGCCTATGAAAACCAAGTCTGGAAGATGGGCTCATTTGCCCACTGCTTATGGTATGTACACAATGACTTTGATTTCTTGATATATCAGGGATGGGCCAGGGCCTCTGAATAGAAACGATGGGCCCTAGAATGTCTTCTAAGTAATCTGCATTGCTTAATGGGCTCCACAAAGTTCTGAAGCTTTTCTATCACGTGCTTGATAGCATAATAGTCCTTCATTTAGTAATAGCTGTAAAGGTTTTTTTGAATTACTAGAATAAGAGTACATTTCTAATGCTTCTTATTAACTTAGCTAATGAGATAATTTCTAAATGGAAAAATAATTCAAACCTCATGTTAAACTGAAATTACTTTAGTTGTTTTTCTTTTTGCTAAATTAATATATTTGTATTATATATCATATATATATGAGCTATTTTCTTTTAGAAGGTAAATAGAATCCCCCTTTTCCTGGAGAGTCTAAATAGGATATGCTTAGATATAAGCAAATTTGTAACCAAAAATTTCAGTATTTAGAAAAGTAATAAAGCAAAAGTAGTCCCACAAACAAATAAGGCCAGCCCTTGGCCATGTGCACAACTTCCTGTGTCCCAGTAGAGTGGCACCAGCTGCTTCTGGCCCCCACTGTCTTTGAATCACAGGAGTCTGGTTTCTTTTTACATCACAATAACAAAGGACTGTTCCTTTTGGTATTGCTCTGTTGGAGAGCCTTTGCCATAAGAGGTTATTTGCCCTGATGTGTGCAGGTTGCAGGTAGATATTGGGTCTTTTCTATAGACTTGAGCAGCCATGTGTTCTGTATCTTGGTGTCTGCTGGGGTAAGAAGGTTGGGGATTAGGGAGTTTCCTGAAACTAATGCCCCAGAACACTGTGGGGGAAACTCTTCAGGAGAAAACCACAGGAGTAAGCAGGTTTCACTTCATGAAGTAAATTATCTGCTGTGAAATATGCCAGACCCTCAGATGCTGCTTTTGCTAAAATGCAATGATTTGGTGTCCTTGACTACACAAGGTAACTAAAGGCAGTGGCAGTCCAGCATCTCTGCCTTCATTTTTGATCTTTTATTTTGCCTCAGAGATTTGCTTGACAACCTTCTAAACTGGCTTATCCTTCAAGACTGAAGACACAGATAAGTCCATATCCTCAACTTTAACTCATGAGTCATCTTGGATTCCAGGAAGAACAGAAGTGGTCTATACACACACTTGTAACAAGGGAGGGAAAAAGATACCCAACCAACAGGACAGACCACCCATCAGATGAGGACAATTATCTGTGATTAACAGTGGTGAACAGGTTAATAATCTATCAGTTTGTTTCAGGACGTGAGCTGAGGTGTTAGTGGGTGGGACTGAAGCCATGGTAGGTGAGATCAGACCTTGATGCGATTACTAAGTTATGCATACTTCTAACGATGCCCCATTTCTTCGTCTGTTTTAATGTGAAGACCATATCTGCATCCTAATGATGGCCTTGAAACCACTGGACCCCACAGCTGTTCTTCCCAGTGTCTGAACTGATCACATCTCGTCTTCTGCTTTTTATCAGTGCTTGTCTACTTGCTGTACTGGGGCAGATGGCCTGATCCTGAGTCTTAACTCTGGTCCCAAAACTCCGCTTACAAAGTTAGACCTCTTTCTTCAGTCACTCATCCGAAGACTGTCATCTTCCACCAAGGAAAGACAACTTCTGTGTCTAGTCCACCTTCTGTATGTGGCATCTCTCCATAACTTAAAACAATACTAATTTGTATTAATTTATTTTTATAATATTTCCTTGGATTAAAATTAATGTTACTTCTTTCTGCTTATTTTTAAGAATTTCATGGCATCATATGATATCATAAAACTCTAAAAAGTGTTTTAATTGAATTACTTGGGCTTCTAAACTATGAAAAAAGTGAAAATTAAAATGAGTATGGGACATAATTACTCATTACAGTATGTAATGTCCTCAGCAATGGGTCCTACTGATAGGCTCTGAAGGATCCCTGAGAACCATGCTTATAACCTGGAATATTTGAGGGTAACTGTAACCTCACTGCTCAGGAACTCCATTAGAGGTGACCCATTTTTGACACCAGTCATTTTATTTGTTAGTATGTCGTGTCTCCTCGGGGTACTTTTGCTCCGTTATAGTGTGACTCCATTGTAACATTTTTTATGTATTTATATTTATTTTAAGAAGCTTCTTATGCTACCAGAGGAATGAAGTCATCATCATCATCATCAATCTTATCTAGCTGTGAACCTTGTATGCTGTAAGATCTGTCTGACAAGCTATGCCCACTGGTACAATAGTAAGACTGATGTCCTGGGAGTAACCAACCACTTCAGAGTGATTGGATTTAGGGTCAAAGTCAAAGATAGAACATATATATATAGCACAGTGACCAGGCCCAAGAACCTGTAGCTAGACTGATCATAGGCCCTCAGGGATAGCCTGCTATATTTTTCTGCTAATGAGACATAGTATAAAACTGACTCCCTAGAACTCTCATTATACCCACAGATTATCGCATCTTTCAAACCTCATCAGATAAGCTTATTTTTGCAGTAGATGGCAACTAACACAGAGACCCACAACTCTTCAAGGTGCAGAGCATAAATGACTGTGGAGTTCGAAGCCGCAACTGGGACATCTGGATCAGACCTCTTCCTCCCAAGGCTTTGAGAGCATTTCAGAAGAGGGAACAGAAGGAGCCTAACAGCCAGAGGCAGTGGGTGATTACAAAGAAACTGTGCTTTATGGATACAATAGGGCAATTACACAAATGAACTCAGCAGTTGTGACAGCATGCATAAGACGTGTGCAAGTTCAGGCTAGACAAAATTCCAGGATGGAGAGGGAAGGTAGACATAAATCTCCACCCCCCGCTGAGAAGCTATTGGGAATTGATAGCTTCTAGGAGGGGAAAGTTAGTTTTCTTTGTGGGTATGGCCCTTGCTAAGTCTAACACACTCCAGTGGATGGCCAAACACCCCAGAGTGTAAATGAAAGAATGAGGGCACAAAGTTGCGTTGTTATGGAATGGGGGATGGGTCTGGGAGGAGATGGGGAAGGGGGTTGCATTTGATCAAAATACAATGCATGAAATTCTCAAACACTTAATAAAAATATTTTTAAATAACCTTAGTCCTTGGAAAGCATATCTCCTTAAGTGTAAGCTGACAAAAATTGATTTAATTCTCTTTTAGATATTTATTGTTTTTATGTACAGTTTGTGTTCAATGCAGTTCAGTTACACATGAGAAGCTAATATGATTAAAAACATAGATACAGAGACATACTATACAATCAAACAGACATCCAGCATTCAGTTATGATGAAGAGGGAATGTGTTCATTTATGAACACAGTAGCTTCAGATCTGTGAGATCTGATTTTTCCTGGGCAGACTTGTAAAGATGGAAAGCATGATGCTGACTGATATCAAGACTGGTGAGTGAGAACATCAGCTCTGGAGCATGCTAGCATCGGTGTGTATGGCCATGTGAACAAAAGAAATTTCTCAGAAAGTGTCTATGTTTTTTTCTATAGGTTTCTATATGTCAAAATAATTGGAAAAAATTTCCTGCAGAGTCAATCCCCCTTTTAGGGTTAGGACCAACTTCAAACTATTGGAATATTAACCAATAGCAGAAAGTATCCCACACGTGGCTATTCCAATTTGGTTTTTTGTTTTTGTTTTAAGGCTTTACAGAAAGTGTACCAGTCCTCACTTCCAAATGCTTGATTCACAATTTTCACTCTTTCACATATTTAGCTTTATAATTTCAAGATTGACAATTCCAGCTTAATTAGAGACTGTATTTTAAATTTTGAAAAAAAAAATGCTTAGCATAGAAATAAAAAGCAGCATTTTGAAATTAGTTCAGGGCAATGCAGTTTTACTCTTTGTAACCAGTTGAGTGAAATGAATCTGATTCTGTGGCTTAGTGAAAATAGGTGATGAGAAATGCTGACCGTTTGACTCTGTAAAGATAAGACTTACCAGAGTGGCTGGATTTGGGGGTGTTTCCAATCCATCATTGTCACAGTATCTGTCAATTATTAATCAAGGGTCAAGTATAATGTTAAACCTAATGTGGTTAATTTGAGAGGGAAAAAGACACAATTCCGAGGAGAATGGGGAGCACCTAAAATAGGTAAAGCTTATCTAGAAGCCATTATGTTGAATTAGTGTCTCTGAAAGGATCCACTGTGGACTTAGAGTAAATAGAATCATGGACACTTTCAGATGCCTTCTGTATAAGCCTTATATATAGAACGAACCAAATGAAAACCGAGCCTGCTTTCCATACCCCATCCTTACTTCTTGATAAAACTTTTCCTGATTCCAAGGTAGCATTACATGTCCACATTTCTTAAACCACATTTGGGGGAAATCAGGTTCCACTTGGGAATTTTCCTCTCTTCATCGTGCACATAAAACTTCACTAGATTTAATATTGGCATTGATCATCTGTCAAACCTTTCCAATGTCCTTCAATATAATTGAACATGAAATTGTCAGTGTTTTCTGTGTTTAAACAGTCAGGGTGAAATTAGTAGGTTCTGTGCAGCTCTGTTTCTTTCTTGCAGGTTGCATTTGTAGCTGCCATTTGAGTTTGGTTTAGAAAGTGTGGAAGTGGAGCTGTTTTCTTGCTTGAGTCTTTATAGGAGACAGAATGACCATTGACTTCAGGAGACTTTCACCTGTCCACTTGAACTCATTGGGTTTGCGGCAGCAGAGGCATTATGAAAGCAGTTAGTTGAAAGTGGTACAGAAGCTGTGGAGTAGGATCAATGCTCCAACCTTTGATCTATACATGACTGTCCCAGTGCTGTACAAGGTAGTTAGTTAGATGCTAGATGTGTAGAGGTCAGCTTGGCTCCAGCAGTTGCCAGTAAAGGCTGACAAAAATTTCCCAGACTTGCTAACATAACATTTCAATTCTTAAACATTATATTAGTAACATCAATTATTTGATTAATGATTATGTATTTACGTTAGTTTTATTTAATGTTTATTATTTAAGTTGCTTTCTTAGCAGTGAAGAATTTTATAAGTAAATTGCATGTGGCTTTTACCCAACATTACCATTAAATGTTATTTGATTGCATTTATTAAGCATTACAGGAAACTACCTCCTCATTAAACTTCACTAAAATCAGGTTTAGTATGTATATAGATTAACGGGAAAATTATAATTTACATTAGTTGAATGCATTACAGCTATTAGAGCTATTTCACTATAATATAGTATCTGATCATCAAACTAATCATTTGGAAGAGGTAGGAGAGGAATTTCTGAGTTTAAATCCATTACAGAGTAGGTGTTAAAGCAGAGATGAAAACTTGGGTCTCCATTTTGAGTTTCATGCTCTTCTAAGTCAATATGATCAGAAAATAGCATCTTGGAGACAGGGACTATCTTGAGTTCTCAGCTCAGACTGAGCCCAGAACCTACTGTATAGGGAAGTTATATACACCAGACACAGGGAAGGGTTGTCAAGGGAATAACAGGGCCTTTTCCTATTATGTGTGTGCAAACTCATCATTTTTGGTCAAAGCTGTAATCCCAGCATGATTTCCCATGGAGGCTCTGGCTCATCTCTGTGTGCTCCCAAATGATCAAGAGCTCAAACACCAAGTAATGAAAACGACCAAATACAGTTAGGAAAAGAAATTTGCTATGAAGAAATGTGCAAGCCTTGTGCCACAGAGGCACTTGCCAGAGGCTTCACCTGGAGTCTCAGAAATGATCGTACTTTTATTGGTGGTTTTGTTCCTAAAAAAGTTGACTCAGGATCTATAAGCAGAAAATCCACTTTTCTTAGGCAGAGCAATTTAGACATAAGTTAATGAACAATTTCCATGAGGAGGATGGCTACAAACCCAAACTCCACAGGCCTGTGTCCGTGACAGATGCTTTGGGTCTGAGGGACATCAGGGTTAGACTGAGTACAAAGAAACTTAGACATGCTCACCTCCCAGCAATACAACTTAACAAATTCACCCTTTCTTGTGTTTGACTAGGAATAAGGTTGACAAGATGGAATAAAAATGTGACTTTCCAAATAGTGAATTTTTGCCTCTTAACAGTCAAAATTCATGAGAGTGTAGCAATAAATCATTCTGAAATATCAACCGATGTGTTTCTGGAGCTTACCAGGGTCCTTTGTGTGTTGAGGTTCAAACTCATGTACACAGAAAGAATCTGTGTGCCTAAACATCATTTGTGGTTTATATGATGTGAAAGAACAAGGCTTGTTACATACTCTTCTTTAGCCCCCAAGACTTGAAACCAATTATCCTATTGGAAAATGAAGAAACGTCAAGGTAAAGTAAAGACATGTGTGCTCCTGAGAAACATGTCTGTCACCCTAGTTCTTCCTAATTGTAAAAGGGAAGATTTGAGGACAACTAAACCAAAAATTGTATAAGGCACAACAACCCATAAGAAGGTTATAATCCAAGAAAATATGTCATAAACAATACTACAAAAATAAGCAAGTTAGTTGGAAATTATATTGGAATTTGTTGGGCTAATTAGCTAGTCCAATTTTACTGGGTGGGTTTTGTCAATTTACTGGGTGGGTTTTGTCAATTTGACATAAACTGAGACATGCCTGGAAGGAGGGAATCTTTACTGGAAAAATGGCTCTATAAGATTGGCCAGTAGGCAAGTGTGTGGGTTATCGCTTTGGATAATGATTAATGTGGGAGAGCCGAGCTTACAGAGAGTAGTGCCACCCTTGGGCAGATGGTCCTGGATGGTATAATAAAGCAGGCTGAACAAGCCCTGGAGAGCATGCCAGGGAGCAGGACTCCTCCATGGCCTCTGCATCAGTTTCTTCCTCCAGGTTCCTGCCTTGAGTTCCTGTCCTGACTGCCCTGGATGATGTACTGATTATAGACTATGAAATGAAATAAACCTATTCTTCTTCAGCTTGCTTTTGTTAATGGTGTTTTGTCATGACACTAGGAACCCCAACTAATATGTCAGTGTTTGATAGACTAGACTAAAGGAATAGGTAGAATATAAGAACATGGATACATGGATGTCCTTTTTTTTTCTGGTTGTGTATGAATTCTATTTCCTGGGATAATCATTAATTATGCTACCACAGAGTGGCTACTAATTACTATTTTTTTTTCTGTACTTGTTCTTTATGCTGATAAAAATGTAATAATTAAGAAAAGTCTTGTCCTTTTGGATGTAAGCAGCAGGAAGCAAAACTTTTGTTTTTGTTTTGAAAAAAAAGATAATTTATTTCAAGACAATGGCAAAGTTTCAAATATCATTGAGGCCACAGGAAAGGAGGCAAGAGAGGTCAGGAGCCAGGGGAGGAGTACAGGCATGGGATGCACGGATGGCCTGTCAGTCTTAGCAGGCAGTACGGCAGGACTGGGGCACACAAACACATCCCTGCCCTCCTCTGACACACGATTTATGTTTCAAGAGAGAAGTTGTTTCACGTGCCTGCCACATGAACAGGGAAAGGACAGAATTCTTTGATTGACAGTGCCACCAAGCTTAATGCAATGGTTCAGAAGGAATGCCCCTCAAAGGAAGCCTGGAATCTATTACCCCCCAAAGGCAAGAATTAGTGGTAAAGGGCTAACCAATAACACATATTCCCCACAAATTATGTGGCATTTTGACATGTGGATAAACAACAGAAATTCTTATAACTGTGCAGTCACTCCCTATGACTTTGTTCTTTTTTTCTTACATTTTCTAGTCGGCCGCTCCCATTTGCACAAAGGATGGCAGAATCGCTCTCAAGTGTCAATTTGCCTTCTAGAAGAAGGAACACCTAACAGATTCTGAGATGCTGAGATTGGGTCTGAGCCAAAGATACTAAGTGCTGAAAATTAATATTTGGCAAGTGACCATGAATTCTCCTGAATGCAGCCACATAGCTGATCTTCTTAAAAGAGAATCCCTACACACACACACACACACACACACACACACACACACACACACACACATCCTTGTGGAGTTTCTGTAAACAACTTTTAACAGATTGTTTTCCCGTCTTAAGGGAAACTCTGCCACTGAGCTATCATCGGGAAACTTCATGTCTGAAACCCCAGTCCACTCCATTCAAATTAAGTGAGGCTTACATTTAAAGTAAATAGTATATCTTAAGGTAAATGATCACTTGCATTCATGATCTAAGACTAAAAGGTGGACAAGTATAAAATTTCTAGCTTGTAATAATGGCATTTAGATTTTTGTAATGCTTAGCATTCTAGGGGACTATCTGAACCAATGTACTGCTTTTTCAGCTGGCCTAAACATCTAGCAACTGCTTTTTATGTAAATGCATTAATCACTCATTTATTTATACCATTTATTAGAAACCAATTATTATAGGACATTCAAAACTCACTTAGGGACCTATTCATTTAAAAATCAATTACACAGATTGTATAAAGTACTAATTAGTCTAAATGATTTTAGGCTTTTGGAAAGTATTTGTAATTTACAAAATATATCTCACTAAGTTAATAGAAATGATGTATAAATAATTCAGTAACTTGTGTCTTTATTCACATAAGTTCTTGTAATAGCACTAGATATGAATATTAGGGATGAGAGCATAGGAGATGCTGCAGCATATCCTTCTTCTTACCTCAGTCTAAAGTAGTTGGGAGCAATTGGCAGATATAGCACATGCTACTGGCTGCAGTTTCTTAATCTAATCTGGAGGCACAGAAATCATAGCGACAGATGTCAGGCCCTGCCTGTACAGACTCAACAGACAGAGTGCTGAAGACTCACTGAGGTGCACAGAGAATGTGCCCACATGTGTGTACACACAGGGGAGCATGGGAACTTGATAAAGGAGGCAAAAGAGTGATCCTCAAATCATCTGAGTGAAAACACCACCGTGCTATGTCCATGCTCTGATGCAGCATTCTGTTCCGGTGGCATCTTTGTATTTATTTCATTCACCACTGCACTTTCCCACAGCATATATCATAGCTCAGTCATAACACTGCTCAGGTGTGTCTTCTTAAGTATACAAATAACATTAAAAAAAACATAACCAGATAATGTCACTCTGCAGTAGTTTCTACTGTGCCTAATAGTTCCTTCTTAAAGACATATAAAAAAACAACTATTTTACTTAGTTTGGGCACCATCACTTACTCTTTCTAGTGGAAATGCAATGAGAAGTTTATGCTTCAGGATAGGTATGTAGAAAAATGAGAATCCAAAGTCACCCACTGAGAAGACCTAACTGCTGGACCTCAGAGAGTGTCTGCTCCAGCCTGAACACCCAGGGGCCCTATAATGTTGCGATATTCTTCTCCCTTTCCTCCTAGAAGGAAAGTACAGTGAAATGTAAACTACAGACAATTTGTAAGAGAAAATAATACTAGATTTATTCAGTGTATGATAAAAAACACATGTATGTCGAAAACAAATTTCATGCTCAGATCCATGACATTCTGCACAGTTCTCAGATATTCCTGTGAAATTCCAGGACTCTGGGATATTTTAACTACTTTAGAACAAAGCTACCGTTAGGCACATGGGCCGTGGCACTAATTATATAAGGTCTTTTTAAATTTATTTATTTAATATTCAATGCTGCAAACAACTCCAGGAGAACATTTAAAGAGACAGCTGGTCATCAAGAAGCAGAACTACCAAAAAAGTCACCCTAAACATACATCTTCCCAAACAAGAATTTAGGATGTTTCAAAATCTAACATCTTACCAACCTTATAACTTAGCAGCAAAATTTCATTTTGAAACACTAGAATTATATGAGGACAAAACTAATCTCAGCAGTAAATGTTTGTATTCACATTTGTTCCATCTTTGAATCAGTGGCATTCATCCCCAGCAGTTAGAAGGCCTTTTCTGAAATTCAATCAACATTGTTTTGCTACTTAAGTGGTATTTGTTTTCAGTTTCAATTTGTTTGTGTTTTTTCCTAAATTTGTAAGACTGTTTATTTCTTTTTTGAGGAAGTAAGTGACCAAAAGGAATGCCAACAGATTTGATATCTCTTGGCTATATCGTTGATGTGGAAGACCCATGCAATCCAGAAAAGACTTCATATTCTAGAGTATTCCTTTTAAAACCCTGATACCTTTTGATGAGAATTACTTATTTTAATGAGATTCATTTAGATGGATAACACAGAAAACTTCCAAAGTCCAGCATGATGATTATGAAAATAGCCCATCATGACTGACTTAGTTTACAAAATGGAGACTTTTAGGTTGAAACCTTACCCTTTGTAGACATAACACCAAGTAGATAGGACCATTTCATTAAGTGAAACATCACTCTTAATAATTTTTAAGGAATAAGGTTTTAGGTTTACCAGATATACACGAAACCCTGGGTTTGATTTCTAGCAGTGCATAAACTGCGCATGATGGCTTATGCCTGCTCTGTCAGCATGAAAGACATGGAGGCATTATCGTCCTTGACTACATAATGAATCCAAGGCCAGCTGGACTACATGAGACCCTGACTCAATAATAATAATAATAATAATAATAATAATAATATTTTTGAAAGAGTAGGAGACACTTTCTAGAAAGCTAAATTAAATATGGAATTAGGGTATCAACTCCCTCATCCATCTTTAACGTTTCCATGATGTGACCATTTGACCTGGAATCTCTTTCCTAAAGACGTGACTCTTAGAAGAGGATTGCAGCATCCCTATCCAACACGTTGATGGAGAAATGAAGGAGTCTCATGGGAAATAGGAATCAAGAAGGGCAAGAGGAGGAAAGAAAGCAGTGAGTCCACGGCATGCTCCTGGATATTGGGAAGCTCAGCAGGCTTCATTTTCGAGAAGAATCAGAGGATCTTGAGAGTCCTACCTGGGTGCTGACTGGAGTCAGCTGACCTAGGAACTCAATAAGTTTGGTTTCTGAGTTTCATGTTTAACATAAATGCTGTCAGAAGAAACTCAGACGCGTGATCTGAGAGCAGAATGCAGACTGAGACATGGGTTCAGACAAACCTCTTTAAGCTTTGTGAGAGCAGCCTTTCCCACAGGAGGGATGCCAGCTTGATGGCTTTCAGAGTTGGTTTCTGTTGAAACCCTGGAGATTTCTATTAGAAACTAGAGAGATAGAAGTATGGAGAGAAGAGAAAGGAATGATTATTGAGATTTTCAATGTTTGCCTTGAGAAGTCTACAAAGTTAAGTTATTGCGTGGAGGAGGGGTTCAACATGTTTTCTAATTGTGTGTGTGTGTGTGTGTGTGTGTGTGTGTGTGTGTATAAAAGAGAGAGGAGTGAGAATGACAGAAAATTTAGAAATATTTAAAAATTATTATAATTTGAACTTAAAACTCCTAATGTTGCAAAGCTTGTGTATGTTAGTTTGAGCATCAGTTCTGAGTTTTAAAACAATGTCTGAAATTTTCCTCTCTTCCCTCCTTTTTACTCTGTTTTAGAACTGCATTTCTTCACCACAACACTTTAATCTCTGGTCCTAAGAATATCGGCTTTAACCAATATGAACATAGGATGCCCTTTATAATATTCATTAGTCTATGCATCTGGTATCTACTTAAACTAAAAGACTATTTATCTGAAAATCAGAGTTAAACACACGCCTATTTTTATCTGATCATGCTGTCTGACCTCTGGTCTATGCTTCCGTGGGTGGTCTGTTTGACAGATATTTTCTGTAAGATTTATGCTGGTTAGAATCTCTTGCTTTTCAGACCCACAAGCTCTCAGAGCTTCTGTGACCTCACACTTTTCCTAGACATAAGGGATTTTGCTTTGGCATCAAATCATAAGACCCAGGACAACAAAAGAGTCTGGTGACAGACATGAGTAACTTGCACTCACTGCACATGGCGATAAGGCAATAGACGTTTGTGAAAGAAACAGAAAGGAGACAGTGTATATCAACTCTTCCCACTAAAGTTCTAGAGTGGAGAGCTGAAACTCTTGAACAAAATTCCAGTTCTGTCAATGACAGGCTATGTGAGTGGAGACAAGCTGTTGAATTCCATGTGTATAATGTACACACGTGTGCACATATGTATGCAGGTATGCTTGCCTATGTGTGCTTTGTTGTGTAGGATGGAGATCAACATTGAAGTCTTCCTTTGCACTCTCCATCTTATTTTTTGAGACAGAGTCTCTCACTGAACTCATCATTTAAACTAGACTGGCTGTATCGAAAGATCCCAGGGTCCACCTCTCTTGCCCTCACTGCTTAGGACTACAGATGTTTGCCATTATGCCTGGCTTTTACATGGGTGCTAGGGTTCTTAACTCTGGATCTACGACTTGCACAGTAAGAATGTTAGCACAGAGTTGGTCTCTCCAGCTCCAAGTGTTTGAAGTTCTTTGAGTTTTTTGATTTCTCTGTGTGTGTTTCACTTTTAAATTGGAGATCATGAGAGATAATAATAGTTGCTACAGGCAGAAGAATTGAATGAAATAGGACATCCAGCATCCTTAGCAAGGCACAGCATTTGCTGTTCCTCTTGTCACTCTGTTGCTGCCTCTAGCCTGTAACTACACTGCCGATGTGTATAAGGCATTGGGACAGACATTATAAAACAATTGCTGAAGAGCTCACAGACTGTTTGGATATAGACCAGCTCTTGAGGAAATAAAGAGCAATACAAGCCAGTATGTCCTAAGTGCCAAATGTGAGCCACAGATGGACAAGCCACAGGAGCACAGTGGAAGGAGGTACATTGGCCACATCCCCAAGAGCACATGAGGGTAGAATGGGATGTCCTACCATCTCCCCTGGGAACTTTCCTCTTAATAGACACTTCCAAGTGCAGATTCCTGATTGCTGTGCTAACTATCCCAGCTGCCTACCTTCGGTCTCCTCACTAGCAAACACAAATGTGCTCCCTGGAACCACCTACCACCGTGTCTAGGTTATCTCTGAAAGCTTAGTCCTTTCTGTATCTTTCTGAACACAGATTTCTTGAGAATCTGTTGATCATGTGTGCATTCTTTTTTCAGTATGTGTAAGTGTTTACCTGCATGGCTTTCTCCCTTGTGTTCTTGTGGATGTCAGTCCTGAGGTTTCACTTTCTGCTCCTTTTGAAAACTCCCTTTTATTCTTACTCTTTAGATCATTTGTATGAATGGTTTTCATTTATTCTCCATTAATATTGTGTCATCTCTAAAGCAACTCCATCCTGTAAATCAATAAAACAGTTTGGTTCCTAGTCCCTATTATCTTTCGTCATCATAATTATATAGCACAGAGAGATATAGCCTGTTAATGCTGTGTATTAGTGAGAATATGGTAGGATTGTCACTTTGTGCCACCTGAATTAATAACTTTGAATCTGATGTTATACTTGCATTGCAATGAACCAGGTGAAGGTTAGACAAAAATAATGTTTTCAACTAATTGAATTATTTGGCAAGGCCCTTTGCTTGATCTATGACATAGGTCTTACTATTCACCTGTCTATATTATTAGGAAGTGTAAACTTTAGTAACAAGGATTGGAAAGCTCTCTGTTTTTCTGTCTTCTTGGTTTTGTTATAGTCACATCCATTGACCTGATTTTGGCATTTTATGAAGTAAATATGCACAATATGCACAAGGGACCATAGGAGAACAGCAGAGAACAAGGTGTCATCAGAGATGATGGGGATTCACAGTGGGGTCTTCTAATTTACTAGCATAGGAGTGCATGGAAATTCTGAAATAATATAGATAATCTTAAGAATTTTATAGGAAGCAGGTGTTCAGTTATCAAAGGGCAAGCAAACCTTTTGAAGCACCAAATACACTTCTCTTTTCTGGCTTTGAAAATGACCAGAATATAAATCATGGCTTTCATCCAAGTTTCATGTAGTGTGAGAGGGTCTGAATGATGTTTGAGTAATAAATGAGTCTATTAAAGCAAGAAACTTGTTTTGTGGAATAAGGAAATCAATAGAACTTAGGGGCATAAGTAATAGGTTTTAGAAAAATATTAAAAATACAACTTGTGGGTTAGAGAGATGACTCAGTGGTTCAGAGGACTCATGTTTGATTCCCAATCTATGTAGGGAAGTTCATAACTGACTATAACTTTGACTCTAGGGGATCCCATGCCTCTGGTCTCCTCCAGCACCTAAACTCACATCACATACTCTCCCTCAGACATACACATAAACATACAACTAAGAAGAAATCTTAAAAATACCCAACAAACCCAAAATCACAGTTTGATGATCTGCTGGGAGCAAATAGGACTTGAACATTAGCAAACAATAAGAAAAAGCCAACTATCAACCAGTTGATTGCTTGTGTTTTGGAATCAAGGCTAAAAGGTGTAGTTCATGAACTGCATCCCTGAGATGCTTTCTATTGCAGGAGGATTTTACAGATAGGAATAAAATATACTCTAACTCACATAAAGCTTCCTCATCCTCAGAGCTTCTTACTATGAGATGAGTGGGTCTGGGTCCATGGTAGTAGGATACATGTTGGTTTAATCTCTCTCACTGTCAAGGTCATCAGTTCTTGCATATGTAAAAACATAATGCTAGCATCCTTTTTGTTAATGTTATTGTTTAGAGAATTCATTTGGGTTTGCCTAATATATTCTATACTTACACATAAAAAACTAATATTTCAGTTATCTAACATATAAAATAATAGGCATTTATATAATAAAGTAATCAGATTTGAAACAAAAAATGAAGTGTTTCCTCACATTTGCCTAGTAATCAGAAATGTCTGTCATTGATTACACACACACACACACACACACACACACACACACATATATATATATATCATCTTGACATGACCAACAACTAGTATTTGTTAACAGAATATAAGATGGTATTGATGAATAGCAATATAAACTATGCACCATTATTTCTTGTGTTTTTATGTGCATCAAAAATAGCAAAATTCACTTCTTAGCATTGTGTCTGGATTACTGGTCCTCCAATGGGGGTGGATGGGTATGTGCTTATATATATGAAAATGACTTAGCTGTCTTTCAAGGCCAGCATTTGTTATTACTGGCCAATGTCAATGTCACAAGTATTAAATACTCATATGTTTCCTTCTCTTTTTATTTCTAATGATATTCTCCAAATTGTAAAATAATTACTTGACACTTCTTCTATTTTTCCAAACAGTGTCATTTGTGTTTGTTATTTAACTGTTTGGGGCCGGGTTAACTGTCTTCTGCTGTCTGTCACGCCTCCCACAGCATGCACACCAAACTTGAAGAGTAGTAATGAGAATTCACGTCTCGAAATGCCTATCTTGTATGTTCTTCCTGACTGCATCTGCAAGTCACTAATCATCAGGATTAAAAACAAAACTACTGAGCTGAAATTATTTTTAAGTATGGAAATCTGTTTTACCATTGTTTATTAGTATCATACATATTTGTGTTTAAATTGTGTGTTCATTGGTTAGAAAATACCAGTGTTAGCAAATATCAAGTCAGTTAGTTGTTCATATTAATAAAGGAAAACTGCAAACTGTTTGCAGTTGCTTTCCTTCTCTTGGTTTTTAAGTTCTCGAGCTGGCTCAGCACAGCACTGCTCTTGCTCCTGCACAGCTTTTAACTTTGATATTTTGGGAGATTACATATATTTACTTAAATTGTATGGTAGTGATGGATAAGTAGACATATAGATGAGTAGAGTAGAATAGAGAACTGAAAATAGGCAAATGTAAATATGCTCAATAGATTAGTAAGTGTGCAAAAGCTCTCTACTGAAGGAAAGGTAATATTTCTGTTTAATGGTGCTAGAGCAATCAAACGTCATGGTCACAAACACACATATGCTCACATACATACACAGGCATATAAGACACATGCACACTCACATCACACACACACACACACACACACACACACACACACACTCACACACTCACACACACACAGGTCCAGTTCTCATGCCTTATAAAAGAATTAAGTCAAGATAGAACTAAGTATCAAACTAAAGAGAGCTTAGGAAAAAAATAAACAAAATCTTGGGATCTAGAGCTAAGATCCTAAGAATTACTAATAATTACTAAATCTGACACCAAAAACATCTAAAAATTTAAGATTGCTAAATTGGACTTTATCATAATTTATAACTGTGAGAAGTAACTTTGTCAATTTAACACAACCTAGACTTACTTCGGGAGAGTATCAGCCAGGGATTGTTTACATTGGGTTGGCCTGGAGGGCATGTCTGTGGAGGATTTTCTTAATTAAATTAGTTGATTTAGGATGACCCAGCCTCCAGCTATGGCAGCACCATTTTCTAGGCAGGGAGTCCTGAACTATGCAAGAATGGAACCATCAAGCTGAGCACAAAGAAATGAGTGATATCTGTGCATTCATTTCTCTGTGCTCTTGACCTTGGATGCAGTGTGACCAGCTGCCTCAAGTAATTGCTGTGACTTTCCCCTCAATGATGGAGTATAACCCAGAACTGTACTTAGTGATGTACTGTAACCCAGAACTGTACTCAGTGATATACTGTAACCCAGAACTGTACTCAGTGATGGACTATAACTCAGAACTGTACTCAATGATGGACTGTAACCTGGAACTGTACTCAGTGATGGACTGTAACCCAGAATTGTACTCGATGATGGACTGTAACCCAGAACTGTACTCAATGATGGACTGTAATCCAGAACTGCTTGCTAAATAAACCATTCCTCCCCTAAGCTTCATTTTATCACAGCTACAGAGATGGGCATTAGACTAATATAATTTTTGCTCTTTTAATGATATTGTGAATATGGAACTACAGGCTGGTTAATGGGTATGTGTGTATGCATTTAAACTAGATTATTCTAGATTTTCTAGAATATATAAAGAATTCTCAAAACAACAGTAAACAAAGACATGATTAAGAACTAGCCAAACTTTGGGAATTGCCTGTGGTGCGATTCCTTGTGCAGCCTTGGTGCAGTGGGAAGGGGCTTGGACCTGCCTAGAGGGCTTGGGGGTGGGAAGAGGGAGGAGGGGGGATCTGTGGATGGTATGTGGAGTGAATAGAAAATTTCTTAATAAAAAAAATGAAAAAAAAAAAAAGAAGAACTAGCCAAAGCCAGGGGTGGTGGCACATGCCTTTAATCCCAGCACTTGCAAGGCAGGGCCAGGTGGATCTCTGTGAGTTCGAGGCCAGTTCGAACTCACAGAATGAGTTCCAGGAAAGGGAAACCCTGTTGGGGAACAAAAAAAAAAAAAAAAAAAAAAAAAAGAAAAAAAAAAAAAGAACTAGCCAAAGATGTTTTCTAAAGAGGATATATGGGTCGCAACTGAACACAGAAAAATGTTAAGTATCATTAGCCATTCAGGAAATTTAAAATCACACTGAAATATTACTATAAATCTATGAGGATGGCTCAGTTACAGAGGACCAAAGAGGATGGCCAGAGAACAGACAACTGCTACTCACACATTGCTGGTGGGAATTCAAACTGCAAACCAATTTGTTTTTCTGTTTCATCAAGTAGAAATTGGGAGCCATTGAGATGGTTCAGTCAGCCCTGTGCTTGCCTGAAGGAACGAGGGTGGAAGATTCATCCACATCCCTCATGTCAAAAACCAAGTGTGGTGGTACATCTCCAGAGGTCCAGCAGTTAAGAGGTTAGGGGAGAGGATGGTGATTCCAAGGCCAGCCTGGGATACACAGCAAAGCCCATCTCAAAAACAAAACAAAACAGCAAAACAAAACAAAACAAAAAAACCCCTATAATTACCACCCTGTCCAGAAATTGTACACAAATCATTTATCCTATACAAATGAAAACTGTCACACAAAATTCAGTACATGGATGTTGTATAGTTTCAGTCAGTGGCTCATCAACCGGAAACAACTCAGTCCTTTGAAGAGTGAATTAATAAACAATGATGACTCTTTCCTGTCACAGAATCCCCTCTGCAGTGGAAAATAATAGACTATAGATATACACACAATCTAGTTGTATCTCCAGAGAATTATGCCAAGTTAAAAGAAAATCCAAAAGATATGCACTGTTTAATTATATTTACATAATATTCCCGTGTGTGTGTGTGTGTGTGTGTGTGTGTGTGTGTGTGTGTGTGTGTGTGTGTCTTATTCCCTGGAGGCATGGCCTATCACTAAACCTGGAGCCAGCAAGCACCAGTGATCAATTCTCTCACTTCTGTCTTGTGCACAATGCTGTGCTAGGGTTCCAGGCATACATGACTGTGACCATGCTTGGTTTTTCATGAGGCCTCTGTGGATTTAAACTCGTGTCCACATGATTTCCCAGCAAGTACATATCTCCAAACCATAGGTAATATTCATAAAATGCAAAAGATTATAGAAGAGCCGATTAGCAATGATGTAACCTGAGATGGTGGGAGGAAGCTGGTGTTACTACAGAAAGGCAGCATGAGGCACCCTGTGCAGAGGGAGAGATTGATTCTATGTGCTTCTTGCATTGGTGTCAAGATCCTGGGCTGTGACATCATAGTTGTGCAAGCTGTTTCCAGCATGGGAAATGGGGTGGGCAGGTTTTTCTGTATTATGTCTCCCAACTGCATTTAAAACTTCAATATTTCAAAATTAAAATCTCCATAAAACTTCAAAGTCCATTGGATTGCCAAGCCTATCATGATGACTGAACGTGAGTGTCCTTTGAGGCAGTCACCTCCCTGCTCTTAGTTGTCTCAGGTCTACCTTTGCTTTGGCACAGAAGTCAAAATGACAGATTAGTGCTGTGCTCCTGGGAAGTTTCCCCCTGCTTATGGTTACAGAGGGGAGAGAATTCTTTAAGATCCTTATGCAAATGAGACAGCAAAAGCAATGGAGGATGGAAATTGTTGTACCCAGAGTCCCCCCAAAGACCCCAAAAGACTGAATCCAATGCAAAAGCAAAGTGTCTTTGTATTGTTGCGAGTTAACTCGGTATTCTCCATCCGTCTGATGCAGCTGCAGAGCAGGAGAGACCCTGAGCAGCCATGCGGCAGGGTTTTTAAAGCAAGGGGGGCTTGGGGTCTACAAACTACATAGGAACAGACTCAGGATTGGTTTATGCAATTGGCAATCATGTTAGTAACTTTTACTTGGTTAGGGTTAATTGGGGGTTACAGTTATTCATTTTTGGGCAGGCCTGGATAAGTTCCAGGCTTTGTCCTTGAGCTGCCATGGAGTCTGGCTGGCCTAGTACATTCACATTGACCTATGCACATAGCTCTAAGTTGTTGAGGGGTCCCAGACAGTAAACAATTGGTGGAACCTTGAGCAGTCAGAGTACATGCAGAAAGGGAGCTACTGCAAGGACTATGTCTTTTGTTCATGGCCCTCCCAGAAACTGCTTGCTCAAGTCTTAGGAAACTAAAATTGAGGCCTGATCTTGGAGAGAAGACTGAGTGGCCTGTTCAGGCATGTGATGTGCTTGGTCCTTTCAGAAATCACAAAACTTGAAGAAAAGTTAGGATCTGAAAACTTAGGATCATACATTCTTCTTGGCTTTGTAGGGAAGCTCAAATGGACAGCATTATGCAAATACAGACATTTAGTGGAGTAAAACAAAGCAAGATATATGCTGTCCTCTTCTGCCACTGCTTCCCCAGGCTGTGACTCTGACCAGGAAGAATCTTGAATGCTGATGTCTCAGGATCTGACTCAGCAGTGATAACTGTACTAGTGGCCCGTTGAGTTCTGGCTCACCCCTTTGCAGGTCAGCCCTGTGACTCGGTTCATTCCCAGCCTCCAGGAGCTGAGCTCAGCAACAGCCAGCCACCTTCACCCATCAGATAATAAAACTCACGCTGCTTGAAATAAAATAATCAAGGAGCAGATGGCAGTAGGACAGGCCGTGGTGTGTTTAATCTGTCCGTGTTTGTGAGGAAGCAATTGTCTTCTGAGGCCCTGAAAACAGAGTAAGGCAAACACTGCCACTGCTATTTCCACAGCACATATGACACTGTTTACAGAGGTGATGTGGAGTTTGGGCTCACGGGACCCTTGCCTTGCTGAATTCTCTTTTTTGTAGCAGAGTAAGTAAGCTGGCCTGTGTCTCCTGCAAGGCACTCAATAAAGAGAGGAAGTTGGAATATGCTCAGTAAACCACTCAGCAAAATGATAAGAGCAGCATTGGACACAGTGAGCCTCCCAAGACCCGGGATGGTCACCCCATACTAAAAGAGCTGCCAGAGCAAGTGGAGAGTTAGACCGTCCAGAGTCAGTGCTTGATGGCCACCATTATGAAAATGTATTGTAGTGAGAGTGTTGTGGAGATTTCACTCTAAGTTGGTTGCCAAACTGCAGGACGAATACACAAAATGACTTTATCTCCTCTGAAAGGGTGCTTTGCCACTGAGAGCTGGGAAGTTGGCTGGAGTCTTTTGCCTGGAATTTATTCTTATTTCAGTTCAGATGGCGGTTGAGTAGATTTTAATGATGTGTCAATTACGGCCCATTGCTGACTGCCAGAATGGAAAACTAGAGGAGAAATCTGTACCTGAGAATGAAGTAGAGCTGGGCAGTCAGAGTTAGAAGTGTGAGGAATGGGATGCTAGCAAGCAACTGAACACAGTTCACTCTAGCAATCTGTTTCATGGTTTTTGATTGTGAGAAGAGGAAACACAGTCTGCACATCCTGAGAAAGGGTGCACTCAAGTGAAGGAGCTTGGGAATGACCTAGAAGGAAACGACACCAAGTCCAACTCCTTTCCTGCATCCTGGAACCTTGGAGGCATGAGTTCCAAAGAAGAACAGATACCAAGGTGGAGGCATCAGGAAACAAAAGCTTTTCCTTTGTGTATATAGCTGGGCTCCAATGATGAACAAAGACCAGAGTGAAGAAATGGGTTTCCCTTGCTCTTTAGAAGTCTTTTCTTGAGCACACTAAGGCCTGACCCAGTGCAGCAAGCCACCTTGTTTCTCTTCTTCTCTGAGTGTTTGTGCTACAGGAGACTGAGCACACACACCTCTCTCTTGTTCTAATTTGCACAGGCCTCATTTGACCATCTGCATACAGATGTCTTTGTCACAGAACTTATTGTCAAGTAGGTAAATAGATCTTTGTCAAAGGGCCTGAAAGACAAGGACCCTTCCTCCGTGATTTTTTCAAAAACCGTGAGCTTGTGTTTAGGTGCCCTTGCTTGAGAGAAATGATCTCCAGAGGTCACTGAACTCTGCTGACTCCAGCAGAAGACTGCCTTCAGTGAAACACTGGTATTGCTTATGCAATTTGAATTGTTTCAGAGAATAGTGTTAGGCTTTTTGAAACAGGTTTATAGCAAACCATATCACAGAATGGTCATTGAAAGTGAATTCACCACACACTCTCACCAAAGTATAACTTGGAACATATCACTCCTCTGGTTCTCACTAAGCTGGGTGGGGATGAATGGAGGCATCTGGGTAGCATAGAAAAAGATGGAGTAGAAGCTTCTGACCAGCTGCACCACTTTGCTACCCTGAGGAGAGTCCAAGGATACTGCACTCTTATTGAAACCAGGAATGTTCTTGTTGTCCAGGGGGAGTTGGCTGCCTTTCTGGGCTTCCTGGACCCTGCTATCTATCTCCCAGAGCTTCATTCTGTGAGGCACTGTTCTTGCTCATACTTGTCTGATCGGAGTCTATCGCTTCGATGAAAATAAGAATCCTAACTGATATTTTCCCCTTTATAAACATCTGTGAGTCTCACAATGTCTCTGAGACAAAGTAGATGACGTGCCTGATTTGGAGAGAGGAAAAGTCACACAGGATTTCTGGCACATTCTTCTATCTCAGATGGCTAAGGAGGTAATCGTCAAAACTGAGCCCTCCAACCCTGTCACAAGAGCCGCGTTCTTCTGGAAGGCTCCTGTCCAGTGTGCAGTGCTGTTGGTACAAGTGGACTGTGCACTTCCCTGTAGCCCGTCACACAGCTTCCGGTTTGAAAGGGACCTACACCCACACTTTTCCTGGGCTAAATTTTGGGGTTGCACACAGTTCTGCTACCCAGCATGGTGTCAGGCCCTGCTGTCCTGTTACTCAGGCATGTCATAGTGGTGCCACCACAGGAGGAAGCGGAAAATAAAAGGAACCAGAACTCAGCGATCACCACCCTTCAGGCTGTTGAGAATAACTGCTTTAACACTCAGAGAAGCTTGGTTACACAGAGCTTATTCTTTCTCTGCATGGGTAAAGAATTTGAAGTTTAGAGGTCATGAGGTGGCTTGTCCAAGATGGACTAGCTATTGTGGAGTGGAACCAAGACTCAAATCTAGAGCTTGATTCCAAAGCTCGTTTAATGGAAGCAGCTGGATTGGGGAATCCCAGTGCTTAGGAAATGAAGTGTTTGGTTCACAGAGAGAACAAAGATAAATTGACAGACTCTGGACTCTAGTGACAGAGAAAGCCCATGAGGATGGCTGGTGACTCTGGATGACAAGTCTCAGCACTACCCTATACATATGATTCCAGGACTGTGGAAAGAGAGTATACTTCTACACAAATTGTTCCAATTCATTTGTGCCCACGCTGAGATTTTCGCCTATGTATGTGTGGAAACCCTCAGAGTGAGTGTCCTCAGAAGGAAACAAAATGCTTCAAAAGGAAAGAGAAAAGAAGAAAATGAAATGGAAATGCAGGAAAGACTGTATGTATATTATTTCAAAGTAGGTGTTTATTATAAAATTATAAATATTAAAAAATCAAAGAACTTTAAACACATTGAAAATACAGATGAATAAAAACCACTGTAAAAATTTATTCCACAAACACCGTCCCAAACATGGCATTATAAACATTTTGCTATCTGTGATTTCTTGTTAAATACAGAGACTCATTTTGTTGCTGTTGTTGCAGAAAACAGTCTAAAAATGGTTTTGTAACCAGTTATTTCTCCTTAACAATCCATTGCACATATCTATGTTAACAAACAATTGCATTTCTCTATTAGCACCGAGAATTAATCTCTACACAGATAGGTGCCAGAAGTTCTGTTTTTTCTCTGTTGTTTCCTCTTCACTCTCCCCAACCCCCAAATCCAGACCCATCCATGAGCAAAGGCACACGTGATGAGCTGAAGTATTTAGTAAGCTAATGTGCAGTGTCCACAGCAGGGGGCTTGCACAGCTTGGCTGATGAGAAATGAACTGCCTGGAGCAATCTTTTAATGGCAACTAATTTCCCATATTTGATTCTCAGCTTAGCTGGCTAATATGTAGTTCAAGCGTGACAAAGCATTCATGACACCTTTTGATAGTTTTCTCTCTGAGAAGGCAAATGAAGTGTTCAAGGATCTGGTGACACTCTGAGATCTTGCCTTGGTGACTTCAGATCCAGCTTTGCTTGGCTGGGGTCAGTGATCTCATAGAAATAAAGTTTAAGGATAAGTGCCTTCAACTGGAGCTCCATCTCATTTTAATTCTGTTTTTGGATATGTTAGTGATGGAAATTATTCAGCAATGAAATTTATAAATGTCAATGAAGACTCTATGGAGGAATTGTCTATCTTACCCTTAATATTTTCATTTTCTTTCAGTTTCCTCCCAAAGGTTTTGTATCCGTTGGTCTTTTAAATTCTTAATGCATTTAAGGTATCTAATGTGTATTAAGCTCCTCCATCTTTGCCTTAAACAAATCCTATTACTCTGTGATTCTATCCTATTACACAGTGATTACTGAACAGAGCTCAACTTAATTGGATATGATCATGTCCCGGTATGAAGAATTATCTAGGAAAGTTGCTAGTTTTCACTGTTGCCAGCAGCTCTATTTTATATCTAATTTTTAAAGTATCTATAGCTATTTTATGTTGTTTTAATCATAGTTGTAAATGTCTCTAAGTTTTTCATAGTTGTAATAGATTCTGCAGAGAATATTTTCAAAGATCACTTGATTGCAAGTTACATAGGCAGGGAGACAGGCAAAGAGTGACTTAATGCCTACTAGTGCACTGGTCTTCTCTGTAAGTTTATGCACAAAGCATCAGGATGTGTGTGTGTGTGTGTGTGTGTGTGTGTGTGTGTGTGAGTGTGTGTGTGTGTACACTTGTACACACAGGTTAAAGACTTTTGTGTTGGACAGGAAAACACCTCCTTCTACCTATACCCTGACTTCTCATCTGTTTTACATCCTGGTTTCTAGGAAACAGAATTGTGAATATGTTTACATTGTGCTAGATCGCCTCCCCCCCCCCCCCAATTCTGAGACAATCTCACCACTTAGGTCAGAATAAAAACAGAACAGTTTGCAAAAGCCTGGTCTGAGACAGGAAGCATTTAAAACTCAAAAGAAAAAAAATCAACATGAGTGCTCTACTAGCCCTCAAACCAAGTAACACAGAAATGTGTTTGTAACTGTGGGATAGACTTGAACAGCTTATTCTCAAGCATTATCCTCCACACAAACCTAGACTTGAGTGGTTCACTCTAGTTCTGTAGAAAGACCTAAGATCAATGTTTACTTAGAGAAAAATCAGGTCAGATGCATCTCTGCCTTCATCTTCTCTAGAATGATCCATGAAGCAGTCTCCCCAGTCTCAGACTCCTGCTATTGACTCTTTTGAAGAGTTGGTTGTCCAGCATGAAATCTTTTGCTCTCCCTTAAGAAATTCTAAGATCTTTCTAGAATATATCCTGAGTCCTAAGAGCTGTGAAGTCACATTCCCATAGTTTCTGTGTGAAGAGCTCTGGAATCAGCATGTTGCTTTGAACCTCAGCTCTATTCCACATTCTTCTTACAAACTTAGGCAAGTGAGGTGGCCTTTTGTAATCTATTTAACCAAGAAAAGTGAGAGAATAATAACAACCATCACATAAAACTGTCATGATGAATGAATCCACAAAGCACTGTATTAGATCAGTGCTTGAGACATAATCCATTAGTGTTGAATTTCCTAGTTTCTATATTATTTACTTACTCTATTCTTCTACAATTTGACTCATACTTTCAAAGTTCAGTCAACTTAGGCATAATTTTAGGACAGTATTTTAAATCTGGCTAGGTTATTCTGGTGTACTAATATTCCTTTTCAATTAGATGGCAGTTTTATATAATTGCCATCAGAAATCAGACTGCAGGCATTACATACCCTAGAACAGCTCTTTCATTTATAAATGTCAATTCTTTTTTGTTGTTTTGGTTTTGTTTTCCATTTGATTCTCATAACAGTAAATTAATTCACTCCTGAATCTGAGTGCTTTTGTGACTTATTAATGATGGCAAGAAGCAGGTAAGATAATGATTCAAAAAGTGTCAAAGATTGCCGTAACAACGGAAGACTGGCATTAAACACTTTAAAAGGGTAGGAATATGTAATTGTGAGCAGCAGATGACATTCATAGTCTATGAAGTTGAAATACTTCACAAACTGTCCTGGATTTTCCTCATTACTGACCAATGCATGTACGTGTAAGTTATAGAACCAACATGAGTATACAACAACATAGGGATGAATATAGAAACTGGTACATATATAAAATGGAATTGTTTTCAGCCTTAAAGATGAATGAAATTGTTGTATATAGAAAAATGGGTGTAACTCATGATAATCATATGAAGTAAATTAAGCCAATATCAAACAAACCTACCACATACTCTACCATAGTAATTCTTAGGTTTCTATATAGATATGCAAAATCATGACTACATAAGTTATGAAGGTAGAAACAGTACTATCTAGGGGAACAAATAAGATCAATTGAAAGGTAAGAAAGGGGGAAGATATGGTGATATGGGGGGATATGCTCAACATGTAATATATGTGTCATAGTTACTGTTCTATTGCTATGAAGAGACACCATGACCAAAGCAACTTATAAAAGAAGGCATCTAACTGGGGATTTGCTTACAGTTTCATAGGGTGAGACCATCATGGCAGGAAACATAGCAGGAGTTGGGCAGGCATGGTGCTTAAGAAGTAATTGAGAGCTTATATGTAATTCACAAGTAGCAGGCAGAGAGAGAGAGAGAGAGAGAGAGAGAGAGAGAGAGAGAGAGAGAGAGAGACTGGGCCTGATGTGGGTTTTTAAACCCCAAAGCTCATTCCCAAGACACACCTCCTCCAACAAGACCACACATCCTAATTACTCCTAAATGCTGCACCAATGGTAAACCAAACTTTCAAATATATAAGCCTATAGGGTCTATTCTTGTTCAAACCTCCACAATATGCTTGTATGAAAATGCCCTTATTTAACACATACAATATGCCAAATATAATGATACACACAATAAAAAATTAACTAAGATTAATTAAATTATGAAACATTGTTCCTGAATTCCCATTAGCTATATTTGAAATGCTCAGTAACCACATATGCCTAGTGATAACCATGTTGGACAGTTCAGGTGATGGGATATTTCCATCACCACAGCAAGTTCTACTCTACAACTTGACTTCACAGAGTACAGGGGGAAGTTGCCAGCTTCCAGATGGGTTGTGCTTAATGCATAAATCTTCCCCACTATCCAACAGAATTTACACTACCTAGACTAAAGTAGCTTGGCCAATTTTCATATTTGGAAAACCAATTGAGTTTTGACCCAACCTCATGGCTTTGCCAAGTCTAAAGGAAGCCAGGGAATTTGACTAAGATGATTTCAACTAAGTTGTGCTACCTTTCACCTGGTGATGACAAAAGTGGGATCCAAGTTGGGGTTCAAGTTGTCTGCATTACCTAGTGGAGGAGGGGACAAGGCTTGAATAGATATCCCCCAGGGTTGGCCTTGACCTAGGAGGAGCATCAGAATGGTTGACTTGGCCTCTACACTTCTAATAATACAAGATGAAGTTGAAGTAATTAATAGATAAATTTATCGTTCATGTGAACAATATCATCACTTTCATTTTAAAGAATTATTTGGTATTTTTAACTGAAGTGCACAAGTCTGTGTATCTAGGATTGAAAGAGTAACCATATAGGATTTTAATGTGGGTGTTCTGATTACAAATGCTTGCTTTCTACCCACATGATTTAGACATGTTATAGCTTTAATGGTAAATATAAATAAATTTTTTTGTTAGCTTGGTTTGAGAGTGTATTTTCCTTTTGAACTAATGACTTGTATCTCATTAGCATAAAAGGGTAGTTCACCCATCAACCCACAGTTCTAATAAGGATAGCACACAATTATTTTATTTTCCAAGTCAGGGTGCAATGGCTACAAAGCAAATTGTGCATTTGTTTTGTTATCTCCCAAAGCTCACCTGGCATATGCCAATCAGGTAATTGCTTGTGCAAACGGATCATTAGGTGCACAATTACCTCATTTGAAACCCAAATTCAAGGCTGAGTGGAAGCAGTCCCTGCATGTGCAATTTTGTGAGTATACTAATCATTATACCCAATGTGGAAAAATTAGCCCTTGAAGTCTCTTCCCACCTACCGTTTTCAGTTGCCTTCACTGATGGTATCTATTAAAATCAAACAAACATGATGTGTTTTCTGGACATAAACAATTAGTTACTTTCTGTCATGGAGATTGAGTAAACATATCACAAACCCAAGTTGTGCAAGCAAACTTCACCTCATTTAATCCAGGCAGGGTAGTTCTCCCTTTACCTCAGGCTTCAGCTGACATTCTATTTCATAACTGTTTGTATGGAAATGATGAAGGCTTTATTTTATTTTATTTTTTTCCCTTTCCAAATACATTTGGCAAACTCTTCCAAGCTGTCTCCTTTATGGCAGAATATAGTCCCTGGCCCATTTATATGCTAATCACTGAAGTGTTACCTTTTACTGACAAGTATTTACATGTTAATTAACTTTGGAAGGATGGTTAGAAATACTAGTTTGCCCTGTTTAACGTGATAAAGGGGATGCTTTTTCCTTTCAAGAAGAGAACAAAGACAGTATCATAAAAGGAAATTATTTAATTACCTCCCCCTAAGAATGAGAAATATGTTTTCCAATCTTTTTCTCTGTAGAGAAATTCTCCAGATGTGACCCAAGGCACAAAAGAAGCAGAGGGTGAATAGTCTTCCTTTTAATGTGAGTTCCAGATGAAAACATCTGGTGCAAGAATCTGGGTCAGTGATAGTGAAGGGGTGGGAGGCTGGGGAGGGGCAGAAAACAAGGTTGGAAATCTGGGTGTTCATGAAAATACCTGAGAATGAAGCAACTCTGAAAGTCTATATGCTCTCTTATGTTAGTATGCTGTGGGATATCCTCACGTTCACTGAAAGGGAAGGAACCTGAGATAATGTGTTGGAAATACCAAAGGTTTAACACATAAGCAAAGTAACAAGTTGGAGTCAATGTTAAAAAAAACACAACAGTATTTAAATCTGATGAGCAGAGGCCATCTTTCTGTCACTTGAAGCCATTGAATGGGATTAAGGTACAGTAAAGTGAATCCCTTGTTGCCATATACAGAGATGCTTGTAGAAACAAATGGTTTAGTGAAGGCCAATGCTAGTGTTACAGTATCCTTGCCAGCCGTTGAAGATGGGTATCAGGACTCTGTTGAAGGCCATTAAAGGAAAGCTATTTCTCTCTGGTCAAAAGAATTGGATCTGCTTCTCACTCTGGGTAGAGACATGACATTCTAATTTGCTTCAAAGATTACATACTACTGTCTCATCCCTTACGAGTTAATCCACCTGGGCCTGTCAAGAGACCAGCCCTCAGATAGGCTGATTCACTTGATTCCATGCAAAGAAAATGGGAGGAATAATTATGCCTTTGATGAGATAGAGAATTATCTACATTATATGATGGTAAACATAAAAAGATCCCAAAAATTATGCCAGAAATCTTCTAGAAACAATCAACCATTTCAGCAAAGTGACAGGATACAAAATTAACATAAAAATCAGTAGCCTTTTGAAGAATCAGCCTGCCTCCATCTTGGGCTGAAAAGCCATTTTATAGTGAAGGCAAACTAAGTTCATTCCTGTTTATGATTAAACCTCTGTTTTGGGTTTTGGGCTATGACTAACCTGTGACCTTAACTACAAATGGTTCTGTACTGCATGTTCCAGGAATGGCAATTGTGATTTTGTTTCAAAAAGTTGTTTAAAATCATCTTACAACCCTACTTTTGTTTCAAAATGCTGTATTGTAGCTAGAGTTTTCCTGCCTTGCCCACAGTCAGGACAAATCTTTGTCACCCGCCAGACCCACAGCCGCTCAGACCCAACCAAGTAAACACAGAGACTTATATTGCTTACAAACTGTATGGCTGTGGCAGGCTTCTTGCTAACTGTTCTTATAGCTTAAATTAATCCATTTCCATACATCTATACCTTGCCACGTGGCTGGTGGCTTACCAGCGTCTTCACATGCTGCTGATCATGGCGGCAGCTGGTGGTGTCTCTCCACCTCAGCCTTCTGCTTCCCACAATTCTGTATGACTACCTTTTTGTGGCTACCTGTTATAACCACCTTGTTATGCCCATCTTGTAGCCAAGTCTTTGTTTCAAGAGGGACTAACTTGTTATATTTAATTTCTGCTCCTGGAACCCTGCCTATTTTGCCTAAGTCCCCTATTTGGAAACTTTTTACCCCTGAACTATATAAGCCTTGTCTCACATCCAAGGCTGATCTCTCAAACTCTGCCTTAGGGAGAGGAAGCCCATATACATTTAAAAAGCCCATATGCATTTAAAAAGCTTGCTTTAATTAATTGCTTGCTTTAATTAGTTTGGCATGATAATTAGGGTTGTGGTCTTTCTCCTCCCATCTTTGGGATTAACACTTCCTCTACACTAACAGCAAACACACTGAGAAAGAGATCATGGACCTACTCCCTTTTACAATATCCTCAAACACAATAAAATGTTTTGGAATAAACATAAGCAAGGAGGTGAAAGACTTTTACAATAAAAACTTCAAATACCTGAAGAAAGAGATTGAGAAAGACTTTAGAAAGTAGAAAGTCATCTCGTGTTTGTGGATTAGTAGGAATAATGTTGTGAAAACTACCATCCTATCAAAAGCAATATACAGATTCAATTTAATCCCAGTCAAAATACCCACAACATTCTTAAGAGAAATAGTAAAAGAATCATAAAACAATACTGAGCAAAAAGAACAATACTGGAGAAATTGCCATTCCATATTTCAAGATATATTATAGATATATAGTAACACATGTAATATATAAATAAATAATAATATGTATATTATATAGTATACATGATAATATATGTAGTATATATAAAACTAGAAGTATATATAATATAGATGTATAGATCTATAATAATATATACTATATACATATAAAATAGAAGACCCAAAAATGAATATGTATAACTATATCTATGATCTTCCAAAAATGGTGCTATGAAATTTGGATGTCATATGCAGAAGAATAAAATTAAAATAAACATTGTGCACAAAAGTTAGCTCCAAGTGAATCAAAGACCTCCATTAGAAACCTGAAATGCTACAAGTGACAGAAGAAAGCATACAGAGTACCCTACATGATCTAGATGTAGGAAAGGACTTCCTGAACAAGTTCCCATTAACCAAAGAATTAAGGCCAACAATTGACAACTGAAATATCATAAAACTAAAATGTTTCTGTACAGTTAAGGAAATAGTCAATCTGGTTAAGAAGAAACTCAATGAGTGGAAAATAATCTTTGCCACCCATACTGTTCTCAAGTTATTAATATCCAGAAAACACAAAGAACTCAAAAAAAGTAAGTCAAGAAAACAAATGACCCAATTAAAAATGGACTAGGGATCTGAACGGAGAGTTCTCTGTAGTAAAAATAAAAATGGCTGGAAAAAAAAAAAAAAACCCAACCAACCAAACAAACAGAAGAAACAAAGACAAACCTCAAAAAGTATTCATCATCCTTAGCAATTAAAGCAGTACAAATTAAAACAACTTTGAGATTCCATCTCATCCCATTCAGAATGGTGAAGATCAACAGACCGGCTGACAATAAATGCTGACAAGGATGTGGGGGAAGGGAATCCACATTCACTGTAGGAATACAAACTGATGAAGCCAGCCTGGGAATCAGTGTGGAGACTACTCAGAAACTAAACATAAACCTACCACATGACCCAGGTATACCCCTCCTTTGCCCATGCCCAAAGGACTCCATATCCTACTCCAGAGGTAAGTGCTCAGACATGCTAATTTCTGCCCTATTCACAATAGTTAAGAAATGGAAACAATGGCCGGGTGGCAGTAGAGCAAATCTTTAATTCCAGCACTTGGGGAGGCAGAGGCAGGCAGATCTCTGTGAGTTTGAGGCCAGCCTGGTCTACAGAGCAAGATCCAGGACAGTCACCAAAACTACACAGAGAAACCCTGTCTTAAAAAAACAAAACAAAACAAACAAACAAAAAGAAATGGAAACAACCTAATTGCCCTTCAGCTGATGAAAAGATAATGTTAATCTGGTCCATATCCACAGTGAAAGCTGTGACAGGAATGAATTCATGAAAGTGCAGGAAAATGGATAGATCCAGAAGAGACTCTATTTCTAGGTGAGGTAACCTCTGTCTAGAAAGACACACACCACATGGTCTCTCTCCTCTGAGGTCCCTTGATCCAAATCTTCAGCTGTGAGTATACAACATGGGGTAACCACAGACACCAGGAAAGCATAAGGGACCATGGTGACATGGAGTGTTTTAGAGGGGACTAGCAGGATACAGGTGACATGAAGTGTAAAATGGGAAAAATGGGGAGAAGGGGCCTCTAAATGGGGAGGGAGAGGAAGTTTAATACAGAAAAAGGAAGGAGGACGAACAAAGCTGTTTGAAAAAAAATCTCAAGGTACTATATTATTTTATATTTATCAAAATGGTATACAATGCACATAAATGAGTACACACACACACACACACACACACACACACACACACACACTTTATGCCACTTGGACTGGCAATGCTCCCCACAAGAGCCATAGATTATCTAACAGAACCCCAATAGCAGACATGAGAAACTTCTGTCTGAATTGTTGGTCAGCGTAGTCCAAATGATTCCTGAAAAATATAAGCTATTACTGTTGCCCTTGGTTGCCTCTCCAAGGTTGAAGGCAAATCTTATATTGAAAACACCACATGTTTAGGACACAGAACTCAGATGATCCTAGATACTTCTCATCTTGAAGCTGCTTTCCTGTGGTCTAGCTCCCATAGTACTAGAATGTACCATGCAAGCTGCCAAGGAGGGAAGCAATCATAGTCCAATATATACGAACCATAACACTGATCACATGCAGGCTATTCCTACAGGTACAATAGTGCCACCCCCATGTTGGAAGTAACCAACAGCTGTCTAATTGGACTGAAAGCCTATTCAACATGAGGAAAATCATGCTTAGTGCTTAAGACCTAACCAACACCCTAGGGCTAGCCAGGTCATGGATCTTAAAAGACAACCTGTTTCTATCCTCAGACCAGCATAATTCCTAACTACATTCTAAAACTTAACCTTATACTCACAGGTAAGTATAGTTTTTACCCCTCATCAAAGAAGCTTCTCTTTGCAGCAAGACCACTAGACATAATGCAAAGATCAATGGATCATGGGAGGCCAAGCCCTAATGGTTAAATCTGCAACAGAACTTGAGCACCTAAGGCTCAAGGAACAACTTGAAGAAGAGGCAGAAAGAATGTAAAATCCAAAAGACCAGGAAGTCTGCTATGAGACCATGTCTTCTAGAAAAACCTGCCTCTACGAGACCCAAACAATAAAGTATCAGCAGACACACTAATGCAGAAGGGTAAAATCCCATAGTCCAATCTCTAGGCAAAGAAGAATAGGCAACTAATGGCTGCTGAGAGAGAAAGAATTAGCCTCTCCCAGGGATGAGGCCCACAATTAGATACATAATCCAAAATGATCAGCCCTGAAATCATGTACACAGAGATAACAAAAATGGACTCAGAAGATTGTATTTATATATGTGCAATGTATGTGTGTGTGTGTGTGTGTGTGTGTGTGTGTGTGTGTGTGTAACAATCCTAATTCAAGAAAAAGAGGCCATTAATTTGAAAAGGAAAGGGAGAGGCGTAGGAAGAATAAAGGGAGGAAACACTGGAGTGGAAGAAAGCAGGAAAGGCTAGAGCAATACTCATCAGTTAAAAACAGTGGCTGCTTTTCCGGAGGACACAGATTTGATTCCTAGCACCCACATGGTGCCTCACAACTCTAGTTCCAGGGCCACTGCCATCCTCTTCTGGCCTCTGGGTTACCAAGCACACCACACATGGTGCATGTACACATATGCAAACACTTACCATCCTCATAAAATAAAATTACTATATAGTTAAAATCCAGTATCATAAAATAGATGTTTTTAATAAGTTTTGCTGAAAAACACTTTTAAAAAGAATTATCCACCCTGACCCCATGTTGTGCCTTCCAGAACTTCCTTCGTGTCAAGCAGCCTATCTGCCTTTCTGGTTGATGAAAGTGTAACATGCTGCCCTGTTCTTTCTGTTTGCCTTTCAGATGCTGCCTGAACTCTGGGCGTGCTTTTCAGCACTGCAGGCTTTCCCACATTTTCTCTGTAAGTCCTCCCCCTCTTCTGCCACACAGGCGGATGTCTATCTGCCATGTGGTTCTGGCTGGCGTCTATGCTGAACTTTCTTGCTTTCTTAAGGACATGGTTTTTGTCTCCCTTTTTTCCATTTCTCTCCTCCTAGCAACTGCTCAGAGTTTCAGCTTGCCTGCCCTGTTATTTTTCTTTCAAACTAACATAATTGTCCTCAAGGTTCCTTCTGAATCTGTTACTAAATTCTTTTGTTAACAAGACTAAGAACTCCCAAAAAGTAAGTCTGATTCCTATGGTAATACTCATGCTAACTCTTAAGAATGTATATATGTGCACATTTGCCTCATTAGTATCAGAATTTTTTAAAATTTTCAGGTGTAAGGAATATTAGTAAACATCTAGAAACTACTTGCCATCTTTTGGGTGTCCAATCCGTACCGTCTCAGGTTGATGAGAATAGGAGAAAGAAACTGGTCGGGCCGCTTAAGGATAAGGACCACAATTTGCATCCTTGGCTAGAAGCTGAAAATATTCTTAGTTCTATGGGAAATTTTGGCCTTGCCAGACAACAGAAATGACAAACAGTGTTTGGGGACACTGATTTGTATTTTTTTTCTTTTGTTGTTATCTTTCTTCGCCTTTTACAGAGCTGCCTGGAAGCTACAAATGAGCGCACTACTAAAACTCCTGTCCAGACACCTTGGATAGAGATGCAGACCCTTCATGGTAGACTAGCTGGCTTGACGCATCTTTCCTACTGCCCATGAAAGTCATTCTTTGGATTTATGAGTCAAAAGACCTGGGAGCCACTAGCCTGGGATGGCTTTAGTGGCTGTTGAAACTTATCCCTCTGCCCCCAAGAAGACCTCTGTCATTCTAAGGACTTGCAATTTTCCCATATATCAAGTCAATAAACATTGCAGATCTTACCAGCTTCCTCTCTTTAGAAAAGTGTATTCAACCTTGATCTCTGTGCTGCTTCATTATTAAATCACAACTACTCATGTCCTCAGTATTAATGTAAATGAGTTTAGTGCAACAGCCCCAGCTACTACAGACCCAACAACAGCCTAGGCAAAACCACCAAGTGCCAATTAAAAGAACAAGTGCTGGGGGAAATAAAAAAGAAGAGTTGTAATAACACACTGAGAAGAGGAAAAAGTGAAGAGGTCCACAGTGACTTCAACTCTGTCTCTGGGATATTGACTGACAGGACATTTTGTGTTTAAGAGAGGAGGAGCTGTAGCAGAGATCAACAGGCATGTAGACTTCAGCAATCCAGATCAAGCTGCAGTCTGGTTGACCATTGTGTCAGCTCTGGTTCTGTAAGATGATCCAAAGTTGTCACTGATATCTCCCTTAAGAGGATGGATGAGGTGCCTCCACGGGGATTGCTTCTACTCCAGGGTGCGTTCTCTCTCTAATAGACAGTTATCCTCACATGAAAGGGTAGGCTGTCCTGCAAGGCATTGTTTTTTTCTGGAATCCAAGTTGGCTGAAGGTATAGGATAAGGTTGTGTCTTTGTGCTTTCAGGTTTGAAAGGGGATGACGTAGGTCAGTAGGCAGACCCTTACTCCATAGGTGATAAACATACATGCTTTTTCAGAGTCAAGCAGGAACTTGGGCAAAGCAAAGGAGACAGACACAAATTGAGAGTGGAGATGCCAGGCTTTTATCATGCTTTTAGTTATCTTGTGGGCCAAGTGAATAGTCAACCCTTTTTAGCAAAAACAGTTTCCAAGTGCTCATTATATTGTTCAAAATCTCCCAGCCGCTCTCACCAGGTCTGGCTTGCCAGTTTCCATTTCATCTTCCTCTCATCAGTCAGATTATTTTACAGAGTCCTCACTTTATTGATTTATCCATTCAGCATATATTTATGGGAAATGTTCTCTGCTGAAGGTTCAGTGTGGGATGTGTGCTATGTGGTCATGTGCTCTAGATCATTTGAAAGATTTGATATACAAAAGAATTAGTAATCACTTTCATAAAATACAATCACATTTTTTAAAATGATGCTGTCAGCTCTAAGCTCTGAATCTGAGCCATTTCAGGCATCTAGTTCTATGGAGAAGGTAGAAGTGTTAGCAATTTCCTACAAATGCCAGTAACTAAAGTTTACAGCTTTCTCCTCAAATAATACAGATTTGTGCAACTGACAGAAGAATCTGCAATGAGCCACTGGAGGAGAAGCAGAAGAGCAGAGACTCACATGCTACCCATTCTAAGTTCAGCTTCTTCATCCTTAAACCTGAAAGTAGAGGGTATGAATTAGGAAGATGGGTGTGCCAGTGGGATGTGCATATTTATGTACCGAGAAAAAGGGAACGGAGACAAAAGAGTCAATGGATTGTATGGGTGCAAGGAGGAGAAGAGGAAAAACAAGGAAAGTCCCAAACAGAGGAAAGAAAAAGATATTTCAAGACAGAAAGGTAATCCCTTAATAGACATCATGAAGAAACGCACAATAAGTCCTTTTCTCTACTCAAACACATCTAAAACGAAATTCTGGCAGTAGACATCATTTGTAAGCAGACACAGACTTGTCTGCATGGACTGCTGAGCCACCTCTCTAGTCCTGACATGTCAGCTCTGAAAGATTCTTTGTTGTTATATAAAAACATGTTGGGTGATATGATTTCACCTATAAATCTAAGCAGTGTATGATGGCATCAGTATTGGCAAGAAAGGATACAGCTTCTGATCGTGTTCTACACAGAGCAGTGTTTATGGCCTGTTGCTTCTTTCTTTCCCTTTCTCCCTTTATCATTCCTCCTTGCTTTCTCCTCTTCCTCCTCCTCCCTCTATCTCCCCTTTCTCTTCTTTCCCCATTTCACATTTTGCTTGGTCTTGAGAAAAAAGAAGATTTTAAGTCCCAAACTTGGAAGGTTAAGTCGGGCCTTCCCTTCCCGTGGGGACCAGAAGCACACAGCAAAGTCATTTTCTCGGAAGTAGTACTCTGTAAGAGAACAAAGCCCAAGAGACTTTGTTATTTTGTATTTACATTAGTGTAGCTCTAGCTTAGCTCTGGTGGCATTCCCTTCCAGAGGACATTCGTCAGGACACCAGGTCCCTGTAGTGGGGTAACAGAACTGTCTTCCCAGGTCTTGGAAAAAGCCAGAGTCGGTAAGTCATATATAGATTGTGATTAAAAAGCAACTGACCATACCTAGATTTTACTGAATTTGAAATATAATTTGTGAAAGTATATTTATCAGTATTTTGACAGCAAATACTTAATGACAGATGCCAGACTATTTCATAGTTGATGGAAACAATTCTGCAAACCAAATCACCTGCCCTATGGAGAGCACAGAGTGGTGGATACCTAGTGATCCCTGTTTTCTAAACAAAATCTTGCTTTATTAGTATAAAAAAGCATGACTTGCTATGTTGTATTGTGATCGTTAGTTCTGGTTTTATTAGGAAAAAGGTACTCATTGAGAGCTGACAGTAATAGTTTCATTTTAACTGACAGTAAAAAAGCTGGATCTCCAAGTACTAAATAAACTCCACTCTTGTGTTTGCTATGAGTATATTCAATTTGCAAACAAAACCTCTAGGAAAATTATGTGTTTATCTTCTGTATAGTACTCCAGATCTAAAAGAAGAGAGGGTGCACCACGGGAGTAAACTCTGGGAATGTGAAAAAGAGAAGACTTCATAATATCCAGTGCTAAGTGGACTTTCTCTCTCATAATCTACACACATAAATAACACATTGGAATATTCTCACTTGCTCTTCATTTTGATCTGAAAAAATGAATATGAAACAGAAGAAATTGCTTAACTTTTGGGGGCAAATTTAGAGTGATTTTCTGTATAAAAAAAGAGGGAGGACACATTTCACTCCATGTCCAGTCAGTAGCTATGATAATTATATAGTGTGGTGAAGGTGCTGTGAGATATGAAATTAATGAACAAATGTCCTAATTTTCAGTAAACATTGTTATTTTAAGTTCTCTATCTCTCAGAGGCTTCTTTTGTTTAAATTTTATCTCCTTTCCTTTGAATACTAGAGTTAATGACTGAAGTGTTCACGTCAGAATTTCCCCCTTTTATATAGTCCTTTAAAGCCCACAGTTCACATCCTCTTGAAACCCACATAATTACAAAAGATGTGAGGCCAATTATTATCTCCTCTCCATCCTGCATACTCACAGGTGCCCAGCTACTTGAAGAGTGGGGGCTAATCACAGGGGAGCTTCATTCCCAGTTCAGCTGCCTCATTTGATCGACTCAAGACTCAGCCCAACAAAAGTGCTCTGTCTAATGAAACTGATTTTCATTTTTTCTCTTTAGTTCATACAGGACTTCGAGTGTGGCAAGACAAAAGAATGAAGTGTGGAATGTCAATTGCAATTATCTTCTCTGATTTTTAATTTTATTTCCCCCTTCTTTCCTGTTCCTTTTTTTCTTTGCTGCATTCATTCTTTCTTCCTCTTGCTCTGTTGATGTGTCTTCTGTAGTGATCTCGTCTCTGAGGGGGATCAGGAGTCCCGTGTTCTGAATGCTGAGGTTGTCTGATAGGTCTGCTGTGAATCAGACCTAACAACTCCTGAGAAACACATCAATAAAAAAAAAAAGTAGAACAATCATGTCATGGCAAGGTTGTACACACATTTGTATTCATGTCCAGTTATATAATGATATAGTTTCAATTCCACACAATAATTCTACTTCTATGTGAATTTTAAAGGCTCCTACTATGTTACTAAAATATATATCTAATAAAGATTCAATTCACCTTTGCAATTCACTGCTTATTCACTGTGACATTGAAGAAACTGTGAAGTATATTCTTTTAGAAACACATTCAAATAATGTTTGAGAGAAATTGAGAATCTTGTGTCAAAACCCATTTAGCTACAAGTAAATGAAAACTTACATCAACCAACTGAATTTCTACCAAAAGATCAGGAAGGGATCCTGCACAACTGAAAGCTTTGTTCAGAGGTAGGTTTGGTTTCCCAGGGGTCAATATGTCACTCAAAAGTCTTGTTCTTCTACCTCCTCTCTCTTTTTTCCTAGGGTCAGAAAACTGGCTGTTTCTTAGATTTGTCAGAAAGGGATAGTATACCTTGTATCATTTCTCTTGGAGACAAGCATTTAAAACTTAATTCTATAAGCCTCAGATAGATGCATTTGGGCATTTGATTGATTCCACTGGTCGTCTTCACTGAAGCTATCACTTGGTCAGGAGGACAGGTCCTAAGTGTTGATTGGTTTAGCAAATGAGATGCATAGATGGATGAGGGTTGGTGTAGCTAGAACTACTAATGCACTGGCTGTGAAAGTGGGAAATGCTGGGATTGTGGGAAACTGGAGGACCAGAGTCAACACATGTTGGAAAGTTCAAAATTGAACATTTCCACTTTAGGGATAAAAAAGTCAGAAAGATCAAAACAATATTGTCACACCTTGAATGAATGTAGAGCATTAGCTTCTGGACTGACAATTTTCTTCTCACAAAATGATAAATAGTATGTAGTAAGCAATTAGTTCAGTAACAGGGAAATTCCAGCTAACTGAGTTTCACTTGTGTGAAGTGAAAGGTGAGTTTTACATATGCATGGTGCATTAGTAGACTCAAAGAGAATGGGCTTTCAGATGAAAGGATGTAATGGCCATTAGATTTTAGAGTTATTCATGTCATATAACAATGACTAGTCAGATGCCTTGTAATGACATCCGTATGTGGGTGCAGATGGCCTAGCAGGGACTGAAAACAGTGAGCTATCAGGGCTCCTTGAAGATGTTATAATCCAAAGATACCTTTTATTGTGCCATTTTCACATAATACAGTGTGAATTTTGTACCCCAAAGGGAAGCTCTAGATAGAGACATGAAAATATCTTTAACCAACAATGTTCTTCTTGAGTATGCAACTCTTCCTCTATAGAAGTGGTTCTCAACCTTCCTAATGCTGCAACCCTTTAGTATGGTGCCTCATGTTGTGATTTCACAACCTTAAAATTATTTAGCTGCGACTTCATAACTGAAATTTTGTTACTGTTATGAATCTTAATGTAAATATCTGACATAGAGGATATCTGATATATGACGCCACAGGGGGTCATGATCCACAGGTTTAGAACCTGCTAGATAGCCAGGGAGGCTGTAATATTCCTCAGCTCTCTACAAACAAAATTCATTTAGTTTATTTGGTGATGACAGACATTGCAATCTCTGCTATTGTTAATGTTTCCCCTCTCATTTCCTCCTCTCTGCCCCTTTTTTCTCCCTTTCTTTTGGTTTTGATCTGCAATGTTCCCCACAGGCTTGCAGTTTTAGCATTTAGTGTGTGGCATCATTGTGAAGGCTGTGAACACTTCAGGAGGTGGTGTCTGTCTTACGGAAGGATATCACCAGGGCAGGACTTTAAAGGTGTGGCCCATTCTGGATCTGGGCTCCTTTCATTCTTCCTGGTCCACAACCATAGACAGCCCCTCTCATGCCTTCCCTACTATGTTGGACTGAAGTCTCTTTAACCTCGTTAGCTCAAAACACCCCTTCCTCCCTGTGATGGAGAACTTTGTTTGTCAACTTGACTGCCTTTGAAATCAACTAAAGCTCAGGGCCCTTCTGTGAAGGATTTTTTCTTAATCATCCCAAATCTGGGCCACATGTTTTGGTGGCAGCCTAGATAAAAGGCAGAGAAGGTGGAAAGTTTGCTTTTTGTCTGCTTGTCCCCACTCTGTCAGCCAAGTTTGTTTATCCACTTGTGACCAGAATTAAGTCCAACCTCTTCAGGGTTTCTCTTTACATTGAAGACCAGCTGTTCTCCAGGGATGGTCTAGGACTCCAGTATCAGGTTGGGATTGCAGAGACATCCAGTATCACGGACTGAACACCTACTGGATTCTTGGCCTTTTAGTCCACAGATAGCCATTTTGGGTCGAGTTGGAGAGACACACACACGCGCACACACATGTGCACACACACGTTCACACACATGCTCATTCTCTCACTTCTGTTCCTTTACAAAAGCCTGAATAACATGCCCTCTTAAGTTGTTTTGGTCATACATTCGTCACAAAAGAAAACTTCTGTCTTTTATTCAATTTCTTTTCTTTCTTTTTGGTTTTTTAGAGACAGGGTTTCTCTGTGTAGCTTTGCGCCTTTCCTGGAACTCACTTGGTAGCCCAGGCTGGCCTCGAACTCACAGAGATCTGCCTGGCTCTGCCTCCCGAGTGCTGGGATTAAAGGCGTGCGCCACCACCACCCGGCCAATTTCTTTTCTATAACAATAGTACCTTCAAGTTGCTTGGTCATTCAGAGTTCAAATCACAACAAAGTTTCATTGCACTTTGAAACAAAGACCTTATGTACTATAAGGGAGCCAAAAATAACAGGGCTACTTTATTCAGGAGAGGGAAAAATGCAACAAGAAAGTATAAATCAATAATTCAAATCATATCATTACATCTCTACATGTTATCAGGAGACAAACTCTGTAAGAAGCAGTCAAGTTTCCCACACTTGTTATGTATCTTTTTTGTCCCCTCTAATAGAGGCTGTTAATGGAAAGTGTATAAAATCCTGAACATTTTCCATAGTAATGCATTTAGGGAGGGTTTTTTCTTCAGTTCTCCAAATTCATTCTGCTTGTTCCAGCCTCTAGGCTCTCTCGTGGTGTTGACCCTCTAGAGGAATGCTTCCTCTATGCCTTCCCTGAGTTTATTCTATGCATTCCCACAGCCTCACTACATTGTCTACTGAATAATCCCAACACTAGCAGGGCCATTTCAGTGGAGTCTGTGGGATTACCTCTTACTTTGGTCTGCTTCTGCCTTTCAGTCCAGTAGAAGGATCCATTGAGTTAGTACCCCGTCAGTTGTTTCTCTTAGAACAGCGCCTTTGATAACACCCAAAAAGAAGCCAGCATACCATGCTCGTGCATCATTTACATAAATGAGATTGATGTGAAGGGAGGGAAATGTTTACAGTGCAGGAAGACAGGAATCTCGGGATTAAGTAGCAAGCAAGCCAGAATGAGCTGTCCAGGCTAATTAGGAAACACATACTTCACATGTTTCCATTAGATATTGCTATTGAACTACAAAAGGCAAGGAGTTTTGATTAAACTGCAGTTCAATATGTGAGTGTATGCATAAATCACAGGGGAAGCATTTGGTTCATGGTGTTTCAAGAACTCTTTGTGGACATTAATAAATAGAAATTTAGTTATAAGTGAAAACAATAACTATGGTTTTGTTAAGTATGGAAACAAAAAGAAGATAACAAACGATGACCTGACCGTGGTTGTGAAGATAAAAGTAGAAGTATCAATATGTTGCATAATATTAGAAACTTTAACAACTCCAGAGACATTTTAGTGTCTATTGAAAAAGATCCGTGAAATAATATTCACATGAGGTTTAGTGAGAGTCTCCTAATTTTCATCTGCTACATAGAAGGTTCTCTCTCTCTCTCTCTCTCTCTCTCTCTCTCTCTCTCTCTCTCTCTCTCTCTCTCTGTGTGTGTGTGTGTGTGTGTGTGTGTGTGTGTGTGTGTGTGATGGTGAGGTGTGTAGAGGTGCCCCTGGAGTCCAGAAGGGAGCATATATTACCTTGGAGCTAGAATGATAGGTGTTCATTAGCTGGGATTCTAAGGCTGGCCCTCTGCTATAAGTAACTATTTACTTATAACTGTTTGGGTGGGAGCTCCACCTCAACTCCTGGCACCCTGGCATTCCTATACTCAAAGAGTCTGGAATATTTGGAAGGAGTCTGGCTTCTCCCCTATCTCTTTCCCTAAACCCGCCCCTTCACAGCTCTTTCCCTAGAGAGGCTCAAGACCACTCCCACAGGGTATATAAACCACATCCCCGGAAACAGACACATGGTTCATCTGGTCTCACGTCTCTGTCTCCTCTCTGTGGGGCCCAGGAATCTCCCGGGAGCTCCTTGCCCATTAAACCTGGGCTTTCCATTTCAGTCTGATTCAGTTTTCTGTGTCAGTGGAGAGACCTTCAGGAGGCCTAAAACTTATCAATAACCATGTAGTCCTCTCTCCATGCCCAATTTGCAGTTTTGAAATGCTTTAGATAAAAGGAATGGCTTTGTATTATCCCAGAACACCTTTGAGGAAGAAGACTAGTCCACTACTGTGATTCCTCAGGTAGCCAATGGTGACAGTTATGGTATCATCTGCTCTTTCTTTGCCCACAAACACACACACATTTGATCCTTTGTTTTGGTGTAGCATTGGAAAAGAAGCACACTTGAAACCTCTATTGTGTTGGAAGGCACAAACCTCTTTTCCTCTCACAACACAATCAGTTTAGAAGACTTCATGGTGGGAAAAGAATGGGGATTTCTCTTCATAAGCAAAATCACAGTTTGGTGGTAGACACCAGCTGGGTATCTGACAATCCAGTGTCCATTCCAAACCTCTCTATCTGACCACATCAGAGCCTGTAGGTGGATGGCTCAGTCTTTAAGGCTGACTTCCTCCTCCACACGCCATTCCAAAGATCTGGTTATTCTACATGCACTCTTGACTACCTGCCTGTAAACTCGAGTGTCTACAGCTCTCCTATCTGGTTCAGTCAATTTGATAGCATAGATTGCCAAACCTATACATCTCACAGAACTAAGGGAACTGCTTGTGTTTATAGGTTTAGTATAAAGGATACAGATAAGGAATTTCACAGGGCCCAATTTAGGGGGTTTTCATACTTTCTCCAGATGTGCCAACTTCCAGGCCTCTAGGTCTTCAGCTGACTGGAAGCTCTCTGTACCCCATCCTTTGGGTTTTCACGTGATCATCATTGGACAAAAGTGATTGGACACAAATAATCATGTATAAATGTTACTGGGCTATAAATGGATAAGGCTAATAGTGATCGAAAACTGATAGACGGAGAGGGTCTATGTAGATAAGCAATTGGAGATGGGATGTAAGGCTAATGGAAGGCTCACAGACAAAAAGGGAGCACATGTGGCCCTGTCCTGTCCTTCCTCCTGTCTCTTCACTCTGTAATATTTCCTTCTACCTCTCAAGTGTAGAACAGGGTCCTTTCTGAAATGGAATCTTACTTGCCATTATACAAGGCAGGTCTCAGATTTTCTCTATGACAAGCTCCATGACACAAAGCTGGAGATAAACTATAATTTTCTTGATTTGCTTTAGGAAAGTGAAATTTTAGGTTGTGTGGTCTGCCTTATGTTGGGAGTTATGAACCAGAGATCATGGACAACAATCAAAATGTGTATCTCATAATGCTGTGCCCAGCTAAAAGGATCTTTTCTCCTCTTCTTCAAACATTTGCTTTCAAATATTTTTCTTAGTCAGCCACTGTATCAAATTGAGCTAATTTAATTCCTTCCACATATGCTGGAGTGCCTACTATGTGAAAAACAGTTGGTGCTACATTCCTTGGGCAGCTGTGACGAATTACCACCAACTTGGTTGCTGGAAACAGAGAAATGTATTGTCCCTACAGTTCTGGAGTCCAGAAGTCTAAAATTAAGATGTTGGCAAGTTCTTTACTTCCAGAGGAATTTAGAGAGAAGGTACACCACAGCCAGGGATATTGGTACACCACAGCCAGGGATGTTGGTAAGAGCCAGTAACCCAAGCTCTAGGGACATTGAGGCAAGAGGATTGAGTTTGAAGCCAGCGTAAGCTGGGCTACACAGCAAGTTTCAGACCTTGCCTCCAAACAGAATTTACCACGACAATAATAACAATAACAAATAGAATCTCTTGCTTCATGCTAGCTATCAGGGGTAGTCCTTAGTGACTCCTCATTGTAGACACAGCACTGTCACCTCTGCCTCCATCTCAACCATGCTTTCTTCTCTGTGTCTTCTGTCCCCTTTTCCCTCCTTGGATTTAGGGACCACCATGACTTAATGTGTTCTGATCTTCCCTTAATTTGGACTGCAATGATCTCCTATTTCCAATAAATTCACACTCTAAGGTTCTACAATATTTACTGAATTACTGAGAAAGTCTTATATATACACACTACACAGAGTAACATGAGTCAGGTTTAAATAATCAAAGTTTAAGTAATCACAAATTTTCAGCTTGTTCAATATACCACACATATCTAAAATGTTATACATTATGTGAAGAAGTTCAGATTGAATTTCAAGACCAGAAATTTGAAACTAAGGTGAAGGCAGGTCTACGGGCATGAAGGTGGAGGAGGGTCTAGGGGGCACCAACGTGGAGGAGGACTGAGGAGCACTAAGGTGGAAGAGGGTTGAAGAGCAGCTGGTAAGTGAATTTCCACTAGAGCTTCAGGGGTTTTTCTCCTGCTGTGTGTTGTAATTCTAAATAAGGCTTTATCTTAAAAAAAGAAAATCCACTTCAGAAATGGGTCTTTAAATTGAGGCCCAAGAGTTTCTTTTGCCTGTTTATTTCAATTTTCAAACACGTTTTTCAAGAAAGGCAATATATTTTTTACTTTAAAACTTAGCATGGAATTAATTTCTTCATCTTTTCAAATGGATATGTGGGGATGGTTCCCAGGACTGGTGGGATTCAAGAGGAGATAAGGCTGTAAGGGAGTGTCAAAGGTCCTTGAATACAGCCCTTTTCATCATTGGTTTGTAACCAGCAGCCTCTACCAGGACTGCCCTATAGGTTATCACTGTATTGTGCAAACAGAGCAGAGCATTTCCTGAAAAGCTTCTCTTCCAGGGATTCTCTAGCTGCAGATGCTCCCACCTTAAAGCTATGCTCATTCATGGCCATGATGACTAGCAAACCTTCACCTGGCTTAGATGTGTTGAGTGCACAGAACGCACAGGGAACATGGGAGTTACTCAAGGAGTTGAGGCCATTGGAGTTGAAGCCAATGTCTTTAACTCATACTTGGATTTTTTTTTTAAAATAAATTGTGTGTGTGTGTGTGTGTGTGTGTGTGTGTGTGTGTGTGTGTGTGTATCTGTGCACATGTATGTGGCCAAGGAGGCCAGAGGGGAGTATCAGATCCTGGGCCCCCTACCCCATCTCCCTTGAGATAGAGTTATAGGCATTTGTATAAAGGTGCTGGGACCCAATTTCAGATTCTCTGATGTCACTTTTCTGAGTCAGTCTCTCTAGCTCCTCATATTTGGGTTTCTAAGTTCTTCAGATAACCCAAAGATTGTTCAAGAGGCTTTGTGAACTTCACATTTATTAATAAATAACCCCAAACCCTAAGTAAAATAAATGTACTTAACTCAATATAATTTTACATATGAACTTTTATTATTCAAATGACTTCTTTTTATGTAGGGAAAACCACTCTGTAAAATGTATTCAGAACCCTACAGTTTTAGGAATGATAGGTATTTTAAAGGAAAATAGAATAAACAATAACAAAATACTCAACCTGTCCCTAAGGCAGCTTTCTATAAGTAGATATTTGGTGGTTTCTAAAGCTCTGAGATACTTGTAAAGAAAAAAAAAACTGTCCACTTACTCATTGGTTTTGATTAATAAGCCTTTCCTCCAGTGGACTTGGGGTACCTGTCATGTGATATTTCCACCAACACCATACAAAATCGATCCTGGTATTCTGAATCCTTTTCTCATGATATATATAAAATCTAATTCTACATTCTTCAATATCATTTTGATCTTAAGGGTATTCTTAGTACTGCTAGATTCTCATGAGTTGCAGAAGGGCAGAGACAGAATCAGAAACACCAGATAGTGATACATTGTGTAGTGGGTACAGAGTTTGGAGTAAAATAAAAATGTATTGGACAGGGATATGATTTTAAGTAAGTTCTCTGAGGCTCACTTTTTTCCTATCAGAAACATGGAGGAAAATAATACACATTGTCAGTTATTAGGATGAAATACATATGCAGAAGTGTTTGAACGTCAGATGACCATGTCCTAGTTCTTAACATGACTTTGGCATTACACAGATCTGCTTTACACTACATATTTCTCACTGTTGTCTGTAATACAGTCTTCTGAAGCTCAGGAGCATAGGTTCTGATTCATCTACAGAGTTCCCATGGGCTTTTCTAGTTATCAGTACCACTGTTAACAAGGGGCTGAAGTGTAATTTTGGCAAGAACTGCATGGGTTAGAGCTGGATTCCTGCTTTCAAATCTATCTCTGCCTGCTTAGCATTATCTCTCCTCGCCCTGTAGTCTCATGTGTGAGCATAATCAGAGCACCTGCCTTATGGATGCTTTCAAAGGCTATTAAATGACTGTGTATAAAGGGTCTAGAATAGCGCTTGCCTTGTGGTAAGAAAGTGGATGTAAATGACACAAGAGGTTCTGATTGGGAGCAGATGTTAGCACTGGACCCAACCGTGCCCTGAGCCCTCAGTAAGCAAGCACTCCCTTGTGGATGACAGACACAGAGAGAGATTGACACATGGCTGTGTCATAATTACACAATGAACATGGAAAGAACCAGAGATAATAGAAACCACATGGCACTAAGTTTTGGGCTTAAGTTGTATTCCACACTAATCCTTTTCTGTTCAGGCCCAATTTATTCTTCTTCTATATTCAGCCTTGTTTAGAATTGCCAGCCTGCCTGGAAGTTAAACATCATGTAAGTGCTTGGAGAAGAAAGAGGATTGCTTTCCTCCTTTTGTTTTTCTTGAACTCTTGCCTCCAGTTTGTGTTCCAGTAAAGGTGTATAGTTATAGCCAACTGAACCAGCTTACCTTAGCTGCAAGGGATCCAACATAGTCTGCCTTCAAACAGAAACATTAGTGAGGCTGCAAGTAGCCGCAAACACTGTGCAAAGAGGGCTCTCAGAGAAAGGACTAACAGGCTTTGCTTTGGGAGTGAACTTTTTAATTATGGTGAATATTGCACATAGTCCATGAAATCATTTCTTATTAATAAATATACACTGTAACAGAAGACATGCTTTTGCCTTAGAAGGTTTTTCAGAGTTTGAACAAAGCATGTAGAGTATGCTAAAATGTGACAATTGATCCTGGTGATGGGGAGGGAAGAATGGGGATGCTGTAGGCATCTGAGGAGATTTCTGAATATGTACTTGGGAGACAGTCTACATTGGCATGAAGACGAGGACTCTAGGACCATGAGGCAAGGTGATGTAAATATGAGCTTTACTATACCCACCAATTACAGCACACTCTCTAATCATTTCTCTGACTTTCAAACTGAAAAGAATACTGTTGTTAATTTCATTTGATTTTTACCGAAAACTAAATATTAATGCATATAAAGAATTAGGGCTCAAAATGATGCTTTATTTAAAGTCTTATTTTCAATGTTAAAAGTATGGAGACTTCAGTCAACAACTGTTTCAACATTCAATCCTTATGGCTCGATTTTCATCCTTACAAATAATTTGTACATAGAACTCTTTTGTACATTGCAATGCAAACAGGAAGATACTCCTACTTGTCACATCCTGTGAATGCCATGGTCTCAGCCCCTTAGTTCCTTGGCACAGACAAAATTTTTCTGGTATGTTCCCAGTGTAGTTACATATAAAGGTAAGGTAAAAGCTGTAGTTAGGTCCACCTGAAGAGTCCTTATGTTTCATAATTCTGTTCAACAGAAATAGATGATAGTTACAATTTTCCTAAATATTACCAATGTTGATATGAGTCTCCCGGAGGTTAAGGGTTGGGATTTATACATCGAGTATTCATCTAAACAAGGGATGCAGCAATGAAGGCTTTCCAATCCCAAGCACCAGGTTTCCTTACCAGCATGGGCCCTGGCTGTCTTGATCATATCTACCTTCGCACTACCAGCTCAATCTGTACAGGCTGATTTCCATACCCTTCAAACAACCAGATGCCCCTTGATCTCCGAAGGCACTTGCTCTACCAGCCTATTCAATTTTTACAGTACTTTCTAATGCAGTATGGAGTGCTCCTTGACATGGCACAATTGCCTAATATCTTTTCCCTTAAGGTTTTTTTGTTCATGTATTACCATCATCTAGGTTTTCCCCTCTCATCTCTGATTTATCTTGCTATGATTTAATTAGTGATTTTCTATATACCCTGACTTCTAAATACACTAAATTAAACTTAATATTTAATAATTTGAAAAACTTTAATGGCAAAACTGTTGCAGAAATATCAGTATTAACTGCCAATTAACAAGTGACTATGAAGAAAAACAAGATGTGAACAAAACAAATTCTTAATTTCTTTTTTGTTTGTTTGTGTGTTTGTTGTTGTTGTTTTTGAGACAGGATTTCTCCTTGTAACCATTCTGGCTGTCCTGGAACTCACTCTGTAGACCAGGTGAGCCTCGAACTCCCTGAGATTTGCCTACCTCAGCCTCCCAAGGGCTGGAATTAAAGGTGTGCACCACCACTGGTCAACCCAAATTTCTAACAGGATATTTCTGCTAAAACCTTTGAGCTCCATAACTTTACTACCTATGTTATAGAGGAAAGATACCATTTTTCTTGAAGCATTTAAATCATAATGTCTGACAATTTATCCTTTAAACTGATTCTAAAGACGATATTAGTGTTCTCTCCAGATGATGAAGTAGTATGCAAAATCAAATTGATATGTCCTTTAAAATAATACTTTTTCTTTCTTTTATGTGTATGTGTCTGTAGTATGCATGTATGTATATTTATGTTTATGTGTGTGTAGGCATGTGGTGTGTGTGTGTGTGTGTGTGTGTGTGTGTGTGTTCATGCATGTGTGTATGGACACATGTGGAGACCCAAAGTTGACTTCAGATGTAGTCCCTCATCTCTTTCTACATTATCCCACTGAGGCAGGTCTCTTAGTTGAATCCAGCTGCTCTCTTTATCCTGTTTTCACCTTGTGAGGCTAGAATACAGATGGGTAGTCACCCACCGTCACATGTCATCTACAAGTGTTCTAAGGATCCAAATTCCCACCTTGCTTGTGCAGCAAATACTTTAACCACTGAGTCAACTCCCCAGCTCCAAATAATATATTTGACCACTAATCATCCTGACCTCACACTTTGGAAAAAACTAACATATAAAATGAAATAAAGTCCCGCAGCCTAGATTTGAAGGTCCCCCAGTTTCTCTCATTCCCCCCTCCCCCTAGGATTGCAATTATTTCTTTGCATACACTGTGAACTTCCTTTTACAAGCAGATTTCGATTCCATTTTAGTAAAAATACAAGAAATGGGATGGACCTTGCTGGACATGAGAACAGCAGCACCTTTCCAGCCCCACTCACAGGCTGATTGATAATAGCTTATTTCCAAATATAAGGGGGCTGCCCTATAAGCTGGGACCACATGACCACATAGCATACCAAAACACTATCAGGAAAATCAAGTCCAAGTACTTACCCTGCTCAACTGCGCAAAGGAAGCAGCACTGCCACTAGACCCTGTAAAGAGGAGGAGGACACCTAATGCTGCAGTGATAGCAGCCTCCACTGACCTGTCATCTGATCACCTAATGTGTGCCTCACGGGGGAGCTGACAGAGCCTTCAGACTGACTGTGTGTCCTCTGTTGAAATGGTCATCATTCATCTGTCCATCCATCTGAAACTGAACCTGCCCCTTGCCTCTACAGGCTTCAGGATACTGAGCATTGCTTCTGGGGACACACACACACACACACACACACACACACACACACACACACACACACTTAATGTGGCATGTGTAAATGTGTAATGTGTCATCTGAAACAATGTTAGTAACTGTGATTGGAATAAAAGGTCTTGCGCTTGCCTCAGCCAGCTTCCAAGGAATTTGGAGTTACTCAGTAAAGTGCTGTAATGAGGCCTTGTGAATTTTATGAACCTTAGGAGTTTGTTATTGTTTAATAAGTTCTGACATTGTGGGAAGACATGAACATGATCATTTCTGCTTCTGATAGCATGTTCACAGCATCTTATTGCTAAAGAGATTAATTTCTGTAATAGAATTTGCTTTTCCCCCTGTTTATAATAAGTTCCTGCCTTCCTCTTCCTGCATGTATTAAATCTGATGTATTTTTATGGCTTTTGATGTTGCTAAGAGGGATTAGGTTCACAAACCTGCTACCTCAGTTTCCCCATATTCCAAAATAAAGTAGGAAACAAATTGGTAAAGGAAAATTAATTTATTCAGCTTGGCCAAGCAAAGTGGCACAAGCTAGGGGGGTAATTTCCTCCTCCCTAGTCCTGTGAGCATCTTTCTGTTTGTAGAGATAATGCAGCAAAGGCTAGGGAATGCACAAATTTAGCTGTAAGACAGGTTAACTCATCCCTTCCTGAGAGGAAGGGAACCTGAGCCTACATGTTTCCATTCTGTTTCTTACCAGGAATTTATTCCACTGGGATGAGAAAAATGGTGTCATAAAAATTCATTCTTTTTAAAAGAAAAAAAGAGTCTCTTGGATTCTTGTGCGATGCTAAGATCTCCACCTGCTTGGGGCCGGCAGATTTCCTTGTCACTAGATCGATTCCTTTGATGTAGGTTAGAAAGCTTTTGAATCTTTTCTTTGGAAATCATCCTTAGGCTAAGGTTCCTGAAGGTTTATTAATTTTGCAAATGAAAAAGAAGTGATAATCTGACAGTAGAAGATGGGGGAGCACATGTGTCTGTTTTAAGTTATTTCCTCCCTCTTGCCGGGCTCTGGCATGAGGACCTGGGCACCTCATGAGCAGATGACTTGTCAGCTCCTTTCACCTGCCATCAAATGTCATTCTGTGATTCCCATGGAAACAAGCCAGACATAGTGGAGAGGTGGGAGGGTGGGAGGAAGGCATCTTGTTTTGACATGTTCTTTGACCATCAGGTCATTTTAGTCTTAGCCATGATTATGCTTATGTGTCTTTGTTGAGCAAACTCTTAATTATTTAAGCCTCTGCCTGTACAGCTTCATATGTTCTAACCTGTAGACATGCAGGGCTACTTCTATCTTGACTGGAAGCAGCTACCACTGTCCTTGCTCTTCTTTTTCTTTCTATCTTAGCCCATCCTGTGTTTTGCTAACAACCATTGAAGTTTTTATAGGTTCCCTGGGCCCTTTGCTTAATTTGATCTTTAGTTCATGGTCTACATTGGAATTTGACACATGAGTGTTGCAGGAATCCTAAATGGTCTTATAATTAAAAACCCAGAGCCATATATCAGGGTGAAAGCTGAAAGATCAGAGAAGCAGAGCAATCCATAGCCACTACCTCTTACCTCACCAACTTCTCAGCCTGACAGAGCATTTACAAGTGAGTGTGAATTCCTGTCTTATAATCTTTTCTTTGCCCAGCCATATCACTTCCTGTTTCAACCTTCCTAGTGCTGGGATTCAAGGTGTGTGCTACCACTGCTTGGCTCTGTTTCTTTTTTAGACTGGATTAATCTTGTGTAGCCCAGCGTGGCCTTGAACTTACAGAGATCTAGATGGATCTCTGCCTCTGCCTCTTCCTCTGCCTCCAGAGTGCTAGGATTAAAGGTATGTGCTACCACTGCCTGACCTCTATGGTTAACTATGTGGGTAGCTCTGTCCTCTGATCTTCAGGCAAGTTTTATTTCCTAGATTACAAACACTATATCACCACATATGAGTCATTCTTTCTTTTAATATGTGTGGGCTTTTTGTCCTTCTGTATGTCTGTGGACCACTTTCATGCCATGTCATAGAGACCAGAAGACGGTGTCGGATTCCTAGGCACTGGAGTTCCAGAAGGGTCCTCTGAAAGAGCTCCTGTGCTCTTAAGTGCTCTCTCTCCAGACCCAAGTCAACCTTCATTATCCGAATTTAATCCTATGATAGTTCTGCCTCCACTTGTTAGTCCTCCATCATTTCCTCTCTCATTTACTGATGGTTTTAATGAAATGTATGGCTACTTCTTTCATTCCCTCTAATCACCTTTAGGAAGTCATTATTTTTCAATATTTAGCCTTTATTGATTTTCACTTGCATAAAACAGTTTAGTTAAGACCATGGTGTCAATAATCCTCTATAACTTTCTCATTCATTTTTTTTTTCTTCTCATGCTTCTTTGCTCTTGCCTAGAATTTTGTTTGAAATTTATCTGGAGCAACTTTATTAGATGGTATTTCAACACACACAAAAATACAATTCTTACCTCAAAGGGAATATGAGATAATTTATCTAGAGCCAAATGTTAGTGACTGTCTTAGTCAGTGTTCTCTTGCTGTGAAGAAACACCATGACCACAGCAACTTCTCTAAAGGAAAGCATTTAATTAGGATTTGCTTACAGTTTCAGAGCTTTAGTCCATTTTCATCATGGCAGGAAGCCTGGAGGCATGCTGTCAGACATGGTGATGGAGTGGGAGGCTTGAGAGTTCTAGGCAGCAGAGAGAGAGAGAGAGAGAGAGAGAGAGAGAGAGAGAGAGAGAGAGAGAGAGAGAGAGAGAGACTGGGGGCCTGGCTTAGGCTACAAAAACCACAAAGCCCACCCCCAGTGACAAACTTCCTCCAACAAGGCCACAGCTCCTAATCCCTTTTAAGGTAGTGCCACTTCCTAAGGATCAAACATTCAAATCTACCAGCTTATGGCAGCCATTCCTATTCAAACCATCACAGTGATGATGACAGAGACACAGATTCACATTTCTCAAAATACCACATTCCAAGTAGTTATATTATTCATTTTTTAGCTGCAGAATAAGAGAAGTCATAAATCAAAGTGTTTCTAACATACTTTGAGAGCCACAGGTAAGCCACAGGTAGGCAGGTTATAGAAAAGCAGGGGACACTCTGCTACAAATTTCAGATCATACTTGATAGTATTAATTTTTTGGATTGGTGAAAGCTAATGGTCCCCTAAGAATATGTAATAAGGCTTTGGTAATTACAAGAGTGTTCAGTCAGAAACGGGTGTGGGCAGTGGATAGCTTTCAAAGGGACTAAAAATAGTCCAAGATGATTAGACTTTTGTCTGTAGTATTTTAAATATCAATAATCTTCAAGTTCAGTAATTTTGGTCTTCTTGAATTTTTAACATGGGTGTCCTCCCGACTCTATTTCTTTATTTTCTCCACATTCTGGGGGCTTGAGCTCACAGCTTCTATTTTTTCCTTTTTCCTTTTCTTAAATTTTTTTGTTCCATAGTTTTCCTGCAGTTTTCTGCTGAGATTGCTTTTAAATTCTTATGTATGAGGTTAAGAACCTATAACAGGGACTTTGTGCTCCCTATAAACACAAACCTTTCAATTTCAGGAGCTCCAACCTCTGCTATGCTAAGATATGATTGACGTGACAAAAGAACTGTTAATTATTAATACATGGAGGGCCACTCTGGTATATTATTCATACAAACTTAGAAGAAAAGAAAAGGTGTGAATGTCCCAGTCTTAAATTTTAAATTTGGCAAGCTAATATGGGAATGATCTTTGCATTCAGTTGTATATTGACCAGCAGCATGGACATCTCCTAGAGATACCTGTTAGACATACAGCCCACCTGAGGCACACACAGTCAAAATTTACTTAACGAATTAATTAATTTTGTAATGGTGTCTAACCCAGGACCTTTCACATACTGGGCAAACACTCTATTGACTGCTACACTCCAGCCCTAGGATCTGAGTTTTTATCAGATGTGTGCACGTTTAAATCAGAAAGCACTGGTATGGAGGAAGCACCCTTTAAATTCAAGTCAAACCCTGCGGGTTTTTTTCTGCTTACTCATGCTGTAGGAGTGGTAAGGAAGTACTGCAGATAACAGAGATGAAAGACGCACTCAATCCCAAGGCAGTCAATGAACAGTGATAATGCTTCTCATGGACACCTCAAAGAGCTAGAATGGGAGATGGTTCTAGTTCTCTGGCTGCACATTGGAGCCACAAAAATGGAAATATACCTGGATCCCACTTTTCCCTGCATGTGAAGCAAAACACTGTATTTTCCAAGCTGTGTGGTTCAAAGCTAAATGACTGTGAAATATCAAGGTTTGAACAAAAGAAAAGAGCAAATGGTAGCAATCTGTAGACAGACAGGAAAAATAGAGCACATGGGAAATTTCTCGTAACACTGTAGGAACTCCTCTTTAGTAACAAGCAATGTGATTGGGTGGGGCTTGGAGGCTCTCTGACAAAGTAAAGCTTGAGAAAATCAGAGAATCTCTTTCTAAGACCCCAGTGTTCTCATCTTTGAAATGTAAGAATAATATTTAATTCATAGAGTTTGAGAATGATGCAAAAACCATGAGTATTCACTCTTCCTTTTGAACTGGAATGAAATAGATGTTAGGGGAAGGGGCGCATAGTGACTGGAGGCTGATGTGGTCACGGGGCTGCCTTATAGCAGGAAATGACCCCGGGAGCAGGAAATATAAGACCCCCCACTTCCAGGCAGGATCAACATGGCCCACTGAAATGACAGCTAACTCTCTTTGCCTTCCCACCATCTCAACATCACTAGCCTGACGTTATTTGCTTCTATCATGTATGTGATATCCTGACACATTATGATAAACCCATAGAAGAACAGTAAAGGAATTAAGCCTTATTCCCAGAAAACCCCAGCTTCTTGTTAGAAGTAGAAACATTCTCTGTCCTTACACATGAACAATTGCCCCTTGCATTAAAGTTGGCACATAACTAACAGAGTGACTCTCAAGAAGCCTTCACTCAGCCCCGAGCATGTACTTCTGCCCTGTAGCACACTGGGTCACATTTCCTTACTTTGTCTCCTCTGTATTCTTTTCCTCATTATGATAAGAACTTGAAAACACTGATTAGGGGTCTCAGTCTGGTCTATCTTAAGACCACCCTAGCCTCCCTTGCTAGACACACTTCCATTCATTCTACAAAGACTTATTAATTGCTAGTTACATTCTGGGTACTTGGAAAGGTGTTAGAAATTTACAAATGAACAAGAGAAACTCCTACCTAGGAGCTCACTCTCCTGAAGTGTGTGTATATGATCTAGCTACCATAATGGTAGAACACATCAAAATGTTAGGCATCAGCCTAAAAGCACAGTGTGTCCTTGGGAAAACTGAGGCTTAGAGAGGCAAGGTAACATCCCAGGGGCATTCAGCTAGAAAATGGCAGATACAAAATATTGTAAACTCCACTAGCCTAGGTAATTGAACAAGCATGATGCAAGATTTAGCTGTTTGTAATCAAGGTAGAAGTGTAGAACCGAGAACTCGATCATTCCACTGGAGACAACCCTGCCCTGGGGCTCCCTGCTTTGCATCTTTTTCTAAGAAATTAATTCCTTCCACTGTGTGCTGTTTCTCTTATACAGCTGCTCCCAGCTGGATCTGGGACTGAGAAGTCACCTGCAGAATGTTGAGGCTCACTCTCCTTCCATCTCCAGGAGAAAAACAAACAAGAATTCTGTGCTTCAATTTCACCCACCTTTTAACTCTCTCGCAGCCATTTGGTCGCTGCTGTTCTTGTCTTGTGGGTGAATTTAGTTTATGTGTTATTTCCCCCTTAAATTTTAAGGACATGTATCTTCATGAAAAGAACAAAGGAAGAAAAACAACTTGTAAATTATCACAAGAAAAGCCCCTGCTAAAAGCAATAAGTTTGCTGACAGATGGCAGAATGAGTTGAAAAGCGAATACCATATTTACTAAGTTTATCCCACTTAGTAAGCCAAAAAAGTGTTATCTAATTCTCTCCCCTGTGTATGTGTATGTTTTGGAATAAACAGATGCCTAATGAGGAATGTGTCGAGTGTAGTCTTAGAGGAACCTGGATAAACCCAGGTTCTCATGCAGGGTTTGATTTTGACAAATATCAGTGTTCAAAGTCAGATCTATTGTAAATAAAGTTGTCAGAATGAAAACAGCATTACAATGCTGTCAAAGCAACATTATTTAAAAAATAAAACACTCTGGGTTATTATGTTACATAAATTTGTGTCTTAAAATCTCTCTATTATTTATATAGCTTTATAACAACAACTACAAAGTACTAGAAAGGACACATGCCCTGTCATTGTTGGGAAATCTGGATGTATATATGGCTGCTGTGGCTAATTAGGATATTGTCATGCTTCTGAAGCACATGGAGACAGTTAACCAAGATGTGTAGTTATTGATATTGTGCAGAATGAGCTCCTTCCCTTGACTGACTTCCTCTAAAAGCCATAGTTTTCTGAAAGAAAGAACTCCCAAGGCTGTGTAGCCAGATAAAGAGGATGCATAATTCAGTTCCAACCACAGAGAAGAGTCTGAGATACCATGTTCATAACAGGATCCTGCATGGATTCCGATGCCAAGTGACCGTGTTAACCATGATTTTTAGAATATGGGCTAACTGGGTGCTAGTTAATGTCACTGTTGGTTTCTTCAAGTGAAACATTGAGATCAGCAACTTACACAGGGGTCACAAAGGTTATATCAAAGGTTTATCATGGGTTACATCACAGAGTCAGCCTGGGCTGTGTCACAGGGTCAGCATGGGTTGTCACAAGATCAGCATGAGATATACCATAGGACTATTATTGTATTACTACAGGTTCATCATGGGATGTATCATGGGGTCATTGTGGGATATATCACAGGTTCAGTATGGGTTGTATCACAGGGTCATTGTGGGATGAATCACAGGGTCATTGTGGGATATATCACAGGGTCCTCATGGAATAGGGTACAGGGTATGCAGGGATAGCATTAGATTTTTCTTGTCTCACTAGTAACACACATGAAAGTATAAGCAGGTAGTTTGTACTTCTTCCCTCTTCCCATCCTTCCTTTGTTCCTCCCTTGGGCTCCCTCTTCCCTTGTCTTTTTTTCTTTATTTCTATTGTTATAAAGTATGGAAATATGGTTGCTAATCAGTTAGTTAACTTGAGACAAAATAAGCTTCAAATTAAGAAGTTTCACTAAAAATTAATATGCCATAGTCATAAAAGGATCCATTTTTGATAACACCATAGCTGTGAATGTGTACACCTCTAATAACACATTAAAAAGTGAAATGTAGGTAGGGGGACAGGGAAAGGACAAATGAACAAGTCCCTGACCAAAATCTGAGATCTGAATATTCCACAGTAATTGACAGAACATGTAGATACCAGAGCAGAAACGTACAACCCGTCAGTTGGACTGAACTGGCATTTAGTGATTGCTACTTTTACTTGCACATAGGACATATGTAAACCAGAGTTTTAGTGTATTTTCATAACTAATGGGCTAAACACATGTTTATATGTCTAGTTGCTCTTTACAGTATGCTGTCCAGATCCCTTCACAAGAATAGTACAATAATACAGCTGTTGCTACCAGCTCTCAGTTTCCTTTAAGAGGGTGGCTGTTGGCTAAAGGGCACCACTGGCTCCTTTAGAAGCCACCTTGCTTCTAGCACACGAAGATATGCCACCACCTGAGGCCTCTCGTGGCTAGTGACTAATAGGTTTGGGAGAGAGCATGCCCGTTACCTCTTTGTGTCGGGCAGGATGTGCTCTGTAATAGAAATCATGCTCCAGAACTTTAAAAGCTAAGGCTGAAGCTGGATGGGAAGAAAGGGAAAGAGAGATAGGCAGGGCCTGAGGGAGGAAGACAGTGCTGGGCTTCTCTTCTTCCTCATACCTGTTGGACAGGGTGGAGGGCAGGAGGCAGGTCTCACAGAAGAAGCTGGGAGGCAGCCTTGAGTCTCTACCCCTTCATTCCTGGTTTCTGAAAGTCTGGATTGTAATGACAGTGAAGGAATATCCATTGGCTGCTCTTTGTCAAGACATCCATGCATCCATCATTAGAGGATTAGGAGAGGTTCCATGGCTCTGATCTCCATCCTTAAAGCCCCTAAGCCTCAAGGGGAGCAGCTGGGCTGGGCTGCCTTCCTCAAGCATGAATGACATGCTAATTCTGCAAAGCCTCTTAGGAACACACATTCCAGGGGGAGCTGGCACCATTTCTTCCTTTCTAAAAACCAAAAGGTGCCAGAGAAAATTCCTGTTATTCTTCTGGGTGAGTTTGACCAGGATTCATAGCTTTGCCTTCCTTCCTTCCTTCCTTCCTTCCTTCCTTCCTTCCTTCCTTCCTTCCTTCCTTCCTTCCTTCCTTCCTTCCTTCCTTCCTCCCTCCCTCCCTCCCTCCCTCCCTCCCTCCCTCCCTCCCTCCCTCTCTCTTCTTTTCTCTCCCTCCCTCCCTCCCTCCCTCCCTCTCTCTTCCTTTCCCTCCCTCCCTCCCTCCCTCCCTCCCTCCCTCCCTCCATCTCTCTCTCTCCCTCACCCTCCCTTTCTTGTAATTTGCTGAGCTGAGCTGTGCTGCTTGTCAAACTAATTAACCTTTCTGAACTCAAATTTAGAAACTTCAAAATACTTCACAGAATTCTCCCAAGGCACCAGTTAAATTAGGAAATGATTCAGCAAATGTGTTTTATGATTCCTGGAAAACTTACTTTGCTGATTCTACCCCCCTTTTTATATAGGATAATGTAAAATAAGTGCTATCGAAGACTGTGCTCACTTTGCTCATCTGTCCTAATGTGCTGTTATGCTCTATTTGAAATGAATACTGTGTTTTTTTTCTTTGTTACTTATGCCTCCCTTCTTTCTAGAAGACCAGCCTAAACAGCATTTGCTGGGAGAAAAGTTTGCAGGAACCAAACCTTGAACAGAGTGCATAGCATACTTAAGGGTTGATTGCTTCTATTTCTTACCTTTCGGACAATGGAAGAAAATACATTTGATTTTTAAATAAAATTAAAAAACTTCAAGTACACAAATGTATGAGTTAAACCAGAGACCAAGCAGTGAAGTTTTCCAGCTTGGAAGGTCAGAGAGTCTCTTTCCTAGCCCTCAAATGCACCACATGTGAGAAGCAGCTCCCCGAAGATACAACAGAATGACGAGGACTGTGTCTGTTCTTAGAAAAGCAGACAGGAAAGCCGTTGTTCCACAGCTATAAATTAGTTAACTTACATAATTCAGTGGAGGGATGATAGACTCCTCTCTCTCTCTGGAGAGAAGATATATATGTATACTTATATATGCATATATAAATATATGTACACATATATATGTACATATATTTATACAGCTTCCGTAGAGCTGGTTACAGATGGTTGTGAGCTACCCAAAGTAAATGCTGGGAAACTACACTCAGAACCTTTATAAAATCAGCAAGTACTCTTAAATGGTCAATATCTCTTTAGGCCCAATTTAAGGTATTTTTATCATTTTTGTCTTATTGACAAACTTTTTTTCACTTTAGGTGTAGTGGCACATACATGTAATCCCAGAATTCAGGAGTCTGGGTCTGGAGACTGAGAGTTGGAGAACATTCTGAGGTGCATATATCTCAGTTTGTTTCTAAATTTTCTGTTACCAAAGCTTTCAGTCTTATAGAGAAGAACAATGAGCATGCACATGAATACTCACCTGAATTCACCCTCTGCTTATTTCATTTATTTTATCTCTTTCAAATAAAATATAAACATAATACAAATCTAAGGAATATCCCCTTAGAACAAGGGTATTATTCTCTTACACAGACAGAAAACCACCAATCAGCAATGACAGAGTTCTGTTATTCAGTGTAACTGTCCCCCAATACTTTCTGCTGACTTTCTTTTTTCGCAAGGCGTGAACCACAATCTAATTAGATATTACATGTAGCATGCATTTGTCACCCCCCACCCCCTTCATCTAGTACAGCTTCCTGGCCTTTTGCTTGTTTTTTTCTTTATGATTTAAAATAATCTAAATTGGGTGTAGGATGTGTTCAGATTTTGATCAGCCTAATAGATGATTCTTACATTAAAGGCACACTTTTTGGGAGGACAACAAAACAAAAACTTCCCAGTGATGCCTTCTGCCTCATTGGAAGGATTGTGATGTCAGAGTCAGTACTGAGATTCCTAACCAGAGTCACTTGTAGCTGGGACAGGATCTTCTGCATCTCACTTTGCAACTGAACATTTTAGCTATGGTGTCATATTTTAACATTACATAAGGATTGGCAGGACGGCTCATTGGGTAAAGGTGCTTGCTGCAGAGTCTGGTGGCCTGTTCAATCCCTGAGACCCACATGCAGTGGGGAAGGGAATTTACTCCTGCAGGTTGCCTTCTGACCATCACATGCACACTGTGGTATGTGCACTTCCCCCAAATAAATGGATAAATGTAAAAACTAAAATGATTAAAATCATATGACTAAATTGTCCTCAATGTTCAATCTTATTCTTTAAACAAAACCACGACTTTTCTAATTTTCTGCTCATCGACATTTGTTAGTTGTCATTATTATTTAAGTAAAAACTTTAAATCTATCTTTTTTTTTGTAGAATATGGTAGCCAGCCTTTTTTTTTTTTTTATTTCCAGTATGGTGTGATCAATTACTGCATTCTTTTTGATGCTCAACTTGTTAGTATCTGGGGCAGTGGAAGCCCAAACTCTGAGCGTTGTGTCTTTGGTACATGCCTCTGACAGTTTGACTTCCTCAGTGCAGAGCTGTCAGGGCTTATTTTTCTATCTGTACTTGTAGTCAACCAAGAATCCACCCCATTCCCTTGTAGATGGAGGTAGTATTTAGAAGCCAACATTTCAGCATATGGTGTGTCCAGTGCTGTTGGGGCCTCAAGTTAAGTTTCTAGATTCTTTCAGCAAATGGTTGGGATATATACCTTTAAAACTATCAAGTTTATATGTGTCTTTTCAACTGTTCACCAGAGATCATTTTTCTCTGTTTGATATTGATGTCATTTCCCCCATAGTGAGAACCTTGACTTCCAAATATATAATTTTATTTACTCAATATATCTTATCTGGTTTTATATATATTTATATGTATTTACATACATTACCTAGTCTTATTTTTTTTGTGTGAAATAGGCAGTACAATTGAGTCCTGTGCTCTGTCCCTCGGATGCCTTGAGATATGAAAAGAAACACATGGGGAAACTCGGGCATGAGGGCAAAGAACCTCAGGAACCCAGGTCTTGGGGTGCCACGAATGCTGTTTGCTAAACAGACCTGGGAGGAGTATATCCTAAGATTAGCAAAGGCACCCTGCAGAACTGCACCAAGCTAAAGTAAGGTCTATCTCATTAGTGGTCATGACAGAAGCAGATACAAAGTGTGTTTCCAGTTCCCATAACTTGAAGCTTCTAGAACCACTGTATGATCCAGAGAGAAAAAAGTTTCAAATCTGACTGAACACTCCACTTCAAGATAAAGGGAATATGACATTGATTTGACAGTGACTATTCCATTGTCTTAACTATTGTGAAATAAATGTATGTATTTTCCAAAATCATGTATTCAGTGTATGCATGTATATGCACATACATGCATGCACACTGAAATAATATAGCATTTCAAATATTTTTGGAATGTTGTAACTTTTTTCTATGACTTACTTTTCTCACCAAAAATACATTGGACATTGTGCATTTTCCCCCTGCATCGATGTGTGTGCTTGTTGTCTTGCTATTATTGGAATAAGAATTAAGACATAGGATAATATTACAAGGAGTTTTTAAAAGCAATGTTTGCAAATGATAATGCTTAAGAAAGTTTTAGCCCTAAGAAACTTTGCAATTGTGCTTTTCTTACAGCGAAAAATTATGCAATATTCTTCATGTTTTTTCAACATCACCAGATGGCGAATGGATAGCCGTGAGGAGAAGAGGTGACCCAAGTTGCTTCTACAGTGGTAGAAAAGATAGCAAAGCAAGAGGAAGACATCTCTAGTGCCAAAGGCTTCCCCCCTTCACTCATCTTTTAAACTGATCACAGATTGCTTTATTGAATTCTACTGTGTCATTTTATAATATAACAAAGTCATTTCTCTTTACCTCCATGTTGGAAAAAAAAGTATCTTAGCATATGGAAAAGGACTTTCTCAGTTCATTTGAGGTTGAGAGTAATTGGTAAAGAAAATTGTTCAGAAATCTGTCATATCATGTAACAACAAATGGAAAGAGAGTATTTCAATTTACTACTCAATATGAAAAGGCAAAAGGAAACCTTCCAATGAGCATATTTTTTTTATGTGAGCTGCAAGAAACACACCAGCAAGAAGTTAGGGAAAATGTTTATGTGATTTCTCCCACCCTGTGACAAATGTAGACTAGGACTGTAGTGCTTTGCATGATGCCAGACTTAAATTGTCAGTTGATTAAACAATAATATTAAGAACATTCTGCATTGCCAACGGGAATGATTTGGTCCATTTTTCCTTCTTATTTAGCATATTGTGGAACCAGTCAACCCAACAGCCTCCAAGCTAAAAATTCTAAGCCATACAATTTGCATATATTTCTGAAAAAAAGGATTTTCTAAAATTGAAAAATGCTTTCCATGTAATGAAGGGAGTGGAAGACGTATATGAGTGTTGCAAAATTCATAGATGTGTCCTCATATATCTCTCATATCAAAAAGAGAAGGAGAAAAATGGACAGCAGCAACAACTGACACATATCATGCCTGTACAGAGTAGAGAAATTATGGACTTGAGGGTAGGATAATCATTGTCTTCAGCTAGGTCCCCATTGGTCGTCCCAGCAAGCCCAACAGACAGTTCCACATCTGGGGATCCATCCACAGATGTAGTCAAGCTCATCAGGTCACAAAACAAAACAAAACAAAGACTTGGATTTGGGGAAGGGCATGTAGGGAGGAGGGGATGTTGACAGACGTGGAAGCGAGGTAAGTGAGAGTTGGGGATAAGAGTAATCAGAGTGCATAGACACTCTGTGAAATTTTCAAAGAATAAACTTTAAAAACCTTTTTTTTTAATAGAAATTAAAATCAGACAACTTGAAATTTGGTTCTAGTTTGGTTACTAAGTATCAGCAGGTCACTTTTAGTATGGTTATCTTTAAAAGATGGCTTGTGTGGCAGTGGACTAAATAACTGTCCAAATCCTAATGATTATTCCTCTTCTTCTCTTGAAAAGATTTGCACAGGAAGAATGTAAGTTTAATGTTTAAGTCAATGTAATGTTATTTAGCGGTCCCTAACTTTCTCTTCTCTTATACTATCTAAAATATTATCAATTGAACATTCTGACTGATATAACATTCTTATTTCCATAGTATAGCTGATAAAAATAACAATATTCACATCCATCTTAAAAATATTGAGATCATAATACAATTAAATCATTTTTCCCTTCTCTGTCTTCCCTCCAAATCCACCCATGTATTCCCCTTGCTCTCTTTCAAATTTATGGTTTCTTTTTTCATTAACTTTTGTTATATGCATATGTATATACATGTATATTCCTAAATAAAACCTGCTCAGTCTGTGCAATGTTACTTGTATGTGTATGTTTTCAGGCCTGATCATTTGGTATTAGATAGCCATTTGGTGTGATCTTCCCTGGAGTAAACTATTTCTCCTACTCTGAGCATTTCTTAGTTGCCTATAGCTCTTCATCTAGGGTTGAGGCTACTTAGGGTTTTCCCTGTTTAAGTTAGCATGTCCACTGGTGTCCTCCATGGTAAGGCCAAGTTCAATATACTACCAACATGTAACTGCAATCCAGAAGTGATGAATATTGTTTTTTGTTTTAGTTTTGTTTAGAGATGTGTGTGTGTGTGTGTGTGTGTGTGTGTGTGTGTGTGTGTGTGTGTGTTTCGTCAGAAGATTTTGCTCAGTGTCTACTAGAAGAACTTACATGGACTGAAGACTCACAATGCTAGCAAGTTTGAAAGAAAGAACTCTGGGATTAACCATGCCTGAGTTTTAATTTGGTTGTCTCATTGCTTAGCTGTGACCTTGGAAAGATTCCAGACTTCCTCCTGGCAGACCGAAGTTTGTTGGAAAGGCTTCAGGTATTTGAAGATGGAGCTACCTAAACATGTTTTAGGTGGCTGAAGCTCTGGTGCAAGTATATTTAAAATGCTTTTTTGTAAATCTGAAATATTGGGGAAGGTTACTTATAATAAAACAAATATCCCACTTATCTTTACAAATGACCCAAATCATTGCCTTGTCCAGCTTTAATACCAGGAGAGGTGCCCAGTCTTACTACAACTTGATATGTCATGTTTGGTTGATTTCCATTTTCTGATGAGAAACAGAGGAGTGGATGGGGTGAGGGATTGGGAGTAGAGAAGGGAGGGGAAACTGTGGCCAGAATGTAAAATAATAATAATAATGATAATAATAATAATAGTAATAATAAAGAAAGAAAGAAATGGCCCAAACCAAGAACAGACAAGGTCTTTAGTTCACTGATGGGCATACTTTGTGAATTACTATGGTATACAGCTTTGTAGCAGCAACAATAAAGTGTCAGCTGTATTTGGCATTGTTGATACTTCATAATATACATTTATTTTCTGCATGTGTATGTGTTTTATATGCATGTGTGTGTGGATGCACATTCCTGTGCATGCTGGGGAGTGTGGAAATCAGAGGCCAATCTTGCTTGGTTGTCTTCCTCTATTGCTTTCTTTGAGAGAGGGTTTCTCACCGAACCCGAAGTTCACAGATTGGCTAGATATGCTGAGCTACTGGGCTCTGCCTCCGTCTCACAATGCTGAGGTTCGAGGAGCCTACAGTCATTCCCAACTTTGCATGTGTGTGCTGGAGATCTGAAATCGGGCCCTTAGGCTTGGGCTCCAAACATTTTCCCCCCTGAGCTGTTTCTCCAAACATCTCATAGTAGTGCAGGTTTGAAACAGAAGCTGGATTTTCTTTGTTAATTATGTGTGAAATTCTTCTGATTGAATATTTCTCATGGCATCCATTGTATTTAGAAGAAAGTATGGATTTTGAGGACATTTGGTTTCTGTTTCCTACCCTGCAGTTTTATCTCTTCACATGCCTTCATGTCTCACCACATCTCGGATATATGTATATTTCTCTTTGTCTTGTGTTACTTGCTGTGTAGAAGGTCTCGCAGTTCCACATGACTATCTTCTTGAATACTCAGCTATTAACTCACCTCCAATGAGAACCTTCCCTTCTTGCATTTTTCTTCTATTTAAGTCACCTATGTTATTTTTTTGACATGAGTCATATCTCTCAGCAATGATTCTACTTAATTGTCTTTACCTGTGTTGATTTTCTGTTTCTGCCTAGATGGCACATGTCATTTTTCTTTTCTTTCTTTTTTTTTTTTTTGGTTTTTCGCGACAGGGTTTCTCTGTGGAGCTTTGGGCCTTTCCTGGATCTTGCTCTGTAGACCAGGCTGGACTCGAACTCACAAAGATCTGCCTGCCTCTGCCTCCTAAGTGCTGGAATTAAAGGCATAAGGCACCAACCACCTGGCAAGCACATGTCATTTTTGAGGGCAAGTTCCAGGAATTCAGGAACCATGTTTTTCATGTCTATGCTATAATTACTATTATGTAACATTGTATAGCATGATAAATATCCAGTGATTAATGGCTGATTGACTGGATAAATGACCGATCATTTCTCTTTAAAAAGAATCTACTCTCAGTATGTGTGATTCTTGGAAACACCCTGCTGAGCCGGAAACTGTCTAGAGGTGTCAGAGAAGTCACCATAGGACCAGATCCTTTGTGCTTTTGTGCCCCAGAGAAAAAGTAAGTTGTGATAATCAAACATGGGAGATCCCCTATAGCCCACCATTCCAACTGACATGGTTTGGGATTTTGTTCTCTCATCTTTACACAAAATACCTCCCCAATGTCTTGATTTAGGGCAGCAAGCAGTCCCAGCGTTCTCCACAGTGGGGCTGATTGCTAATGGGAACTGGAATAGACTGCAGTGCACACCAGGCCTAGGGCTCCTCCACTGCGGCTCTCATATCACATGATCCAGTGTACGACTATCCTTTCCCTGATTCCCTCATCAACTATTTAGCTCGTCTCCCTGGACTCACCACTGCCCATACCAGCTTTTTTATACACCAGTAGCCAGCAAAGCCTTTGTAAATGAAACATGTGTGCTTGTCGTTTTCATGTTTTAAAATTACAAAGTGAATCTGTATTGAGGCCTTTAAATAGTGATCATATATTCTGAGTAAACTGGGATATATGTGAGTGAATGATGTACGCTAGTACCCAGAAACAGCCAGGTAACCGAGTCTGTTTTAGACACGGGGCAAAACCTTTGCCATGGCTTATCCCTGCATCTCTCCTCTGCCTTGTCTTTCCTCTCCCCAGCACCTCTTCTCTTCCATCACTCAAACTAGCTGACTTTAACATTCTCAGACATAAAGAGAAGGTATCTCCTCTGTCCAGATTGTTCTTGCATCAGCCCAGCCAGTTCCTTCTGCATGGTTAATTGTTTTTCCTAAGCAAAATCTGACTACAGTATCATGCCAAGGCTCACCATCATGTCATCAGCAAACTTCACACCCTTGGCCTGATTTAGCCAGTTCCCTACTCTGCTGTGCCCACCAGGGACCTTACAGACACGCTTATACTCTTCTCAAGTTTACATTTAATGAGCTTCAGCAGGTTTGTCTGCCCTACTAGACAACACCAGTGCAATTATTTCTCTGCATCTAGAAAGTCCCTGACACATGGCAGAGCCTGCTTCATCAATAGCTGCTGAGTAAATTGATTGGTGCAATTCTCCCTCCCAGTGGGCTAATGAGTGACTTAAAGCACATACATGTTCACACTGGTTAATGTAATCGCCAAATATATGGGGTTTTGGTATGTTTTCTCTTCATATTTTAAAAATACTAAATCCCCTCAAAAAACAAAAAGTACCAAATTAAATGTATCATAAATTTTTACTTCTATATTTCATGTAGCCATTTTAACTTTTCTTTCTTTTGAAAGAAAAATGGAAGAAAGTGAACCTTTTGGTCTTTCTAGGATGGGGTAAGTAGTGTGGAAATTGAAACTCATGGTTCAATGACAGCATTCTACATTCATGCAATGAACAGTCTACAGAGTGCACAATATTTTAATTTCAGGCACATTCACAATCAATACTGATCACCACATTCTAGTCAATTGTTCAGTCATCCGTGTCGATCATGATGACAGCCGGAATTCATCGTTTGGGTATGTCTTACATAGGCTTAGTACCTCTGGGAAAACCATTTTAGGGGGAGCAAGACAAGGCTTAGGGCAATTTGTGAAATAATTGTCAATTTTCACATGAGCCCTCCGTTGATCTTCCATCCCATGGGGCTCCTCCACTCTGATTGCTGCCTCATAAATTCACCTATCCAGAGCCAAACTTACTTTAGGAAGATTGGAAACTGTATACATCATAAAAATCATTCTTCAGTTATCACATAGAAACTAGAATTTTAAGCATTGTCTCAACCTGTTGAAGGAGTGGAAGACTGGGCATATAACTTTGCTGTATGAGTTTCTCCTGGGAAGCTGTGAACAGAAGTCTACTCATCCTGTATGGGGCACGAACAACAGACCAAAGGATCAGTTGCAACAAGACCTGACGTGGAGTAGCACTGAGTTGGTTTGGCTTGTTTATAGAAGCCTAAGTAACCACCAAACAGCTGCTTCATTGAAAAGTACTACCCCAACATGGCTGAAGACTTCCCTATGACTCCAGAAATGGAGTTCCCCAGCACTTCAGTTAACCGTCTACCCTCTAACTGTTTTAATTAGCACCTCCCAAATGCACATGCAGCTATAGCAGGATTTACTACAGCTGGGGACACAGGAGTTAAGTGGAAAGATCTCAGTAGCAGGCTTAAGCACACTCCATACCTGTTGCTTCTCTGAGAGACAGTCAGCAGGACTGCTCTTGTTGAGCACATGCTATAGGCGATTGATGCTGCCGACTGCGGTTGTATGCCTGGTAACCTTAAAGGACCCTGTTCAAAAACATGCTTCCAGACCACACCAAGGACCTCTAAATAAACCACTGAGGGCTCATAAAGAATCAGTTTCCTCTAAGAATGGGTACTCTACATTAGAAACTTTACATTCATATTTGAATAATGCCTCTGTCCTTTTTAAAATTTTTAAGAATTTCAGGCAGATCAACTTTCTTTTTGTGCAGAGAACATTGGTCAGGCATTCATTATCAAATGGTTAACCAGTGTTGTGTTCAGTGTAAACTTAAAACAGCATTACATAAAATCATCATGTGACCTGACGTTTGCTGTTTTATAAGTTAGTGATTTTAAACTCTGGGTTAATCCCTAAGATTTGGTTATATCCAGTGTGGAGTCAACCTTGGCATAAGCCATGTGACAAGAGTAGTATGATAAAGGGTAGATAAATTTTCTAACACCCTATTTTTCCACCTATAGCCCATGCACGCACCTGTGTGCGCACACACACACACACACACACACACACACACACACACACACACACACAGAGGTGTGCACATGTGCACTTGAGACAGACACACACATTGCCATGGGTTACTTCTTGTCATGTCACAATTCAGAAGAGAACATAATTAGTTAGATAAAGTCAATAAGAAATAAATGGAGTTTCTATCATACTTTGTCATAGCAAATAGAATCTGTCAAAATGTCTGGAAGCAGAGAAAATTTTATTGAGAAAATAATATTTGTATTTGTAGCGACCCTGTGAATTACCCACAGAGCTCCTTACCTTTAAACTCGTGATTTCCTGCATTAAGCATGGGAAAGAACAGCTTACACAAGTACAATCCTAGATACAAAGAAAGACAATGTGCTCATTTGTGAACACAACAGTGGTACCTCAAAGACGAAATGACAAGGTCATAGGTTGAAATGAGGAGACTCATACACATGTCAGCATTGTTTTAGCATCCACTCTAGCTGGCTTCGTCCCCCTTTTGAACACAGGTGAAAATGATTTCAGTTTTTTAACTTTTCATTGCATGTTTTAGGTTTTTGAGAGAGAGGGTGTCATGTAGTCCAAGTTGTCTGCTAACTCACTATGTTGGCAAGGCCAGCGTTGGACAATCTATCGCCCTGCATCTGTCATCCCCCATCAAGCTCTGGGATTACAAATGTGCATTGCCATACCCAAGGATGCTTTTTAATTTAAAAACAGCATAAGTACTTCATCTTCTGAATTACCATTTTCCTCTGTGTGCACGACCAGCCCACACTAACAGTCATTACATTGTGGCTGTGTTTGTGTAACACTACATTCCTTACATAACAATTTGTGATTCATAGCATTGTTAAAATTTAAATGGGTGTATATCGTTTTTTAAAGTATAGTGAAGCTACCCCAAAACAATAGAGAGGGAAAACAAAACACCTGAGTACTTAGTTGGCCTGCTTTCATTCATCTCTGATGTCAGACTAACTCTGTCTTGTGGTGATATTTTAATTGTGCTGAAAAGTGATTTTATTTGTATGTTAATAAATAAAGTTTGCCTGGAGATCAGAGATCATTAGTGAGCCAAGAATAGAAGTCAGGTGGTGGTAGCCCATGCCCTTAATCTGATCACAAGGCAGGCAGAGTCTCTGTATGGGAGCGTGGTGACCTGAGTCTTTAATCTCAGTACCAACCATAGAGACCAGGAGGTCTGTAAAGACAGGCAGTGATGAAGTCATGTGGCTGGGCTTAGAGCCAATGAGAAGGCAGAACAGGAAAGCAATAAAACACAAGACAGACAGGAAGAAGGTCTGTCTCTGGGGGTGGGGAGGAAGCGATGGTGGCGAGGTGGTCAGATAAAGTAGTCGTGGCTCTTGCTCTGATCTCTTTCGCTTTAATTCTGTATTTGGCTCTGTGTTTCTTATTTAATAAGACCGTTTAGAATTTCATCTACACTGTCTTCATTCTCTTTATTTATGGCCTAATGTTCACAGATAAAGGAGGCTTTGCTAATGGTTGGGCTAATAATGAGCGATTTTCACAGTTTACTTTTCCTCACATTTACAAGGTCTTCATTTACTCATAATCTTTATTTCAATTTCTTTTCTGCAGATCTACTGGCACAAATAGTTTTTAAAGTCTTATATTAAAAATCATATACAATTTATATGCACGTTTTTAAAAATATAAAGTCAATGTTCAGATACTCATCACTCATTTTGTGAGATAGAATTCTCCCAGAGATTTTGAAGTCTTAACTTGTGATCGATTTCTGAATTCTTTATTATCTATATTTTGGCCTTTTTCTTCTTTTAGAAGATGTTTCTCAAAGTTGTCTTCTCACAGTGCTTTATGGGAATTTCACTTGTGAGCATTTATGTTCCTGAAAGTACTCATAAATTTTATTTTTGAGCTTTATACACATTAATTCATTGTATACATAGTCATTGCTCTCTAGCATTGTATTTTGAGATAGTCTCTGTGTGCATCTATTAATCCTTTATACCACCCTATGCTGTTTCATTGTGAGAATATATAAAAGTTATTTTACAGTGTAAATGGAAAACTGAACTGATTCCCAGTCTTTTTCCAGGAGTGAATGATGTTGCCATGAAAGTTTTTTGAGCATGTTTTGGTGTGCATGCCTTGCTATTGCAGATTGCTCTGGAAGTTCGTTTCACGTGACTGTAATTGCTGACTCTCAGATGATGTGCCTTATGATGTTTAGTGAATAATGTGAAGTTTGGTTGTGCTGTTTTTGGAAACATGCACAGCCTCTAGGTTTTTTTTTTTTTTATCTCTAGTTCTGGGCATGTCTTAAGCAGGCCATCACAGCTATGTCATGCCCAGAAACCAGTTTCCCCATCACCTTGCCCATCCCTCTGTCTCTTGCATTCCTCTTCCCACTTACACAGTGTTCCCTGGACCTTGGAAAGAGTGAAGTAGATGTTCTATTTATTGCTGATCATTCACCAGTCACTTGTCATCATCACTTTGACCAATTATTCATAGTTGATAACAGCATTTCCTGTGCTCCTAAGTCTATCAATCTGACTTTGGGGAACGGAATCTTATAGTTATAACTTGTTTTCTCATGATGCTTAATAATGTTGGGATTATTTAACACATGAACAGGCTAATTTTTTTTCCTATTTACAAAAGTTTGTTCATATTCAACAATCTACTCAGCCATGAGCTCTGTGGCTACATTGCTAAGAAGACTGTACCTACTGATATAATAGCTGCAAGCCTGCGATGGGGTAACCAAATGCTTTTTCACTGATATTGAGACCTGCTCTATAGGAAGAAATTCACTGCTGTTGTTTGGATAAATGGATATGTCATTCCCATCAAATGGTCTTCTAAATAACAATTTATGTCCAGTGACTATTACCGTTGTCAGCCTTACCTAGAGAAGTTGCCACCCCAAAGTGGAAAGTGACTTCTGCAGAGGCTTCTACTTCGTCAAAGTGAAGAGAACAAAGGATTGTTGGATGCTCAGTCGTAAATGGATCACTTGATTCACTCCTTACAAGGTTCAGGAAATACTGTAGAAGCATGGTGTCAGGGGAATGTAAGAGCCAGAAGGAGGAGTCAAGTGTGTGGAGTACTGTTGTCTGGGTATGACATTGCCATTGTTCTCCTGAGCTCACAGAAGCTGTGAACACATGGACACACCTAGCCTACACAAAATCGGGCCAGTTCATATTTGTCATGGGCGTGGCAGGAACTTATAAGGGTCACTGATTTCTGATTATCTATAGACTTAATGGTTTCTAGGGAAGGGAGAGCTACATTCTTCAGTGGTATAGCCACTGTTAGAGTTTTCATGCTCCTGTAAATCATCTCTCACCTGAGAACCAGCAAGAACTAGTGAAACTGATTAGGCCATCCAAAACAAAGCAGTGTGCAGTGGTTGTCCCTAGGGGCTGGAGTGATTGCTTGCTCGGCATTTAAGAGCTCAGACTGCTCCGACAGAGGATCCAAGTTTGGTTACAAACACCCACATCAGACAGCTCACTCTGGCCTGTAACTCCAGCTCCAGAGCATCCAATGGGCTCATCTAGTCTCTAGGGAGACCTGCACTCAGGTTCACATACCTACACACAGAAACATACATATATCTAATTAAACAATAAATAAACCAAACCAAAAATATAGAGCAATAACAACAAACGAGACACAAAGGGAAAGGGAGACTAGTTAGGACACAAAAATGGAGCCGCCTGAGTGGGAGGCGACAAGAGAAGGTAGTGGTAGCTAATATGATGAACACACAGTATAGGCCTGTGTGAAAATGGCATGACAAGACCCTTGTCATGTTTAATTCATATATGTTAATAAAGACTGGAACTGTCTCTAAAATATTCATGTACTTAATATACCCAACACTGATTTTCAGCTTTTATAGATTTAATTTTCTATTTTTCTTTATCAAGTTTTGAGTCTTCTTCATGGATTTACAACTTAAAGTGTGTATTTTAGACTTGGACAGGACACAGTGGCTCATGGTTGCAATTCAAGTCCTTGAAAGGCTGAGGGCAGGGGTCCGAGTGCATACCATGCCCTGGCACAGAGCGAGTCCTTTCTCAGAAAATCAAAGCAAACCAAGCAAATGAATAAACAGAATATTCTAAGCATATCTCTTTCTCTGCTAACTATATTTATCAATCTTAATAAATATGCATTGTCTTAATTACTATGGTTTTATAAAAAGTCTTGAAAACTAAAAATGAGTTATTTCTAATTATAAATCTTAATTACAAATTTTGAAATTATTTCAGCTTTTAAGGTTTTCATTGCAATTACTTTATATATATGTGTGTGTACATAAATAAAATTGAAACTCTTTTCTAGTAATATAACATATATCTTAATTTAGTTAGATCTTTAAATATGTCTTTCAGCATAACTTTGTAGATTCCCACATAAAGATTCTTTATTAATTAGTATGTGTTATTTTCAGATCTATATCTGCCTGTCAGATTTAAAAATAATATACAAAGTTAAAACTTATTTTTCCTTAAATTCATTATATTATTTAATATTTCTTAAAATTTTCCATTTCTTTACCTTGCTTTATTTAATTTTGTAAGCATTTTGTTAGTCTGTTAATTGATGTCATTCTTCAGTTCTAGCCACTTGTCTTTTTCAAGCACCCATTGAGGTTTGAATTTCTGCTTTTATGAGTTCAAATTATTGAATTTTATTGTTTTTTTCCAGGTCTGCACAACAACTATTACTGTTGTTCTAGGCTCTGCTATTTCAGTCTCTATCATTTTCAACGTTCAGCCAATGGAAGAGGAGCTCTCCCCACACCCCCGTAGACTTCATGTCCTGAGGTTGTTCTCTCCTCCTTGACTGTGAGCTTAGTTCCTTAAGTGCAGAGACACTTGCATTCTGATGCTATGTTCCCCAGAGAAAAGCACCCAGAAACTCTGCACTGAGATCTCAATGATACATGAAAACAGCTGTGCTCCTAGCTCTCAGGAACTACAATATTCCCCATCGTCCATTGTCCAGGCCTGAACAGGCAAGATTTCTGCTACTCTCTTATGCACTGAGTCTATTTTTCATTATTCCTTCTGTTTTGAGTATAGCCACTCAGGATTAATACTATGTTCCTATTAAGCGTCCTCAGATTTCTAGGCTTGAAGATTTTTCTCCAGTCTACACCAAGCATTATAAGGCACTGACAGATTCACTGCCAGCATATCGGATAGATCAGGCCCAGCACAGTTATGAAGTGGATAATACACATCAAATAGGATAAATGCTTCCTTCCTGCCATAGCTTGTTATTCATACAGTCAAACAATATATTAAAAAATGGTAAATTATTGAAGCCAGTCACACAATATTTATCCTGGGTGGTTCCATCTACATGCTCTTTTAAGGATGGACAAAACCAATGTCTCTATGGAATTAGTGATGAGATGAGAGGGGTGACTTTGCCTCTGCATGAACACCTATGTGCAGCCACCTCCCACATACATGTACACACACACACACACACACACACACACACACACACACACACGCACACACACACACACACACACACAAAGAGGGGGAAAGTCATCTGCATGACTGCGAATAACAACTTCAGAAAGAGTTCCCTGGGTGAGTTTTCCCTTCCCAAGTGGCGTGAATCTCAGCCTAAATCCTGGCTTCTGGCTTCAGATGCTGCCAGCTGTAGTAAGAGCAGAGACTCACTCACTTCCCACACATTCTTTTGATCTCATTCTGATTCCAGACATAGGATGATTAAGTGTTCAGATGCTGGAGTCACACATCCTGGGTTGGAATTTAGACTGCTTTCTATTAGACTTTGAGGGCTTGAAACCGACTTTCATTTAACTTTACCTTTCTCATTGGCAATTTGGTCACAATGACAGTACCTAAAGGAAGCGTTATTGCCAGAATTTGAGGCATATGTATGTCAATTTAAATAAAGAAACATGATTTGCCTCCTATTTATCTTGATTTCATCTTAGTGTCTCTTTAGGCTATTAGCACTATGTATTTAGTCTCCTATTTCCATTTTTCTTACTCTCACCCCTACACACCATGCTATAGTCCAAAGTAGATGGTGGCAAAGTTCCCAGACACTTTTATGATCTCAGAGAGTGCTCTCACAAGTTGAATAGAAGTGTTAGCTTGATCAAGTGAGAGGGGAAAACCTTCTGCAATTCCTTCCTCAACATTCTGTAGTGGACTTTACTGTTAAATAAAATATATTTGGTGAGGTTGGTGAGAAAAGACTGTGCACTCCATACAGCCAAGTAACGTCTGAAATAGTGGGAAATGGCTGCCTGGAGGTACTTGGACAGGCTGAGGGGTGTGTTGCCATTACCTGATGGCTTTGGAATTGAGCTGTTTGAGGCAACGAGCAATGAAGAAAGGACAAACAAGTGTACAGAAAGCCTGGGACTGGGTGGACCACGAGCTCTGGTGGAGATGTACCAGCATCCTCAAGACTCCATGCATTTGTTATATATGGCTGAAAAAGGAGGTGGGTTAACTAAGTTGAGTGGTGGCTTTTTGTAGGGGTCAGTCTTAGAATGCAGTCATCTGGAAGGAAGAAGCTGTGTTGGGTACTTTCTGCACATACTGTCCACATCACTAAGAACAGCAGACAGCCTTGCCATTCCCCTGAAAGTGACCTGGGGAGGGCCTTGCCATCCCCATGGATCTGAGGCACTGGGTCATGTGACAAGTTATGCTCATGTCATGAAGACTCATTCGTACAGGAGTACCCTTGCTCTCCAGTGTGTGTCATTACTGCCTGTGCTGTTTGAGCTTCAGGTTTCAATCTGTTGGTGTCTGTTAGTTATGAATCTTTAAGAGTAAATCAAAAGACATGTTAGGAGGAGACAATCCCCATCTTTACGCTGTTTCTCTTTTTCATAACTACACACACACACACACACACACACACACACACACACACACACACACCACTTTAACCTAAAAATGGCTAATGCCTATGCTAATGTGTTACAGAGTCATTATAAAGAGTAAAGGAACAGAGTGAAATAGTTTCTAGTGCAAAGCAAGTGCTCAGTAGCTGTAGACTCTTCTTAAGCATTTTGAGAATTGATCTCAAGGTGTGAAGTGAGACTAGAAAGGAGAGGACACTCTGAAGCTGCTTTGTCACCTCTTGGAGTAGTATAACCTTTACCTTTTCCAGAAAGGGGGTGTGGCCTTGAGAGGGAGGAGAAAAGAGTCTGACAGTGTTTTTGTGGCATATCCCATTTTATTCAAAGCACCATTTCCAGGTCACAGAGTGTGGTAATTAGCACTCTGTTAGTGACATTTCTGTAAGTGGATTACAGATTGCGGTTGTGGTGTGTACAAAGCGTACTGGAGAAATATCGTTAAGAAAGGGAAAGGCATTAGTCTTTTCAAGATAAATAGGATAATAAATTGTCTTTTGTTCCTTATCCGAATCTAATGTTTACCTTCAGAATAAATGTTCAGCCTGCTCACTGCTTCTCTGGTCTTCAGTACTGGAAACAGTTACTATCTTCATGAACATTAGATCTCCTGCTTCTCTGATGCATAAATGTCACAATAGTGGAGAACAGATAAAACTAAAAGAAGACACAAGGAAGTGATGAGGGGCAAGCATGCAGCAGACAGGATTTTGCCAGTACTCATTAAGCAGCATGTGAACATACAGATCACCAAACAGAAGCATTCTATCCAATCTATGAACTCATTCTTAACTCCCTCCAAGATGCCCTTGCAAGAATTGCTTCTTTCTCACATTCTCAGTCATTTATGCAAAGCTAGGTTTCTGACTACAAATTACTTAAGAAAAGTACAGATGTTTTAATTAATAATAAAGAAACTACTCATTTTCTACTCCATTCATCCTTTTTGAGTCCCAAATGCGAATTTGGCTTAAGCTAGTGAAAGAGCCATGGTGGATCCATCCACCAATAACAATGGTAGCAGAGGTGGTATTTCTTTTTTCTTTATCTTTTATTTGCCTCCCTTTTTAAAGTTTCTCCTACTGAGGCAACAGCTTTCTATCATTGTGAAAGAAATTGAATGAATGAGAATATAAAAGAAAAAAGACTGTTGTAGCATTACTTTAGTTTTTCCTCACTACTGGAAAATGAAAGACTATTAGAAATAAGACTAACTTTTTACTATTCCGTATCCACACTGATATGGCTGCAGAAGAAGCCATCTCCTCTTCTTCTCCATTGAAAAACATTCTGTCCAATGCTGGTTGTATATGCAGGAAAACATCAACAAAATCTTTGTAATGATAAGGTTACTATTACCCTTTCACAGTAGGGTCAGTAGTTTTTCCAGAGAGGTGTGTATCACAGAGGTATCGAAATAATTTAACAAATATGGTGTGTTTCCTATGTGCTAGGTAGACTGTAGCACTAGTCTGACTAACTGGTCAGAAGGAATGAGCAATTCAAAGTCAAAGAGGAAGCCAAATTACTGAATGGTTTTTATTTCTTCACTAACAGTGAAAAGAATATATTGTTTTCAGAAACCTCCTGCACTACTGAGTGGTGGACACATGAATGTAGATAAAATGTATGTGGTTTGTATGGATAGCATTTATATGCCTTGTAATTCCTACATAAATATGCCCAGGCTGGCTTTTGTTAATTGCTTTTTAGAGTGATGGTGATTATAGTAAATACAGGAGTACAAACAAGAATGCTTTAAAATAATATCATAATCATTATTAATTCATTCTATATTTATTGTGGTATTAATTCTAATGACCCTTCTTGATATTAATGCTGCTGTTATAAGTACTCAGATTGAATTTTTCACTCTGAGTCAGTATTAATTAAATGAATGGTTATTATTACCTGTGTAATGAGGCTAGAATGGATGTTATTTTGTTGTTTATAAAATCAATAGCAATGCTGTGATTATAAAGGCTTATTCTTATTCTTTTATGTTGATTATCAATGCTTCCCTAATTAATGTGTGCTTATTGTGTAGTGATATTGTTCTATAGATTATAAGCCCATGACTTATAAGATCTACTTGTGTGGCCTTCTTACTCAACAATTATAAATCCTAGGAAAGTAACCCTGAATTGAAAGAAAGTTCTTAGTTTTTGTAACAATTTTAGATTTTAATCCATGTGGACAAGGAGTAGTATGAGGGCTTAAAAGTCTGTAAATTGCTCTCTTATGTGGGGTAAAGTGAGGTAGGGGATAGCTGGTATAATACTGTGTAATAAGGAAGTATAAAGCATTGAGAAAATAGTTGTTAGCATTCAAAGACTTCTCCTAACCATTTCTCTATGTTGACTATTATTATAGTCAACATAGTTTTGAATAAGAAGAAATTTGTTTAGTTAACTGCACTAAAAATGTTTAGAAACTGGGCATGGTGGTACACATCTACTAATTCTAGCTGTCAGCAGACAGAATTGTAACAAGTTCAACGGCAGCCTGGGCTACATAACGAGAGAATGTCTCAAAGACAGAAAGTGGAATGAAAGGAACAAAAAGAGAAAGAAGGAAAGACAGAAAGGAAGAAAGACAAACAATGCCATAATAACCAAAGAAGATAATTTAGAATATTGTTTTAAGACACTGAGTGCTAGCTCTACTACTCTTTACAATGCGACTATTAAAAGACTAAGTATTGTTATTTGTTTATTTGATGTAGGGTCTCCTATATCCGAAGCTGGCCTCAAATTCGCTACATAGTTGGGGATAACTTCAGACTTCTGGTCCTTCTGCCTGCACCTCTCAGGTGTTACAGAACACTCAGTTTTAAGTGTTATTATTTACAAAGGAAGAATAGCAAACACACCTCATAACTAGGCAGCACCTTACTTAGCAATTGGCACACCCAGTGCTTCCCACTTGTGTTATCTCCTTCAATGATCCCAAACAGCAGATGAGAAGGAATGAAGTGGGAACAGATCATGGGCCTGTTCACAGCCAAGGAGACCTTTAGGTAATGTGGAAGGTTCATGGCTAAAGAATATAGGAGTGAGCTCCAATAAGAATGCAAGTGGGAATGCCCACTTGCAAACAGCTCATATGTGGATGGTGGCAACTCAGTTGTAGGAGACAGATAGTGTATTTCGTTGGGCTTTACTTGACTTCATAGCAGAAGAAATACACCTTAGAAATTCAGGAGGGTTTAAGAAAAATAAAAGCCTGGAACATGAACAAACGACCACACAATCTTGCACCTTGTGAAATATCTGAGGCAAGCCTTCCAAAGGGCAATGCCATTCTGAGAAATAAACTTCCTGATGTGGGATTGGGCTTTATCTCATTTTAAACATCTGAGTTAACTGATAGTTCTACTTTGTTTTTGAATTAAGATGAAATATTGAAAGCAAACCATAACTATTCTTTAAATGATACCTCTCACATTGTGTTTTACTTTAAATAGCATTAAGATGGCTGTCAAAATTTATAAGATATGTACTTTTAATGGCTTGTTTGGAATAACAATTATAATGTATTTGGTGTATATCCATGTGGACTATATAAATTCCAAAAGAAATATTACTGTAAAATACTAGAGATTCTTATTTAATGTGAAATGCCACAAGAGATTTTTAATATCTAGAAAGTGATTATTTTTGCAAAGAAAGAAAAGTATGTTTTATAATGATTTAATAACAGAAAAAACACTTACTCTCATATAGTTATAATATAATTGCATTTTCATTAGAACACAAATTAAAATTTTACCATGTTTTGAAAATTAATCTTAATGCATCAAGATTGCTAAATATCTTAATACATGTGTCAAATAAATACTTAGTTAATTTATGGTTTTTAAAGTTTTAATGCATAATGGCCAACAGTATAATTTAAATCATGGTATAAATTTCAATACTTTTAATAATTAAACACAAGGAAAAAAGTAGTTGTGGGAAACAGAAAATAGAAAGTTGGTGAAAATGAAGGTTAGGATTTACTCAGTACAACAGTGGTTGCTGGGGTTAGATTGAATATTCCCAAAATCCACCAAAGTCAACCAGAATATGTGTTTGAAATACAGACTAAGATGCATCTGAAGTTTTGCTCAATTCTACTATGAAAAGCGAACGTTCTCTCTCAGCACCACTCGCTCTTCCCTTTCCTTCTTCTCTCGTTTCTCCTTTTTTCCTTACCCTCTACTGACCTTTTGTTCTTGAAGGAAAATAAACTTAGTTCTCTCTCTCTCTCTCTCTCTCTCTCTCTCTCTCTCTCTCTCTCTCTCACACACACACACACACACACACACACACACACACACACACACATCACACACACACACTCGTACAGTTACAGTGGTAGTGAATTGTTTTATTTTTGTAGTAAAAGAAATGAGTTAGATAAAGAGCAGTTCAGTCAATGACATGGGGGATAGTGAGAGATTCCAGAGCGGATTTATAGAATTAAAAAACCTGTTTCAGGGCTTTGTAATAAAAATTAGACATGTAACTTAATTTGCATAGTTTTCTTGACCATTCTTTATCATGCCTTACTGTTTAGAATAGTACATGAAACATTTCCTGGGATTCTCAGTCTGAAATTTCTATTAAACTTTTATAGAATTTATGGAATGAGGAAAAAAAAATTTTAGAGTGTAGTGAATTTTCAAACTAGCTCATTGTTCTTGTGTCTATTACATATTAATAAGGTTGACAAATTTTAAAGCCAATCTTGTATGTATACAGGTAAAAGAAAAATAAAAAGACAAAAGGTGAAACAGGCCCTTTCCTCAAACTTTACAAGCAAATGGCAGCCTTGTGCATACCTTGCAGGAGAGTCTGAGCTGCTAGAGTAATTCCAGTTTTGCTCTCTACCCCGAATTGCTAAAGTCTCGTTTTCATTGTTCTGAAACCAACACTGCATTTTTCGTTTGATTCTACCACCTCTCTTTCGAATCCAAATGTAGCAAAGGGAGAACCTAAAGACCATGTAATCAGAATGGCTATGGTTATTTAAAAATAATTGCTTCCCAGGGATATCTGATTCAGTAATTATCTGCAGTAAGTTTGGGATCGGATATTTGTTTCTTGGGTTGAGTGGGTGTTTGATATTTTAGAAGCTTGGATATTGCTGCTGATAAACAAAATGTGGTCTGACAGGATTACAAAGGAGAATGTGGAGCGCTTGTACAGCCCCTTACATGAGCAGTGCTGCTCATTCACAGGAACAGTGGCCGGGGGACTTTGTGGCAGCCATTGTCCTGCACCTATCTTTGTACAGAGTTGAGTGAGGGATAAAATGCACTGAAAGTGAAAATGAACCTGCAAATTAAACCTACCATAGGAACTCTTCAGGCCTGGTTTTGTGTGTGTGTCTTTTGCTAAACTTTATGTTTTATTTTTCCATTATATACTTTATAAATATATAATTCAATTCTTTTCATTCTATCTGCCCCTTCCTATCCACCTGTCTATCTATCTATCTATCTATCTATCTATCTATCTATCTATCTATCTATCTATCTATCTATCCATCTATCTATATATCCACCTCAGTTAATTTTCTGCTGCTGTGGTAAAATAACATGACCATGTTCCCATCTCCACCTGCCCATAGTCCACTCACAAAATCTCTTCTACTCTTCCTTCTGAGGGAGATCTGGGTGTCACCCTACAAACCCTCCTTGTTACCTAGCCTCTCTGGGTCTGTGGATTGTAGCATAGTTATGCTTCATTTTATGGCTAATAAGATATCAGGTTGGGGAGGATGGAGGGAAAGAGTACTAAAGGAGAATACTGGAAAGGGGGGCACACATTTCAGGGTCAGGTAAAAATTTGGCTCAAGGGAATCTCCCAGGAATCTACAAGGATGACCCCAGCTAAGACTTCCAGAAATAGCAAACATGTAGCCTGAACTGGCCATCTCCTGTAACCAGGCAAGACTTCAAGTGGAAGGAGTAGGAAACCAACTCAGCCATATAACCTTCAACCTACAGTCATCTGTCTATGCGATGTGCTGGGCTAAGGTTGGCCTAGAGATTGAAGGAGTATCCAACCAATGACTGGTCTAGCCTAAAACCCATGCCAGGAGAGTAAGCTCATCTTTGACACTGCCTGGAACACCAGGATCCACACGCTTGATGACCCAGAGATGTAGGATAAACCAAATAAGATTAGAGGAAAGAGAAAAATGTCAATCTAATGATGCCTAATGATATTTTGCTATACTCATAGATTGGTGCTTATCCCAGTTGTCATCAGAGAGGCTTTATCCAGAAATTGATGGAAACAGATGCAAGGACCCACAACCAAACATTAGAGGAGCACAGAGAATCCTGCAGAAGAGCAGGAAAAAAGATTGCAGGAGCCAGAGGGGTCAAGGACACCACAAGAAAACCCACAGAATCAGCTAACCTGGGTTCATAGGGGCTCACAGAGACTCAACTGACAACTAGGGAGCCTGTGTGGGACTGACCTAGACACTCTGCATATTTGTTTCAGTTGTGTAGTTTGGTCCTCTTGTGGGACCCCTAACTGTGGGAACAGGGGCTGTCTCTGACTCTTTTGCTGGCTTTTGGGACCCTACTCCTTATACTGGGTCACCTTGCCCAGTCTTAATGCATGGGGAGGGGCTTAGTCTTATAGCAACTTTGATGTGCTATGTTTTGTTGATACCCATGGGAGAGACCTGCCCTTTCCTAAACAGAAACAAAGAAGAGTGGATTTGGAGGTGGAAACAGAGGAGTCGAGGGGGTAGGGCTGGGAGGAGAGGAGGAAGGGGAAACTGAGGTCAGGATGTAAAAATAAATAAATATGTTAAAAAATATGACTAGAAGCAACTTAAGGAAGAAAGTTTCTTTAGGGTTATGGCTTCAGAGAGTTAGTGTCCATAACGAATGAGGCCAGCATGCCAGGACAGCATGGAATCAGGTCAAAGGGTACCACCAACTTGGGACATAATCTTCTCCCCTCTCTCGCTCTCCTCTTTCATTCATGTATTTTAAATTAAGAATGTAATTTGAGCCTTAGTGTTTAGTTTAATATTCCTCTGAAGCTTGGAGGGGACTATTACATTAGTAATTAGATGTATTCTAATTCAGAATGTATTCTAATTAGATGTATATGCAATTCCCACTCAGTAAGTGTTGTATCCCCTTAATTTGCATTACAACTGCATGCTTCTAATGCATTAGAGACTGAGGCAACCGAGTGTCACTGTTTTGTTCACTGACCAGGTATAACAGTATTCCCAATGATAATGGAGTGTGCTTCCACATGCTTTCCCAGGTAGGTATAATATTTGTTGTAGTCAGATGGATCCAGAATTGCTATCTTCCCATTGCTGTCTACTGCCCAGCTCCTTCTGCAGCACAACATGAAAACTGGCATTTGTTTGCATCTCTTAAACACTTGCTTGGACTTCAAAGACACAGCACTATCTGGTGTGGCCTTTGTGTTTTAAATGGATGAGTTCCTTTACCAAGACTTGGAAATTTCTGTCATACACAAAAATTACGCAAAATTCTTTTGTGTGGGTTCAATACTTTTATTGTATGATGTGAAACATACTATTTTGGTCAGTAAATTACTCTATCTCTTCTCACCAAATTCAGGGCAAACTGGAGACAACTATCACATACAAGGCAATTCAGTACATCCATGGGCCAAGTTCACTGGCTACTGTTTTATAAATCTAATAAATCTTTATAAGTCTGAGCATAAATATTTATAAGTCTAACTATAGAATAGTGATGACCTTGCATGGAATATGAGGCATTGAAAGCCTTTAGTTGCTTTACTGATGGACCCAAAGATTCACTTCCCCTCTCTCCATCCCATGTTGAATGTCTTACTGATAGCTACCTGCTGGTCCAGGAACAAGTGACACTGCCATAGCCCCCATAATTAATCAGTTACCCAGAACTGGTTAATTCTCTATTACGTCTTGAATAACCACAAGATATAAAGCAGTACCACTTATTTGACCTAGTCTTTGGTATAACATTTCAATTAAAAAATGGTGGGCAGCACAAAAACAATGAGACCTCCCCCCAATACTAGAAACTGATGCTAATAGTCAGCAATTTATTGGAGCCTGAGAAGAAATTCCTTTAGTTAGAGAGCTAATTGATTTCTCTGTTCATTTCTAAAGCTTGTTTCAGTTACAATGCTGAGCATAACCAGGCCCTCTGAACCCTTTATCCTTCAGATAGAAACATGTAGCTGAATGGATACCATAAAATAAAGAGTTCCCCAAGCTAGCTAAAACAATCCTGTACAATAAAAGAACTTCCAGAGGTATCACCATCCCTGATATCAAGCTCTACTATAGAGCTATAGTAATAAAAACAGCTTGGTATAGGCATAAAAACACACAGGTGGATCAATGGAATCAAGTCAAAGATGCAGATGTAAATCCACACATCTATAGATACCTGATCTTTGACAAATAAGCCAAAATTATACTATTGTAAAAGGAAAGCATCTTCAACAAATGATGCTGGCATGACTAGGTATCAGCATGTCGAAGATTACAAATTGATCCATATCTATCACCATGCATAAAACTCAAGTCCAGGTGGATCAATGCTGTGGGATGTCTTTCCATATGCTGTGAATATGTGTTGCTAGGATTGGTTAATAAAGAAGCTGCTCTAACCTATGGCAAGTCAGGTTATAACCAGGCAGGAAATCCAAGAAAGTGACAGGAAGAGGAAAGCTGAGGTGGAAGAGATGCCAGCCTGCTACCCAAGAAACAACATGCCAGCAGACCAGTAAGCCACAGAACACATGACAAAACACTGATTAATAGAAATGGGTTAATTTAAGATATAATGGCTAACGAGCAAGAGGTCTGCCATAGACCATACAGTTTGTAAATAATATTAAGCCTCTGAATGATTATTTTATAAGAGGCTGTGGGACCACAGGGCCAGGTGAGACTGGAGAAAACTTCTGACTACAGATCAAAGGCCTCAACATAAATCCAGCTACACTGAACCTGATAGAGGGGAAAGTGGGAATAGTCTTGAATATATTGTTGCAGGAGACAACTTCCTGAATAGAACACCAGTAGCACAGACACTGAGACTGACAATTAATTAGTGGGACCTCATTAAACTGAAAAGCTTCTGTAAGGCAAAGGACACTGTCAATAGGACCAAATGGCAGCTTACAGAATGGGAAAAGATCTTCACCAACCCCACATCTTAATTAGGGTGGATCTCCAAAATATATAAAGAACTCAAGAAATAAGACATCTAAAAAAACAAGTAATCCAATTAAAAAATAAGGTACAGACCTGAACAGAGAATTCTCAACAGAAGAATCTCAAATGACAAAGAAATACTAAAGAAATGTCCAACATCCTTAGTCATCAGGGAAATGAAAATCAAAACAACTATGAGATTATATCTTAACACCTGTCAGAATGACTAACATCAAAAACACAAATGACAGAGGATGTGGAACAAAGGGAACACCCCTCTATTGTTGGTGGGAGTGCAAACTTGTACAGCCACTTTGGAAATCTATATGACTGTTTCTCAGAAAATGGAGAATCAATCTACCTCAAGACCCAGTTATATGATTCTTGAACATATACCCAAAGGATGCTCAACCATACCACAATGACACTTGCTCAACTATGTTCATCACAGCTTTATTTGTAATAGCCAGAACCCAGAAACAACCTAGATGCCCCTCAACCAAAGAATGGATAAGGAAAATGTGGTATATTTACACAATGGAGTATTACTCAGCTGTTAAAACAATGACATCATGAAATTTGCGGACAAGTGGATGGAAGTAGAAAAATATCATCCTGAGTGAGGTAACCCCATCCCAGAAAGACAGACATGGTATGTGCTTACTCATAAGTGGATATTAGATGTAAAGTAAAGGATAATCATGCTCCAATTCACAGACCCAGAAAGGCTAGATAACAAGGAGTACCCAGAGGTGTATGAATCTCACTGGGAAGGGGAAATAAAAGAGACTTCATGAGTGGACTGAGAGTGGGTGGGATGAGAATTTGAGGGATTGGGATAGGGGGTGAGTGGAGAGGGCAGTGCTGAAAGAGATGACTTGAAAGTGGGGCATTGGGGGTCAGGTAGAAACCTGGCAAGGAAAACTCCCATGATTCCACAAGGATAGCCCCAGCTAAGACTCCTAACAATAGTGGATATGTAGCCAGAACTGGCCCTCTCCTGTAATCAGACTGGTGACTACCCCAGTAGTCATCAGAGAACATTCATTCACTAACTAATGGAAACAGATGCAGAGACTCACAGCCAATAATCAGTCTGAGCTCAGGGAATCCTGGTGAAGAGAGGAAGGAAGGAATGTAGGAGCCTTTGGAGTCAAGGACACTACAAGAAAACCCACAGAAACAAATATCCAGGCTCATAGGAACTCACAGAGCCTAAACCAACAACCAGGGAGTTTGCATGGGACTGACCTAGGCCCTCTGCATATCTGTAACTGTTGTGTAGCTTGGTCTACTTGTGGGACTTTTATCAAGGGAGTGGGGCCTCTCCTTAACTCTTTGGCTGGCTCTTCCTCATACTGGATTGCCTTGCTTAGTCTTACTGCGACATGATAAAACATGTTTTGTTGATACCCACGGGAGGCCTGTCCCTTTCATAACAGAAACAGAGGAACAGTGTATAGTGGGGTGGAGGAGAGGAGAGCAGAGAATGGAATGAGAGGAGGAAGGGGAAAATTCGCTCAGGCTGTAAAATAAAAAGATAGATAGACAGACAGACAGACAGACAGACAGATAGATAGATAGGTAGATAAATGGAAAATGATGACATAGATTTGCACCAATTATTGGTGAGAAACTACAATTCTCATATATTGGCTATGAGAATGTAAATTGCTAAACAAGTATTAAAAACTATATTATAAAGTTAAATATAACACACACATACACACAACAAAACAAAAAACAAAGAAGAAAACAAAACAAAAGACCCCAGGGATTTCTCCTCCTTGGTAGTCTCTGGTGTTGGAGAAGGGTCTTAGTCATGAAAGGATATCTATTCTTTGATCTTGTGGAATTTTGAGTTCGTGAATGGCCTTACTGAGTTAACACTTGTGTTTTCATTAATGATAACAATGATGACGATGGGGAGACAATATTCAATGCTTTGGTTATACTGAGCATACGTTTTCTTGTATTTGAAAGTTAAGGAGCAAAGAGTGATTTTCTCTACTTTGGTCAACAGATCATTGCCAATGGACAGTTTAGTCTGAACTGGGGGATGAGTAAATCAATCATCAGTTCATCCACAAAATGAAATCTGAGAATGGGACTGGGAATCTCTAAGCACTGGAACAGACATTAGAAGGACAGGCCACACATGCATATGTAAATGTCTACTATATTAAGAATGACTTAGCCATGATACAAACCAGTTACACAGTAACTTATCTGTCTTTGGCTTTAGTAAAAGGGAATGTTAGGAAGATTCCTGAAGATGAACCATTCCACCCACGCACAGACTGAATCTCAGGGAATTATCTGAGGACAGGGGAAAGCATCTCTCCTATGGGGGAGTGACTGTGAGACTATTCTAGTTTCAATAGCACAGGAGAAGAGAGACCTTGGCAAAGAGAAAAGAAAGAGGTAGTCCAGCTCATTCTGGTGGGTTCAGTCCTGACAGAGGACTCTTCCCTGTTCTAGTGAGTGTGACTCAAGGGCAGACAAAAGGGAGGAAAATTCTCCATCCTCTTAGCACTTAACCTGAGCAAAGGCAGGAAGCCATTTTAACAAGATTCTTGTTGAGTCAGTGGTTAGGGAGTTGTTAGAGACAAGCCCTATAGGGCTCCCTCTGGAAACCCAGAGACAGTACTGGACAAACCCAGGAGTGTGGTCTGCAGAATACTAACAACAGGGGAAACTGAAATCAGAATTCAGGTGAGCCACACAGAAGCAAGTCTGGTATATACATCATTGACAGAGATGGTACAGAGGGAGTCCAGATACCCATACTAATAATAGGGACCACATACAGACACTAGCTTTGAGGTCTCAGCTATCATTCCATTTCCACAGGAAAATAAACATTGTGCATGTTGTCCTCCATCACATTTAAAAAAAAAAAAACCTTCACAAAGTGGGAATCTAATTCAGGAGTCTCTGGGCTGCTTGAATTTAGGCAAGCCGTATGTGTTTCCTGTTATCAGGATCTGATATTGGAGGGACTTTTCACTTAAAAGTCCCAGGGCAGTTTTTTTTTTTTTGTTGTTGTTGTTGTTGGTTTTTTTTTTTTTTTTTTTTTTTTTCTGGAAGTGTGTGTAGATAGCAATACCAGATCATTTACCTCTCCACTATCACATTAAAATGCATGACACAATTCTTTAATTACCACCTCAATCTAATTCTCTAAGAAGTTGGTCCTAATTGCATTGTTGATATGCACGGATGCAAATAAGTTGTTGGCTGTTTCCTTTGTAGAAAATGACTGCTTCTAATAAGTAGCTATTCTCTTGTTAGAGAGAGTGGGGTGGTGTCACTGCACCCATGAAAGTGGTATCTCCACCACAGGTGATATTGGTTGAACTCAGAAATCAAAGAGTGCTCCCAACTGGCCCCAACATGCACCCAAATACAGCAAAGAAGTCTCCACAAATACGGCAGCGAACAGCCTACAATTCCCCGGAGACCGCACAAGGGAGGTGTGAATTGGACATTTGCTGAGAGATTCTTGCCAGAAGGGATGTGAAACAAACAACCCCCAGCTGCTGTGCTTTGCTTTTGTAAAGTGAACTTAAGGTTGCTTCACAAACACAGGTGTGCGGATGAAGAAAGAGAAGGGGAAGAAGAGGATAGACGGCGCTCAGAAAACGGGCAATCACGGACAGCGTGGTGAGATTTTCCAGGATGGAAAATGGCTGTCTTGATATGGTGAGCGGCATCTGCCTCCCTCTTGGGAGCTGGTCTGGCTTTGAAAGGAGCTTTGCCAGGTCTAGGCCTGTGCTGGGAACTGGGGTAGAGGTTACTTAATGGAACTGTTTGAAGACTGGTTAAAATGCATTGTGGGGGAGGGGGAGGCAGGAATCAGCCAAATGGAAGATCTGTAATTTGTGAAATAACTTCTTCAAGTCACACTTATATTCCCATGGAGAGCTGGTGTCCTGATTTGCTTTCTATTGCTGTGATAAAACGTTCTGGCCGAAAACAACTTGGGGAGGGAAGAGCTTATTTAATGTGAACTTCATGCCATAGCTCATCACTGAAGAAGTCAAAGCAGGAACTGACCAGAGGCCACGGAGGAATGCCGCTTACTGTTTTGCTCCCCACGGCTCCCTCAGTCTGCTCTCTCATATAACCCAGGGCCACCTGCCCAGGAGTGGCACTGCTCACAGTATGCTGAGACCTCCATCACCTGTCAAGAAAAGTCTTCATAGACTTGCCTACAGGCCAGTCCGATGCAGGCAATTCCTAACATGAGGTTTCCTCTCCTCAGGTGACTCTAGCTTGCTTCAAATTGACAAAAACAAACAAACCACCACTAACAACAACAACAACAACAAAAACCTAACCAGCACAAGAAATAAGGGTAAATATTTCTTTATAGGATTTTATATCAACCCATACATGTGAATACTTATTTACTTAATACTTCATTTCACTTGAAACATTGTCTGCAAAATAAATTTGTTATAGAGATGGGATACAGTTTGCAAATCTTCCGTATTCTTTGCTATTATATAGGCTTAGAATGTCACTTAACTGGTTGGGTAATGTAAGTGGCCAGAGGGGTTTTAGTTTTATAAACTTGGATCAGACTTAGTTTCAGAGGCCATCTTCAGCAGCCAGCTTCTCCCCCAGCTTCTAACTGGCTGGAACACACCTCTGCTTCATTTTAATTCCCAGAATTATTTCTTTAGTCATAAGAGCAGTTTGAAGATTAATTTGACAACTATTGGAATAAATCATCTTTTCCTCAAATGCTTTAAGAATTAGGATTGCAAATTAGCATCTAGTACATGTATATTTGTTCATTCTGAAGAGTGGTTTCCATACCTGATGGCCAAGTGTCAAAAGGACTGAGTGACATATAGTCAGTCATCAGTATTTGTGCTGGTTCTAAAACCACAGATTCCACAATCTTTGGATTTAATTTTTTAAATTACATTTATAAATAACATATGCAGACTTTTTCATATCATTATTTCTTAAACAATCTCACATCATTTTCAAATAGCACCTACATTGTGTGTGATCTGGAAACAACCTACAGGTAATGTAGTGTATTGGAGGACACACATAGGTGTATACAAGCACTACCTACACCATTTATAAACAGAGTCCATGGCTTTGGATTTCCACGGGGTTCTGGGAACAGCACTCCTAGGATTGTTAGGACTAGTCTCCTGGCTCCTTCTATGGTGCACTGTTGGCAGACATTTGCATTCTGTACTTTCGTCAGCTGAGCCCCCATTCCACCATCTGTAATAGTACCTCATTTATATTCTTTCACAGAGGCATGCTCTTCAGGATTTCTACATATGCAAGGCTCCCAGTTAAATGTGAATTTCAGAAAAATAACAAATGACATGCTAATATAAATATGCCTCAAGTATTTTAGAGGACATACTTATACCAAGATATCACTGCTCATCTGAATTCAATTGTGACTGGATAACTTATATTTTTAGACACTGAAACTGGCAACTTAGGGAGGAAAACTGTCATTGGGCCTCACTTTGTAATTCAGGTAGCCCTTGAATTCACTTCTCGCTTCCACCTCCTTAATTCTAGGATTATAGTAGGCACCATGATGCCCAGTCTTGAATACAGTAATTCTAATTCTCTTTCATACCCAGTTCAAGAAGCCAATACCTGGTCAACCAACACTACCACACAGCTCTAAGGGCAAGATATAACCTAGATATTCCCAATCAAGTTAGACATTTTCCCAGCCTGCTTTGGGTATGTTCAATACAAGATACACTTGAAAGACAATTTGTATCACCTAGCATTATGTACAATAAACAATGGCCAATACATTTTTTTGAAAAGAAAACCATTCATAAAAATAAAATTCTGTGAAACATTGCAAAAAAAAAAAAATAAAAATAAAAATAAACCAATTTCTGAGAAATAAACCCTCTGTGTAAAGCCTGCCACACACTGTGCCAAACTCGTCCCTGTGGTCACTACACTTCCCGTGTAGGATCTCGTCATTCTGTGTATGTTCCTGCTTCCTTGTTCCTCATACCCCAGCTCTGGGTGCTTGGTCTATGCTGACCAGCTTCTATTGCTCCAATCTCCTAGTAAGTCTGATTGAGTCCATTCACCTTCAGCGAACTGCAGTGTGCCATGCACTTCCATGCAGGAGCATCCCATGTGGACATCCCAATGTCTCAACTGCGTCTTTGTTTGGATAAGTGCCTCGGAGGCTTTTGCCCTGTGCTTTTCGCTACAGCAGTACATGCTTAAGGAGCTTCCTTTCCCCTGTTCCAGCTGCCACAATCATGCAACAATTTAAAAAAATCTCTCTAAGCCTGATCTCATCTAAACCTAAACCGTTCATCTTTAAATGTCTCTATTTCCACACTTATATGTCTTTATTAACTCAAACACAACAACCTAAATGGAACTTCACTGAAAGTGGTATATACATTGTCACATGCAGGAAAGAAAAATACGGCATGTTATCCAAAGGTATTTTTTAAGTAATTGAAATAGCCCAGACACATAAAAAAAACAAAAACAAAAGAAAAAAAAAAAGAAAAAAAGGAGAGTTTCCTCAATAAACCAATGTCAAACATTCATTAAAATTTGTCAATGTATCTGCTGAATCTTTTGAAATGTTATTATGGCAACTAGCCCAATATTTCTTCCTTGACTGTTCAAAACAAAACTCTTTCAGAATATTCAATACATCATTCTAGACGTTTGCTTGACTTATTTCCAGCCTCCTTTCTCATCTTATTTATAAACAGCTCTGCACTGTTTCTAGAATGCATCAAGCAGATGAGAATCTGGATTTTTTCTGTCATTCATTATCTCATTCCTATATGAGAAAGCCTTATGTATTAATCTGGGAACTATGGAGGCCTTCTTAGAGCTTAAAGAAAGAAAGATAATGTGAATAATAACATACTAATTTTTTGTTACAGATCAGAATATTTCAACCTAAAAAAGCTTTTCTTTACCAAATGATCCCAACCACTGGTCTTAGATGATTATCAAAGCATACTTATCAGGTTTTAAGTAGTTTCTCAAAATTCATCAAGGAAATTAGAAGCATTTTTGAATAAAAAAAATCTATTGCAAGCTCTTCTAATGCTGCACTAGAAAAGTTAAACATGATGATATCAGAAAAAATGAATTTATCACTATAATCTGACCAGGCAAAGAGGGTGCTCACTTGTATGTAGCATTCTTAATAATTACTAATGTGATTGCATGAATCTAATGTTTTCAAAGAGGAAACTCTAAATTGTCAGTAAAGAGACTCAGCAGAGTGTTTTAAAGAAAGATGATATTGAAATAGTATTTTTTAACTGTCAAAGCAGAGGATTCTGGGAAATCACTGAAAGCTGCAAAAGTGTCATTAACATATAACCAAGAGCAGAATATGCACTTTGAACAAAAGAAATATTCAGGTGGATACTGCCATGTAGGAATATGGTATCTGGGCCAGGCAGTCTTCAGGAGCCCTTGAAGGGATTAATAGAGATAGTGTTACCAACATCTGGAATAGTAAACTAAGACCACCCATGACTATTCTTGGAAGTTTGTGCCTCCTCCTTTTCCTTCTTCTTCTTGTTCTTTTTCTTCTTCTTCCTCCTCCTCTTTTTTTTTTGAAAGCACAAATGGTAAATGTTTCTTGTGCCAGTTACAGCTTTTTAAAAGGGAAAATACCAATCACATTAAAGCAGAATTCACATACAAAAACAGTAAGAGAAAATTCTTGTTTATCATATCAAGGTAAATAATAAATGCACTAGTAATTAAGATGTGAACAAAATGATTACTGTTTTTAATTGTCACTAATGCAACGAGGCTCCCAGTTTTGAATACCTTTGTTACTCTCTCTCTACTTATTCACAAGTTCCAAGCCGGTTTCTTTTAAAATATCTCCCTATAGGATATATTTTTAATCATCTGTAACATTTACCATCTCTTCCTTAAAATTCCTTAAAAGTTATGTAGAAACAATAATTAGACTTCATACAAAATGAACCCATTAATAGTTGTAGAAACAGGTGTACTCTTCAGACACCAATGCATGCAGAGGCAGCAAAGCTGGAAGGGAATCGTCAGTGGTGTGGCCACCCCGAAGAGAAACAATACAGAAAGGAGGAGAGACACAGTGCAGCAGAGCCCCACACACACGCTCTCAGAGGGGAGGGCCCAAGGCAGAGACTTCCACAATGATGGAAATTCTTTAGAGCATTGGTTCAGGGATGGAAATAAAGTACTTGTGAAAAGAGAATCCATTGCTGTTCGAAAACGAAAGATACATTTATTTGCAAGAAGGAGTACAGACTAGGGTGAGGAGAGCCGTACCTTTCACAAGTAACAATTTATCTATTTTCAAAGCTCCAGAGAGTTGCCTTCTTTTTCAAGTGTACTTGGGTAGTACCCACCTCCTCCTGGAAGCCTCACCTGAACTTCTTTGTTCAGGTGTTCTCTCTATGGCACTTAATGAGACAATATCTATACATGTGAGCGTATCATCTGTCCAAAAACCAAGTCCCTGATCTCTGCTGCATGGTCATTCCCAGAAAACTGGTTTTATGGGTTGCTTTTTTTTCAGATCCCATGAATTCCAAATCAAGGGATACTTGAAATGTCAAGAAAGATCAAAGCTGCAAGCTCTTAGGTTGTTATAGTAACTGTGGCATGACTCTTGCACTTGAGTTCATAGTTTATTCACCCAATAAAATCATGCAGCAATTGCATTGCATTTTAGCTCAATAGAATGCCCAATGAAATTACCAAAGCAAAAAAAGTTCTGTAGTTAATTATTTTCTCATTTTAAACTACAAGGTCAAGGAGATGGCAAAGTATGGGCTTTGGAGTCATAAAGATCTCAAGTGGACAAGGTTATATTGGTTATTAGCTAATTGTGGGACTGCATCCCCACCTGACCTGCCTTGATGGCTTAGGGACTTCCTTATGATTTATCTTATACATGCTCTGCTTTGATTCATTTTGGGTATTTCTTGGAATAACCAGGTAGGTTTCTCAGACCCAAACTTTTGCTTTGCTTCAAAGCATTGACCATTTTGGTCACAAGGCAATTTTTGTATTTCCAGGGGTTAATGGACACTTGTGAAATAGGATGGTGGAAATTTCACAGAGTTCAGAACTCTGCACTTGGGTCTGTGTAATATATTGAAATTAAGCTATGCACCACATTACATGATGTGTGTGTTTGAGTTTAGAACCAACTACCTCCTTCTAGAAAAACAAAGAAACAAAAGCCCATAGAAATACATATAAGACATACCTTGAACTACTCAGGGAGTTTTCTTATATCAAAATCTTAGAGATTCTGACTCTAAGTTTCTTTTATTATTATTAAATTTCACTTTAAGAAAGAAGAAATCTCAAGGCAGTTAAATTCAGAGTTAGTATTCAGCTTAGAGGGACAGAGTTGTATATGCTTACTAAAGATGCTAATGACCCAAGAAGACATTACAAAACCCACTATATTATGGTCTGTCTTTAAGAAGAACTTCTGAGTATTCACAGTGATGGTTGTGCTGGTTACCAACTTTACTGACTGAAAGTTATCTAGAGCTTGTGAATTATCTGTGTGTGGTCCTTTCCAGAGAGGATTTAATGTGGGGTTAAAGACTTACCCACAATGTGGGCAGAACCATCAAGTGACTGAGGGCCCAAAAGAAGGAAGTTGGAGGAGGAAGTTAGTGACCTCAAGCTCAACATCATTCTTTCTGAGGGAGTGCCAGGACAGCCAGAGTACAAACTCAGAACTTGGGACATCCGGAGGATTGTGGCAAGTTCAAGGCTAACCTGGTCTGCATAGTGAGATGCAGACCAGCCAAGGCTTTACATTGCTACCTGTATCAAATGCAGAAGTTGGAGTAGGAGAGTGAGTTGGCTGCTTTCACCATATGTGGACATCAGATCCCAGCTTCTTTAGCCTTTCAATATGAACTTGACACCAGTAACTCTTATGGGAATACCCTAGCTTTCACCACTGAATTGGCATCACTAAACCTTCTAGCCTGTTGGAGTAAGCATCTACCAGGTTTTTTGCCTATCTGGCAAGCAGCCGTTAGTAGAATACCCAGCCTGCAGTCATATAAAACAATCAACCCAGTCCCCTCACATATAAAATATATGCATATACACATGCATGCATATATGTATATATAGACCCCTGGCTACTGATAGAGTCATCTGCAACTCTAGGATATTGAAAGTCAGAGACTATCCATTAATCTTTTAAATGGAGAGGGCTATACCTGAAATAACTCTCTAGCACTAAGAACTTGAAAATTAGAAGTCAGGGAGTAGGAGAGGTAACTGAGGCCAACAGTCAGCAGAAGCTATGGACTCTAAGCGAAAACTTTCTTGGGGGGTAGAGAGAGAGAGAGAGAGAGAGAGAGAGAGAGAGAGAGAGAGAGAGAGAGAGAGAGAAAGATCCTTATTTCCTTATTGCTTGGTTGGTTCTTTCCTTGGGCTTTCCAAAATGCTTCATCATATTTTCTGGCAAGGCACATGAATACTTGTGGCTGCATTCTTCACTCTTGCAGTGCGTGAAACAAATCTTCCAGTTTCGTTAGTCTTTACTTTTAAAAACAAGAATGGGATTTACATAAGATGGAATATTCACATAGCAACAAGAGTGCAGAAAAACAAGCAGGTGTTAATAAATTTCAAAGAAACATTAATCTGTTACTGCAAATACGGCCTGCTGTTCATTTAAATGGAATGACACTCTATAAATGTACCACTCAGTCATTCTCTGAGCTATCAAAAGTAATATATAACACCTCTGATGATCAAAGTGAAAGTAAGTTTAGAAATCCAATTTGCTTTTCTCTCCATTTAAATTCTTTATTTAACTTTTGTATTCAAGTCCTCATTTTAATCAAGCTTCAATTTTATTTACTCACATTCCATGTTGTAATACAATTATAGGGATGCTACAAAATTGTCATTGAGTGTTGCAATTGCCAAAAATAAAGTTACATCCTAAAGCAAATATATAAAAAAAAATGAGAAAAAAATGTTTACTGTCTGTCATAATTGGAACTGGGAGTAATGTGAAAGGAACCCATATTATTGTTTAAAAACATGTATAAACAGTAAGGTCGTGCAAGGCAGGTGCCCTGGTCATCATTACAGCTGGCCAGTAGCTAAGTCCTGGGAATGATGGTAAGAAAACCAAGGATGGAATCTGTGTCTGCAGAGATGAGACAGAAACCAAAGCATGTTCTGTGTGATTGCCTCTGGCTGAGAGATGGATCAGGGAGATACCTGTGATGATAACAGACATACTGAGATATTTACTTCTTGCCAGAGACCCTCTGCTGTATTTTATTTCTCACTGTGTGCCTATATGATTTCAATAAACAATGGATAGAAACAATGAGATAATATCCTGTATCAAACTACTTAGTGTTGACTTCATTACAATCATTTTAACTTCTAAATCTTAATGGACAGATAATGAATGAATTGGGATCTTCAGAGTCTTTATTGTCATCTATTATCCTGTCATTTGGCTTCAGTGCTTTAAATACGTTACTCTGTTCTTAAAGATGCCCAAGTGGCCTTATTTAGTTCCCTGGAGTCCTGTTTAAGCACAAATGTATGAGCTGGATTTTATTTTAATTGAAGGATTTTTCTAGAGGAGGCTTGGACTTTCCTTAGATTCTCAGTGTTGCTTGACTCTGAAACTACCATCTCTTGGAGCTTTCCTGGCATCCACAAACATCTTACCCAGCTGGCTCCCCTCAAAATCTCTAACCAGGCTTCCTGAGTGACAACATTTCTTACCCAAATATGAATATCATGCTGGTTTCCATTCTCTCTCTTTTCTCTTCACAGCTGCTCCAGGGATCCCCCCTACTTCTGTGGCTTTGCTCATTCTTGTGGATGAGATATTTACAGAATTTACTTGTTGAAGTACTAGCTCTCAGTGCTTCCAATATAACATATTTGTAGGTAGGGTCTTACAGAGGTAATTAAATTATATTTTGACCTATGACTGTATAAAACAGGAAACTTTAGGCACAGGCATTCACAGAGACAATATGAAGACAGAAGACAGCCATCAAAGAGCCAAAGAGAAAGACTGAGAATAGGTCCTCTGTTGGTGGTACTCACATAGAGTGAACCCATCGGAACACTTTATTTCAAACTTTTGATCTCCAGAATTATAAGAAAATGAAGGGTTTTTTTTGTTTTTTTTTTTTTTTTGTTTGTTTAAGCAATTCAGACAACGATCTCATAGCAGTCCCAGCAAACCAATGTATCTGTATCTTCCCAGTTATGCTAATGTAGGACAAACCTAGAACTCTCTTTGGAGCTGTAGCCCCATGTGGCCAACTTCCCTGACATCTCCACCTGGATACTCTACAGATAAACTTATTTCACTATAGTGAATGCCAAATGTGTCTGGTTTCAAATTTCCCTATGTTGGTGAATTATACTGCCTTGTAACTTCTCGAAGCCAGGAATATTAGATGGATCTTGGAGTAAAGCTTCTCTTTTCTGTACTCATGACCATTCCTCCAGTTCATCCAGCTCTTAAGTCCCACCATTTCTTCCTTTCCTCTGCTTTCCCTCCTACTGTTCCAGCCAATGCCTCATCTCTTGATTAGCTGATTTTGAAACAGATTTCTAACTTGTTTCCCTATAGCCCTTTTGAAAGAATTCTTAGTTCCAGGCAGAACAAGTCATACAATGTGAAATGGTGATCAAATTATTATTTTATTTAGAAAATAGCTCATTTTCCTATGAGCTAGAGACCAAATATGTCTGCACAACACATTAGACCTTTCAGAGGAATGAACATTGTGGTAAGGACAAATGCCATAATCATTTATGTAATAGGTGATGAATCCACATAGTTGTTCTCAAAATTCATGTACTTGTTCTGTTGGTTGCCAGGCTCGGGTCTGTGTATTTGAGTGAGGGCATGGTCATTCTGATTTAGAGTCCAAGTTCTTTAGAAACAGAGTCTCGTTCAGAATTACCCAGATTAAAGAATCTCAACATACCCAAAAGTGTCTTTAAATTGTTGCTGTATTGGCTTTTGTAAGAAGAAGCTCCTGAGTACAGATGACTACACCATAAGATCATAGCAAGCAAGCTGTTTAGAGTTAGCTCACACATTCTTCAGTGAGGTTAAGTCATATAAGAAATACATATTTTATTTCTATTTCTCACAAAGGCATTGCAAATAGCCTCCTGATTTGCCTCACCCATTGTTGGTGAGCCTTACTGTGAACTGACCCCTTCATGTAATATAAGTGTCTGTATCACCAGAAACTCTAGCAGAAAAATGTAGACAAAGATGCTCCTCCACATGAATATCAATATTAAGGTCTTTCTGCATGAAGAATTATTCTCCAGTGTGATGAGCAATGGCAAATCAGTAGACAAGTGACTAGTTTTATTTGAAAGGCAGGTATTTCTGAAATGCCAGTATTTGGTTCAAGAAGTTCTTTGAAGACACTGGAATTTGAATGTCTACTCCCAGGAACTACAATCTCAGTTTCCAGCTTGGGAATTAATTGTGTAACATAAGACCAAAGTACTGTGAGTGACATTAGCTGTCTGTTTGCATTGCATATTGTCAGGCTTCCAAGACACGGCCATTAATGAAGGTCTTCTGTGAACTTTCAGTTTAGACTAGTAGATTATATTTCTCTTCTTCACCATCTGAATTGCTTAATTTGGAATAAACCTCAAGGATTGCAGTCTTGTTTCTATAGCATGCTATGGAAGTGCTGATCCTGGAAGTTGTCCAACACAACTCTGCGTGTCAGTTTGTCCCAGATTGAATCAACTCAAACCTCCTGAAATAGATGGCAGAGCAGGATTTAATTTTGTCCCAGCATATATGGAAAGGAAGGGGTGTTTAGACTGGTATCATGTTTTACCTAGGCTTGAAGGATGCATATAAAGGAAAGCCAGAAAGCCCTTACTTTGATCAACACATGTCTCATTCAGTGTCCAAAAATACTTCAAATTTACGAAGAAGTAGACTTTATCTTCAAGGTCAACCTAACCTCTCATCAACCTTACCATAGAGCTGATTACAAGTAGGGCTACCATGCAGTACTACTTACCAGCTACAGGACTGCACAGGCACCATCTTATTATAGCACATATGCACAATGAATGCCCTTTGTAGTTGTGTATAGATAGCCTGTAATGAAGCATGTAGTGGTCTTTGGGTCACAGCTGTGAACTTCTGTATCCCTTGGGCTTTTGTGAAAGGGAATGTCATTTAGCAAACAAAGGAGAACTTGGGGATTTTTAGTGAACTGCTTAGATACTCATAGGGCACAGAATAACATCCTTCCTAATGGATACTCTCCTAGCCTCCAGGATGAGAAGTCATTTGTTTATTGGAAGGAGACCAGTAAGTAAAAACTTACATGGTAGAAGAAATGCCATGTAAACTCAAAGGGTTCTGAGAACAAACTGAAATTTGGAGCTTGCTAAACTTCACACGAGAATACAAAGTAGGTCACAGGCTCAAACGAGAGTGTATCAGACAGACTTGGGTGAGGATTAGTTCCAAGGGAAGAAAAGCAAGAGGGAAGGTTTAAAAAGAAGCAGCAAAAGCTGTTGTTCTGCAAAGCTGCGATTACCAAAGAGGTATTGGATGGAGTTTTGGGTAAACAGGTCTGGCTGGGGACTGGCACTGTCAAGAAGTCACCGAGGAGTCATTTGTTTCCTAGATTTTTTTAATTCCATCATATTTTAAGAATATTTTCAAATATCTGACCTCTCCAGTTATCCGCCTATCTTGCCCACTTTAACTAACTGTGTTGCTGAATTCACTGTCTATGTGACTGTCCACTCATATGAGGACTGGACCTAAGCACACATGTGCATTCCTGTCCCTAGGCATTTTCATTTTCATAACTCTGCTTGCAAATGGAGCTAGTGTACCCCCAAGGCAGAAGAGAGTGGCAATCTTGGGATGTTCCAAAGTCTCAGTGGCTCACAATCTACTTCTAATGCTTTGTGCTTGATGCCGTTTCTAAGGAATGCTGTGACAGAAGGGCATTAATCTATCTCATGACAGCATGGGGTTTTAATGCGTTTTCTGCATCCACAGAAAGAGCCTCCTATGGAGGTGGTGAAAGGAGTTATGGTGAAATCAATATCTTCATTTTGCTGGGGCACTGACAGTTTGTAGCAATGATACAAGGGATCACTGCTCAGGGAAAGCTCATTGGAGAGAAGCTTATGTACACTACACACACTTTTGAAAATACATACAAAAAACAACTTCAAGAAGAAACAAACAAGCAAACAAAAGGTGATTAGGTGATATGGAGCTATTATTTTTCTAGATATATGTAGGCAGTCTACTGTAAAACAAGGCTTCTTTTTGGAGCAACGAAAGGTTCATTATAATTCTGTTTTTTGGAGACAAAGTCAATTTCATAAAATGTATAAAAATCAGTTCAAAATATTCTGGCCATACCTTGAGGTGTCCAAATAAAAATATGATTCCTCAAAGATGACTAAAAGCATAGATCAAGCCGGTCGGTGGTGGCGCATGCCTTTAATCCCAGCACTCGGGAGGCAGAGCCAGGTGGATCTCTGTGAGTTCCAGGCCAGCCTGGGCTACCAAGTGAGTTCCAGGAAAGGCGCAAAGCTACACAAAGAAACCCTGTCTCGAAAAACCAAAAAAAAAAAAAAAAAAAAAAAAAAAAAAAAAAAAAAAAAAAAAAAGCATAGATCGATCTAGAAAATCAAGCAGTAAAAATTCAAAGATAAAGATTAGTTTCATTCAGCCTCGTCAATGAGATTGGCTGAAGGAAGTATTACTGAGTGGAGATGAGCGGAGTCCCAAGTAGGCTAGCCATCCCAACCTTCCTAAACATCATTTTTAGATTTGATGTCAATATCAGTGCCAATTGAAATGAAATTTAAACCATTGATTTACTTTGGCTTTTTTTTTTTAAAGCAAGCTAAAATTATGTTTTTCAGTCTTGAAATATTATTGCTCACTTAACACAGTTTTTGTTATATTCTAGTAGACAGCAATGTTATATAAATATATATTCATAGCTATCTATTTGAAATAGGTTAGTAGGAAGGATTCAGTTTTAAAGGTGTTTGTTCATTGTTTTGGTACTTTCCCAGCTTCTCTAGGGTTAAGTATAATCACAGAATGTAATATTATTACTCAAGAAATTATTCATCCTATTCTACATAATTATAAAAATAAAATGAGAGTGATCTTCTATGCCTTCTGTGAACTTTCTTATTTTTTATTTTTCTGACAATGTCAAGGAATAAAATTTTTAAAGTTCTTAGATTTGGGTAATTTTATGATTCTTTTCCTGAGTCATGACAAAAAAAAAAGTCTTTTTGCTCTATCTTTCAGATATGGTGGCTATTTCTAAAGTAGGGTAGAGAAGGAATGTGTGTATGAGTTGTACATATTCAAGAAAATACAGTCTGTTATGAAAGTCCCCAAACTCATGTTCTGTGGAAACTAGTCTCTAAAGAGTTCCATCATCAAATAAGTTTGGGAGATACTGCATCTTATCTCTTGTAGATTTACAGCACACTTTAGAATAATTAAAGCATTGGTAAATTCTGCAGAGGAAAAATCACTCTAATGAAGCCCAACCTTGTAAAAACTTATTTCCCAATGAAACTCATCTTACAAATTCATGAAATTATCATTAACTACCTGCCTAGATCTAGAAAAATCAGTGTTGCATTCTTTGTAAAAGTATTCCTTAGTAGTTGGAAGGAAATCCTTAACATAAGCTTTTACACACACACACACACACACACACACACACACACACACACACACACACACACTCTGTGTAATAACCTTTAAAGGCTATTGTAGAAGGAACAACTGAAACCCTCTATCCTTCACCTGCCTTAATGGCTTCATCCATTTTCATTATATCCTCCATTATTTCATAAAATTGCTGTGAAAAATAACCAACTAAAAGGTCATTTGGTTTGTCAAATTAAGTGCTATATGAATGTAAAAATAATAGCAACCATTAATTGAACACCCACTATGTCAGATAGTGAGTCACTAACTCACACATTTGGCATAAACTATCCTTGTTCTGCCAGCAGAGGAAGCAACTGTGGTCTTCATTTTCAAGCGAAGTAAGCAAACATTCTTGGAGAGGCCTGAGTCTTGCTCAAATTTGCTTGCCACCACAGGATAACGGCATACCATCTCTCTTTTGTCTCCATGCTCTTATCGTTTCCACTACATCATGCTGTCTCCCTAAATAATGTGAATTCATCTAGTCCCAGCAAGATAATAAAATATGAAGTGATAAGAATAATGATGCCAATAATGGTAATTAATAACAATCAGAGTGGTATTAAAACTCTGCATATTGTCGTTGTATGAAATTTACAGCACAGCCGTGTTTTAGCAGGAGAAAGCCGCTCTCTTTTCTCCTGACCCCGCGTCCAATTAATCACTCTCTCTGGTTGATTTCTTTACTCAATATCTCTACAACTCATTTACTGTCACTGACTGTTGCTCACGTCTTTTTTTTTTTTCCCCCGAGACAGGGTTTCTCTGTGTAGCTTTGTGCCTTTCCTGGAACTCACTCTGTAGCCCAGGCTTGCCTTGAACTCACAGAGATCCGCCTGGCTCCGCCTCTTCAGTGCTGGGATTAAAGGCGTGCGCCACCACCGCCGGGCTTGTTGCTCAAGTCTTGTTCTGACCTACTTCGGGTTTTCTTTTATAGCAGTCAATGCTAACTGGGATCCTGTGGTCCCTCAGTTAATTTCATGCACTGAAACCACATGGACTTTCTAAAATTTAAATGCAATTGAGGCTATCAGTTTCACATCCCCAAGTCTGCTCAGTGATATGTGGCTAAAGTCTGAACATACAGACTTCTGGAGTAGCTCCTCCTCCAGCCCCGTTACCTATCCAGCTTTGAACTTCACATTCCTTTCCTCATGAAAAGTTTTACTGATGTCACTGATTTCATTGGTATTACAGTCTACTTTTATCTCATGTCTTCACACTTCTGAAATTAAGATGTATTTTTATAATCAATGGTTCATCATGCTCAAGAAACTACATATGCAAAATGAAGGGAAATCCTGGCATTGACAACTTCTTCAATGGATTGAGCAAGCTGCTATCGATCCACTTATCTAGTTCATCACACTTCTTTATTTGGAATTTTGTCCACGGCTCTTCTATCTTTGCTTAGGGTGCTATCATGTGACTTTTATGGGCAAGGTATAAACAAGTATCTGTTCAATCCAGATAAGACACCTATGACAGACCAAAGAATGATTTCATCCAAGTCTAGTGTAGGGAGCAGAGAAAGCTGATGAATGAAGGCATGAGTGAATGTGTGTTGTTGACATGAATTGGCCATTCAAGGGCCCCAGAGCCTCATAGAGGAATGACAAAGCAGTCCCTCTGAGGTGAGCCTCAGAGACACAGCAAAGCCTTCCTCTGGTCCAAGTGTAGATGTTGACAGTGTGTGCAGAATGTCTACCATAGCTATCTCTCATTGGATATTTACCGCCTGAAGACTGATCACCTACAGAGACTGCATCCCCTAAGATTAGTTAAGCCTAGCTCCTTGATCCAGCTGAACGCCATAAACCTTGCCTTTTTGTTTTTCTGTCTGTTATAAATGTAACTCTTTGCTCAGCTGAATGCAATAATCCAACTCTCCGTTCAAGTTTGTATAATAAACACACCAATCTTCCAGGGTGCTGTAGTTTCTCCAGAAAAGAACTCAGACCACCACATTACAGTATTCTCTCCGCATGTCCGTTTGTCTTTTCTTCATTTCCCCAAGTCAGGTTTAAAGCCCCAGGAGCTGTGCATGAATGCAGCAGTCTAACTTGGTGGATCAATGAGTTTATTAGTATCTGTAACAAGAATATGAGTGAGGGATTGGAGAGTCATCTTAGGGCCTCCAACCTTGAATGGAAGAGAACACTTTTTGCCTCCATAACATTTCTCTATCACATTTTTAAAGAGTGCTCATATTTTTAGAAAATATTTGTTTTCTTTTCTCATTTTCCCTACATGAGAAGCCAAACTACCCTCCCTTTAACTATAGAGGCTACTTAGTGGTTTACGTCCAAAGACTTGAAAGTGGTAAACAGTCTCTAGTATTATTTTCAAGATTAAGTCATAAAAGACATACTTTTCTCTCTGCTTTCTCTTGAATTGCTTTTTCTAGGAAAGGTCCTTCTGTGGCATGACGAAGCTCACTTTTAGGAAGTTCTTCTGTGGTAAGTAACTGGAGTTTCTAGACAGCATTTACGTGAGGCACCACTGAGGAGGAAATTCCTAATTCCTAGCCTATGCTCCTATTGTTATACCTTTGACCGTCATCTTGCTTGCAGTGTTATAAGAGCCCAAATCACCTAAGCCACTCTCAGATTTCTGGTCCACAGGAATTTTGAAACTGGCAGCCTATGTTGTTTATAACCACCGAGTTCTTGATACTTTATTACACAGCAGTAGATACCTCAGATTAAAAAAAAGTGAATTATTTCTTTTCTTTTTTGTACTTCTTTTTAGGTGGAAAACTCCTAGAGGCCAGTTCCTCTTCCTGGCTCATGTCGTTTCTCCAGTTCTGAGCACAGTATTTGGCATGCTTAGTACATTCAAAAGTTGTGAATATTAAAGACTTGGAGAATTATCTTTTCTCATCTAGTACTTTGGTTTAGACAGAAAGTGAGCCCTTCATTATAAGCAAATATTTGTAAAATGATAGAAATGAAGATTTAGTTGTTCGTGTTATAATGAAGGAAGCAATAGGCTTTTTAAATGCTGACAATCTGTTTTTCCTACAGTAGCAAGATGATCATTGAAACTAATCTACGGCCTGTCCCCAAACCCTCAGTGCTTTCACAATGCTTTTAGAATAAAATACAACTTTCTTCTTACAGACCAAGGGCTTCTTTGTGGTGACATTTTATTTCTGTGTTAATAAATAAAGCTTTCCTGGAGATCAGGGGGGAAAGGCCAGCCATTTTAAGTAAATAAGAAGTCAGGCAGCACATGCCCTTAATCCCTTAGCAGGCAGGATCTCTGTGTGTTCAAGGCTACACCAGAGAACAGAGCCAAGCATGGTGACAAATGCCTTTAATCCTAATACCAACCATAGAGACCTGAAGGTCTGTACAGACAGACAGACAGTGACAGAGATGTGTAGGAAGAGGAAGTGAGGTATCTGGGTTAAGAGCCAATGAGAGGTCAGAAAAGCAAGGCATATAATCCTAGGTAGACAGAAAGTCACGGTATTTGGAAGCTGCAGAGTTGGTGAGGTAAGGTTAGCTAATGACTTTCGCTATTTCCCTGATCTCTCTAAGGCTTTAACCCAAAATTTTGGCTTGGTGTTTTTTATTTAATAAGACCATTTAGAAATTCGGCTACTCCTCCTCTTCTTCTTCTTCTTCTTCTTCTTCTTCTTCTTCTTCTTCTTCTTCTTCTTCTTCTTCTTCTTCTTCTTCTTCTTCTTCTTCTTTTGGTTTTTCGAGACAGGGTTTCTCTGTGTAGCTTTGTGCCTTTCCTGGAACTCACTCTGTAGACCAGGCTGGCCTCAAACTCACAGAGATCCGCCTGCCTCTGCCTCCCGAGTGCTGGGATTAAGGGCGTGTGCCACCACCGCCTGGCTCAGCTACACTTCTTAAAGGGTTTCTACTCACAACCTGTTTTGCATGAGAAATGTTTATGACTCCAGATATACAGGTATATACACATCAACTATTTGCTGGTAATAAATCATAAAGAAAATACTTAAAAAATTCTTTGGTATACATGTCATTTTCCCAGTTGTTTGAGACTAAAGCAAACTTGCATACAAATGTTATGTCGGTACTTGTTTCTTTTACATACAGAATTAAATCTTGGCTGAATGTTTGATAGTTCAGGACACAGAGCGTCTTCAGTTTTCCAGAGTTTTGACAAATAGTTTGACTTTGTTATTGTTAGTGCTTATAACCACTTCAAATAAATATATAGTGAAAAATGACAGCAGTGTGTTTAGGGCTATTTCAGAAATTGTTAAAAATTTTGTCTTGATCGCAAGCCAAAATTGATTTGATCTTATTTTTTTAAATGAAACTCAAGTAAACACGTCAAATAGTAATTTTAAAAATCAAATATTCTGGCTGGGCAGCAGTGACCCAAGCCTTTAATCCCAGCATTGAGGAGGCAGAGGCAGATGGATCTCTGTGAGTTCGAGGCCAGCCTGGTCTACAGAGCGAGTTCCAGGACAGCCAGGGCTACATGGAGAAACCCAGTCTTGAAAAACAAACGAACAAATAAAATCTAATATTCTGACACAGGACAATCCAATTATATACTTATTTCATACCTTGATATTGAGATGTGAGAGGAAAGAACTTTTAAAAGCCTTTGTTTAACGTAATTCACATCATACTAGCATAAGAGCATGAAATTTTGTATAGCAAAAACATCACAATTCATGATACACAATAATTCCCTAGCTGAGCTGTTCAGGAATTTGTTGACTTCTCTTTTCAGTTCTTTGTATATACTAGATATTAATCCTCTGTCAGATGGACAGTTGGTCAAGATTTTTCTCCCTCTCAGCTGGCTTCCTCTTCACTCTATTAAGTTTCCGTTGCTGTACACAGCCTTTTCGTTTCATAGCATCCTATTTGTCAACTGTTGGCCTTAGTTCCTGAGCAGCTGGTGTCCCAGTCAGGAAGGCCTTGCAGATGCGTGAATCTTGAGAGGCATTCCTTATGATTTTCCTCAAGCATTTTCATGGTTTCAGGTCTTACATTAAAGTCCTTGACCCATTTGGTATTTATTTTTGTTCATGGTGAGTGATAAGGATTTAGTTTGATTATTCTACATGTAGATAGCTGGTTTTCACAGCCCTATTTCTTTCTTTCTTTCTTTCTTTCTTTCTTTCTTTCTTTCTTTCTTTCTTTCTTTCTTTCTTTTTCTTTTCTTTTTTTTTCTTTTTGGTTTCTTTTGAGACAGAGTTTCTCTGTGTAGCTTTGGAACCTGTCCTGGAACTTGTTCTTTCGACCAGACTGGCCTCGAACTCAGAGATCCATCTGCCTCTGCCTCCCAAGTGCTGGGAATAAAGGTATGCACCACCACTGCCTGGCGACAATCCTATTTCTTGAAGACATATTTTTCCAAAGTATATTTGTCAAAAATTAAGTGCCCATAATTAGATAGCTTTTACTTGGTCTTATGTTCTTTTTCACTGATTCCTCATGGCCCAGCTGTTAATGACATTCTTCAACCCTTAAATGTGCCTCTCATTTATCTACCTGGAAACCTCAGGAGTCATGTCTGTGATGTTCTTGTGCCAAGAATGGGCATTTGACTTAAGCTCAGCTAGTCAGAGTCTTCTGACAGAGATTTCCAAATTGGAGTCAAAAGACTGGGCTTCAGACAATGTGGTCTCTTGGATAACGAATGTATATACTTGTAGGCTATGGGATGCCATCCTAATTCCACATGCTACTACAAACAAAAACAAACAAACAAACAAAAAAAAACAGAAAATTAAGGGACAACAGAATTGTAGACAAAATTGCCTGATTTAAGGTTGGAATTTTTTTATTCCCTGATCTAGCCTTATTATGCATATCTGTGTATTAATTATAAATGTCCTTTTTAAAAAAAAAAAAGTTAAATGAAGTTGTCTTCTGGCAATGGAAGCTACCTTAATACATTCTCATCTCTCTCTCTCTCTCTCTCTCTCTCTCTCTCTCTCTCTCTCTCTCTCTCTCATAACTATACTATTGATGATAGTGCTGCTTAAAGAGCAGAGGCTGTTGAAATCTTGAACACATGGAGCTCATTTCATACACATGTCCTGTGTCTGCTTCGTCAAATTGTGGCGATTATCATCAGTGTGGTGACTTAAAGTTTGCCAAGAGAAGCAGTATATAAAGAAAGGTGATAATTATAATCCTGGCGATAGTCTAATAGTACTTGATGGAAATTAGAAAGGCTTAAGAACTCCACACCTGGCCAGTGTGCAATGTTTAGGAATAGCTTTTTTAAATATGCGCCACCAGAGCTGGTTTGCTTGGTTCTAACTTGCTGGGCTGTTAGTCACATGACCTAGACAGTACTTTCATATGATAATATCAGGAACCATTGCTCCTCTGGCTGCTCTGTTCTTACTGTTCTTATTTAAATGAATTCCATCTGTTTAGAAAGGATTTTTCTTTCAGAAGCTCACAGTATCAGCTCTCCTCATCAGACAAAAGAAGTGTTTCAGTAAAATAAAATAATGTTCACTGGTATTATTTCATCCAGTCGTCTTTGGCAAGGCTTACAAAGGTCCAGCTGATTTGTGACTATCAGGACTGTTAAGCAGGTTTTTTACTACAGCATTTCAATAATGTGTATGTTATTTAATTTCTATATTAGCAATAGTATACACAACTTTTTTCTCCATGTCAATCCACCTGTTTGACTAACACCCACGTTCTATTGTGACAATAATTGAAAACCAACAGTATTTTATAAACTAAATGACATGCCTTTAACTATGTATGTGTATATTTTAGGCATTGTTATCAATAATCAGATGGCTATAGTTCTGTGTACTTATATCTGAGTCCACTATTCTATTCCGTTGATCCACATGTTTGCTTTTGTCCAGCTGGTAGTGATACTATTTAGACCTTAAATGTGTATCTCATTTACATATCTGAGAACTTCAGAAATGTGCTTCTGTGATGTACAGCTAACAAATTCTTCTGTCAGGGATTTTGGATTTGGAACCAACTAGACTGTAGTTCCTACTGACACATAATTGTATGTTTAAATGTAGCTATGGATACACATGTACCAACAGAACACTTGGATCTGAGAAGTACACTAAGAACAAGGTACGAAATTGATGTTTATAATTTCTGGGTCACTATGAACATTCCTGTGTTTTGTGAGCATGTGTGTATGAGTGCTTTCTTGATCTGTTAGGGTGGTAGAACAATGTTAGACCATTCTTGAGAATGGGAAGTCAGAGCAACACGTAAGGCGTGCCAGGATCCAGAAGAGCTCATGCCATGTTTCTTAGATGGTGCCCTCCTGTTGCATCCACAGGTGGTAGAAGCTTAAAAGAGCCGACAAGCTCCCGCAGATGTTTTCTTACAAGGGTCTGATCTCCTTCACAAGGCCTTCATCCTAATGACCTTGTCAGATTTGAAATGATTCCTCTGACACCATTGCACTAAATTTGGAGATGACAGAAACATTGTCCTATAGAACAGACTTTTTTTTTATAAGCAATCTACAAGGCCTGACATTCCATTGTTTGCAAATTATCTTATAGTGATAATTATTATTACCTTTAAGGACTAATTTTTATGAAGCTCTTCCTTGATCAAAATGTTTGTACAGTTGGGCAAACTTAGCCTAACTTACTGTTGCACAAATAAAGAAATTAAGTATGTATTGCATCATGGGTTATATGAGTTCATATAAAATATGAATTATATGATTCTATATAATGAGTAATAGTATGCTCTTAAATTTGCATTCTTTTGTTTGCTCCCATGAATAAAACATTTAATGCTTAACAAGCCATATTCATTGTCATATATGAAAATGCTAAGCTACTTAAAATTTCTTTTAAAGTATATCTATCTATAGACATAGTTATATTTCTTTTTTTTAATGTTACCCTTGATTAAGATGGCTCTCAGGCAAGTAGCCCAACTCAAGTAGAAAAACAGTAACAACAAAAAAAAACTATAATATGTTTAGTCAGTTATATCTCATAATACTCTAGGTCTTTTTACAACACTTTACATGTGATAACTCTTTTGAAAGCCACATGTTAGAAGATAGGCAAAATGAAAAGCTGAACAAATATATTTAGATTTTACTGATAGTTTTCAGTTAAACAGGGTAAAGAACTGTTATTGCAAACTTCAGGCCTTGGAGGATTAATAAGAATCTGCCAGACAATGAAACCTGGCACTGAATCATCTACAATGACATTCAATAAAGTGTTTTAAATATTTTTCTTCAAGCAATTGGCTTTCTATTCATACATGTTTATTGGCTTAAGAAAAAGCCACTTCCATAAAGAATGCTAGAGAATTTCACCAGAAAGAATGAAGCCACGAAACTATTGGAATTAGGGGTCTGGATGTGGCTTAGTCAGTAAAGTTAGACATTCACCACCTTTGTCAAAAGCCATATGGGGCAAAATGTGACTTTAATCCTGGTTCTGGGGTACGAGACAGGTAGATTCCTGGAATTTGCTGGCAGACCAGGCTAGCTGAATCAGTGAGCTACATGTTCAGTGAGAGACTGTCATAAAAAAATAAGGTGGAGGGCGATCAAGGAAGACACTTGGTGTTTGATATTGGCCTCTGGTCTCTACATGTGCACATACACACATGAATGTGCATGAGCCCTGCCCCTGCCCCCTAATTTTGGAAAATAAAGCAAAGCCTTATGGTATTCAGTCCCCTAGGATTTCTATTGCCCTATGTCCTGGCTGTGTACTAAGACTAGTGTTCTGACTAGATCAATGAGGGGACCATTTTGTCAAGCAGCAGTATTGCTCATCTTTTTTCTGAGCCTACACCAGCACCATGTTGTTGCCTCTCTTGGAAGTTCACAGGGCTGAGGCTCACACAAGATTGCACTCTGTTTTTAGTAGCTGGCTTTGCAAGGACGGGCTCAATTTTCTCCCTGAGAGCATCTATATTGCTGAATATGTTTAAGTAAAATCTTTGTTTCTGACAACAGCCCAACCGAAATTCATCCACAGGTAAGAGTTTCCTCAGATTTGGTGACATTGGGTCACCATAGGCATTAGCTGGAGTAAATGATCGTCTGTGTACTTAATCTATTCACTATAGTCTCTTTACATTCAGCATATCTTTGCTCAGGCTGATAATATCTCAAAGGAGAACATAACTATCTCTATTTCTGCAACAGAAAGGTAGAAGGGTCCAGAGCTTTACTTTGAAATTTCAATTTTTCATTTGACATTTTGAAAAAGTGATCTGTGTGTCCAAGGTCAAGTTGGATTCTGTGGGTCATTTTAATCGCTCACAAAAACAGCCTCTGAATTTCCCTTTAGGTCTCTCCAGAAGATGACCCAAGTGTCTTTATTGCAGTTTCCTTGGGGATTTTGCTTTTGTAGCTCTCTGAGAGCACTTATCTGCTGGCGTTGAATGAGATAACAGATCTCCTCAATTCCTCTCTGCCCTTCCAAGGCAGCTAATGAAATCAGAACTGCTGTGTTTTATCTACCCTTCTAAAGTATCTCATGCGATAAGATAGCAAGGTTCCCCCCAAAAGCAAACCAAAAGCAAACACAAAGACACACTGAAGGATGAGAAGACAAGCCAGGACAGGCTAACCTGTGCCTGTAGCTTACCTGTTAATTAGCCAGAGCCACAATCCAATCATATGTCATGAACAAGAGCAGGAAGCAAATCAGTTCTAGTCACTTCAAATTAGCTCACTCAACAGGCCAGGAGCAAGTTAATTCTTAAGCATTTAATTCAGTCGATTGGCACTCCAACGAGGAGAGGCAGAAACAAATGGTGCAATCTTGGTGGGGTTGTTAACCTGACCCAAGCTCATAAGAGTAAATTAAAAAATTTCAGTTTTACTCCATTTTGCTAGCATTGTGTGGATATACATTTTTCCTGGAAGCTTGGTGCCCTATTGGGTACCAGCAACTCCCCCCCCCCTGCCCCTTGGCCCCACTTTCTTAGGCAATCTGATTAACTTTTTGCACCTTGGTTCTACACTTGTAAAATGAGGCTACAACAGGGGCAAACTTCACAAGGGGTAAGAGTTATCAAGTATCTACAGCACTCATTAAGTATGGACAGACACGAGCTAGCATAACCATGTCTGCATGTTCACATTGCACACACTGGAAAATAAACTTAGGAGCGCGAATCCTCTGCAGAGCCCCGACTTTCAGTCCAAGATGGGAGTACTTCCTGTACAGAAAGTAACCTACATTTTCATGGGTTGACATCAACAACTGATTAGATGGCATCTATTTTCTGTTACACTCAAATTAGATTTTTGTTATATTTGCCTTTCCCTCTGTCCATTCTTTTACATAATTGATACTGGTATTTTACCCTCTTGATAACAAAAAAAAAAAGTTGATCTTTGCATTTCTGCACTTCCGTAATTCCTCCGAGAGCTGTGCCTCTGATTTCCCTTCTGTGAAGTGCCATCTGTGTGCCAGGGATTTTTTTTGTTGGCTCCTTCTGTGATTCACTGTGACTCTTTATTATTGCAACCAGGATGCCCCCCCCCCCCACTCCCTTTCCTAATAAGGAACAGAATCAACATGACTGGGATTGCTTTGAACACTGGCATTTCTTCTGAATACAGTTCTAACTAGATTTGTATTTTTATGCTGTGGGTGGAAATGCCAGGTAAGAAGAAACAGATGAAGCCAGATGAAAGGGTAAGATGGAAGGAGGAGGTTAGTTATGTGCACTTCCTTAGGTGGGACATTTGTTGCAGAAATGGCAACCAGCTCTTTAAAAAAAAATACATTGGAGTTCAGTACCATTAACAATAGATAAAGGAAGGGGGCAAGTAGCTCTGTGGCATTAATCTCACCCCTCACAAATAATGGCACCAGTGACATTTGACCATGTGACAGATGAGTGAGTGGGGAGCCTTGGGACTGTGATAGTGACAGTTTTCTTTTTCTGCCCTTGTAAATTATTCAGCATTGGCACAGCACTGGGAAAACACAAACCCGAGAAAGGGTGAGGGAGAAAAGGAATTCTATTGCAAATGAGAATGGCGGCTGACAAGTCCATTAAAAAACAACAGACCAACATTCAAACTGCATCTGCTGCCTTCAAAATGTCCTTCAAAGGTTCGGTTCACTAACCTCTTTTAGACATGCAAGAAGGGAGCGGAGAAGAGAGCATCGTTGTGGCTGAGAGCATCCCGGATTGGTCTCTCTTCCCAGTGTGTCTGTGTCATTATCACAGATGGGATGGTACTTCTCCTAAGGTCGCATGTGTTATTAAAGCCCCATGTCCCAGTCTTACATTTCCATTGCAGTAATTGCATTCTGCTGGTGTAAATGTGCCTTGCTGGTTTGGGTTAGTGTGACTGCCTTCCAACCCTGTCTCTCTTATGTATTGAAGCTGCCACCCCGATAGAGGTGGCTTTCTCAAATGGGATAAAATTTCATAGGCAAGTTATAAAAATGTCATGGCACACTCTTTTTTTTTTTTTGATACAGAATACATTGTATTTCAATGAACTTTATCATTTCTTTTTTTTTCTCTACTTAGAAGGCAGATAGGGAGGTCTCCCATCTCAATACCCCAGATGAAATGGGGCCCTAAGGAGATCTCGTGAAGGGAGTTGTAAAAGAGGATTCTGATGGCTGAGCAGACCAGTTGCACTGCCCCAACCCTCTCTCCCACAAACATCTGTTGTGCAGCTGGAAGGCAAAGAAATTGATGTTTTTACATTGATTGTCCAGCAAGGGGGGCTGGAAACTACAGTTCCATTTCTATTGGAGCCGATTCCCCACTGGTATACACTGCTAACGAAAAATCACTGGTAACATCTTGCCTTTCTATAACAGATTTTATGTGGCATTTTCAAGATATTTTACATTAATGTGTGGAGCTTCACCTGGTAAGTATAATAAACGAGCAGTTCATCTCTGTTTTCTGGAAGGGGTAAATGATACCATCGCAGGCTCGGCGAGGAATGAATCTGCTGAGGCATCATGAGTGACCCCTGGTTGTTTTTCCCTCCGCCTCACTTCTGCCACAGATCTCTAACACTGCAGAGTGTAACCTGTATCAGCCCTGTCCTACCAGGAAATAACAGAGTTCGGGAGGAACATCACAGAAGTTATGTGGTTTTCTTCTCTCATCTGCTGTGATCGGACAGTCACCTTCCACCCTTCAGAGCACCTTGCCTCTTTAGACTCTTGTGAGTTTCCTTTGTCTCTGTAAGCTGAACACCTTTGAATTGATATAACACGGGTCTGCAGTGTAAAGCCCTAGTGATTCCAGGCTTTTGAATTTTTATAGTTTCTACTCCCATCCCTTCCCTATTCAGCCCAAGTCCGTCAATCACCAGATCAAAGAGCTCCCAGGCTAACTCTGATTATCACTCATTGTTATCTACTGCTGAGGCAGGTTAAGCCAAAAGAGGTGAAAGCACTTGTGCTGAAGTCCATCTATGAGAAGGCAGGCCACCGGACCAAATGACAAAGAACAGGAGGCACTGCAGGCCAGAACTCTAACCCAAGTGTCTGTGACAATAACTTGGGTTCTTTAAGCTGATGTAAAAAAATGAACTTTGCTCTGCTTACTTCCATACGGCTAATACTGTGATTTCTCTCCCTTCTATCCATGGTGAACCAGAAAGAGATGATAGTTATAGGAGAATCAGATGTGCTTCTGTAGAATACCATGCAGGACCTAGGAACCTGAGTAGCCAATGGAAGTGAGTGATTGTTTAATTCAAAGCAAAAGCTTAGTTCAATAAAGGTTTAAATTCAGAATCAAATGTGCTATCTCATTAACTGGATTGTTTTTCCTGAAATATCTAAAATATAGCATTCTCATAGACTAGAATTTAAGTTAGGTATATAAGAAGTTTGGCCTTTAAATTTTGCTGAGTACAGAGAGAACATGGTAGAAAGATTATAAGGAGGTATGCCATCATAATCTTTCCTGGTTTCAAAATGGTCCTGTGGCATTCAGTGGTATTCAAATAGGTTGCAGGGGATATTGGCAAATCCAGTGTTTGACAGGAAAGAGTGAAAGAAAAGTCTGCCATGTGATTTGTAGTTCACAGATTAAGTTTTATAATTCATTTACTCTTAAGGATGAAGGGAATTCAATCTGTTGATGTAACCAACCGTCTTATTAAATAAGAAACACAGAAACAATGTAAAAGAGAAAGCCGAGAGGTCAGAGCTCAGAGCTAAAATCTCACCCTTCCGCCTGCGGTGTCCCAGCTTCCCGAAAGAGATCTATTTCCTGTTTGTTCGTCTATTTATAGTATTTTGTTCTGCCTTCTCATTGGTTGTAAACCCAAACACGTGACTGCCTCATCACTGTCTGAATGTACAGCCCCCTAGGTCTTAAAGGCATATGTCTCCAATGCTGGCTGTATCCCTGAACACACAGAGATCTTATGGGATTAAAGGCATGTGCCACCACTGCCACACTCTGTCTATGGCTCTAATAGCTCTGACCCCCAGACAACTTTATTTATTAACATACAATCAAAATCACATTTCAGTACAATTAGAATACCACCACATTCAATCTCTATTATTCATCCCATGAATCCTCAGGTCATATCGGAATGCTGCAAACTTAGAACTTAACAATAATAAATGCATGACTTTATGGTTCCCTGGGCCTCTGGTCTCCCCATATGATCAGTACTTCGTTCTGTAAACTAGTTTCTTTGAGCATCTTCTAAATATCCTCTCTGAGAAGTACAAATCCTTAGCAGGGCCTTCCTGTTGGTCTTGATACATCAGATTCCAGCTAGTTCATTCAAGTTTTCAAGGATTTGTGTCAGGCCATGTCAAATGTGGGGCATCTCCTGGCTACTCCAAGGTGCAATTCATCTGGATCCCTGGTTATACTTTGGAAACACACTTCTAACATTTGGAAGTGCTATTATTTAGAAAGAGAGGAGGGGATTTTGTACTACTGATATACATGTCTATGCTTAATATCCTAGTTATAGAGGTAAGCTACCATATACATAGATAGAAAGTCATAGTGTTAAATTTTCTGATGTGTATTTATTTTACTCTTGTCCACTTTGCCAGTTGTAAACAGATGAGACACTTGATTTGTAGAGGATAAAAATTGACACGCTCTTTCCCAATCAAAACATAAAGTAACCGGTTGTATAATTTCATTATAAAGCAAAAACAGAAGATGTGATCTTCTCATTTGACAGATTTCATAGTGACTCTAGCATTTAACTTCATGTGCTGGTGAAATGCATGTGAAAATTTGAATTAATTAACCAAATTTAAAAAATATTCTTCAACCCTAAAAGCATAATTAGCAGTTTCCTGAATACAGTGACAAGTCTGCTTAGTTGAAATAACACCGGCTTCACTAAAGAGACTCCACCTGCACTTCTGCAGAGTCTACAAGTCACAAAGGGATTTGGTCTCTGGAGAGAGAGCCAGAAGGGAATTACATCTTAAACCATTCCTCAAACCAACTCTAGAAAAAATACCGTTCTCATGAATTGTAAATGGAGGAAGAACAGCTTCACTGGGAAACAGACCCAAAACACACTTCATTTTTCAATTTTGATTATACCTGTGTATTGGGAAAGGTTTTCAAGGTGACTCTTGGAGATGGAGAGTAATACAGTTTCAAGGTCTTGTTGGAACTTTAGAAATGAACCATTGGAAGAGCTCAATATTCAATATTTTTGAAGAGGTTCAAGTTTTCTGTCAGTCTTTATTTTTATAAAAAAGTGATTGAATTTGAGTTTTCTTTTTAAACTGAATGGATGGCAGCATTCTTCAGAGATAGAGCACATGAGATGGTGGTCAAGGTGGGGATGGAAACTGGGCTTCTAATCCCTTGTGCTTTGTACACTAGAAAAAAGAATAAAGGAGAGAGAGAGAGAGAGAGAGAGAGAGAGAGAGAGAGAGAGAGAGAGAGAGAGAGAGAGAGGGAGGGAGGGAGGGAGGAAGGGAAGGAGGGAGAGAACATTTACTAACTTAAGTTATACCCATTCAGGTTTTTAGCACTACCTAGTATCCTAATGTAACCAGAAGTTACCCTTAAAATTGAGCTTACAGATGTGGTTAGATGATAATGAATGCCCCAGCACAGAGGAACATTTTAATTTGCATTTGTGTCTCTTGTATAGAATTCGAAGCTTAACTAAGTCATTGGATTACAGAGACTTGGAGAGCTTGGCCTTTTATAGAGGAGGTGGAGAGTCTAAGAAGAGAGAAGTTGAAGATCTAGATGCTATTTGCAATTGTCTGAGATGTCAATGAGGAAGTAGAGCAAAGTCTGCTAAAAAAAAAAAAAAAAAAGCCTTGGCTTTGGAACACTCTGGGATAAATGTCTGCCTACTGCCAAGAGGAAGTATTTAGGAATTCTTACATCAAACAATAACTGCCTATCATTCCAGAGCATATTCAAGGAATACCTTTATCTATATTTAGTATCTACCATGAGATATATCTCCTTATCTCTGACAAACCAGCAGGCCATTCTTTACATCACTGTACTCATCTGACTTTAATTAGAGTCTCGTTGAGAAGAAAAAAATTATGATTTTCCTTGGAAAATATTCATGGACTTATAAGTCCATTTCTTAGTTGTCTGATTCCAGTTTGGAAGTGTTCCACTAAGAAAATATGGGTTCACAATTACTACAGAGGAGATTTTTTTGCTGAATTAATTTTATTTTTTTCTGAAACTGGGTCTCACATCAGTCTTTGTAATATCACTTTCCATGTAGCAATATTCCATCTGATCTTTCTGCTCTGAACAGTTTCATGTGAAAGTTTGGGAAGTCTAACTTCACTCTGATTTTCCAGTCCCTTATCATATTGTTGACTAAGCCAGTACTAATATTTTGGTCCAAGTGGGTCACTACTTCAGTTGAGTGGTTCATTGCTCACTGACACTGTCTAGTAAGTTTTTCTTTCTTTCTTTTTTTCCAGTAATCTTTGCCCTTGTAGTGGGGGAGGCCTTCTGTTTTTAACTTACAGCAGATTGAAAAATCTGTCTTTCTAAACACCTACTATAAATTTTGAAATTTTGACTTTTCTGCTTTCTTCTTTGATGCATTTTAGCTGATTCAAGGATATCGTACAGTAATACCTCATTTTCTAAATAAACCACAGAAAACCTACCCTGGCATGTGAACTAGTTACTTTTTGTGGCTGTGATAAAATATCATGAGCAACCACAACCTATGGGAAGGAAGGGTTTATTTTGGCTGTGGTTCTACAGGGACGGGTCCTTCATGGTTGTGGTGGCGGAGCAGCAAGCAGCAGGCATGGTGGGGGAACAGAAAGCCAAGAGTTCCTATCTTCAAGGGCTAGCATGAAGCACAGAGAGCAAACGGGATGTGGAGGGAGACTAGAAACATTCCCAGTCTGCCTCTGGGACATGCTTCCTCAAGCAAGGACACAACAACTGTGCCTCTCCAGACAGTGCCACCAGCTGGGAACCAAGTGCTCAAATGCCCAAGGCTTTGGGGGACATTTTTCATTCAAACCACAGCACATATTTAATGGTCATCCTTGGAGTTGATGCTTATGTCCCTACCATTCACAACCAGCTACTAATATTTGCCATTTTACTTCTAGAAAATATAATTTCTCTTTGTTCTGGGAGCATATCTCATTTCTTTTATTCATTCTGTATTTCTTTGGGTAATTTTAAGTCCTCCACATGGGATGTATGACCCAATACTATTAACATACTCAATTTATCTGATTAGGATGGTTAGTTTAGGTTTGGGAATATGATCTACTTAGCCTAGTAAAAGAAAGGGTTGGTAGTTTTGTTTATTATTGTTGGGTTGGCTGAAGGTACTCTCTATTTTACTGGAATTCTCACTTAGAAGATGCAGGAAACTGTGGGCTTCACCTTGCCTCAGCTGAAGTAGGGACCTTGTCTGAGAACGGGGCCACCTCAGAGGGAAGAGGGCAAAGCCATAGGCGATACCAGGTTCCCCAGTACAAATCACTACTGAGCTGAGCACTGCTCTTCTTGGCAATTATGTTTGCTAAAAATTCTTTTCTTAAAATTCTAGTATGAGCCGCATTTTCAGATGTCTAAAGAAAATTCTCTTCTTTTGGTTTCTTTCCTCATAACTGTTGATATTGTGACTGTCGCTTAGAGTGATTACGCTATGCTTGGGCTTGTTACTCAGTCAACCCAAAGCTATAGATAACAGTCTGGAAATTCAGTCACAGGCTGGCCACAAACATCCCAAGATGGATTTTCCCAGAGACAAAGGTTCCAGACAGTCTGAGAGAGTAAAACTAAGCAGCAAATCTCTTTTCCTTCACGTATTAAAAAGCCATTGCCATTCTGTCGCTGCTTCTACTTCCTGTAAATGTTACGTCTGGAATAACGGATGCAGAATGGCAGAAAATGTAAGACATGGGTCTGCTTTCCTCATTAGAGCATAAAAATGCCTTCAAGGAAAGATCTCTATAGAGTTTAGAATTAAATCCTCAAAATTTAGGATTAGTACCTGGTGAAGGGCAGATATTTAGTAAATGTCAGATACTCAAATAAGTAGAAAGGGTTGCTTCTGAGATGTGTAGCTCACTCCCCCCCTCATTTGGACAAAGCCTTACTTGCCTTCAGAGGCATCCAGGACCTGTGTGGCTTTTGTGTAATATGCTCACCACACAAAACTACAATCACTAGCATGTTCATGGCAGCCAGAATAGAAAGAATCCAATAAAGTCCCAGATGCCTAGACACAAACTTTCTCATCCACTGTTATTCAGGGGCTCCCTGGGTAGGAGACCTTACATCTCTGTCTTTCAGACACTGAAATAATGAACAAATATCAGAGACACGGCCTGAAGCTGAATGATGTGAACTGTTTGTTCTCTATCTGACAATGAGGTCTAAAGGTTTCTCTCTTTCAAGATGTTGGAACACTTTCAGATATCATACTTGTTCCAAATTTAGCCAAGTGCAGGCCGAGGGGCTTAGAGTAAGGGAGAGGAGAAGGGGCGTGCTTATATTTTGTAGAGCAGAGCAGCATGGGGCTTCTGCAAGAGGGATTACTGCACAGGCATAGGAAGTGTGAGGTGAAGTGCAGAAAGGCCTGTAGCTGGGATGTAGTCTCCAGCTGGAGCTGTGGCTGGCTCCTTCATGATCAAGCTTTCACCACAGTTCATCCATTCACTTTGCCAAACCAATCATGATTCTCTCTGGGCTATCCACACTGATAGTGAGGCAGAACTAATTAGCTAACAATTCCCTGACATCCCAAAGACCACATACCCTGTAGGGTGTATCTATTCCTTCTTACCCCAGCCACGCTTTCTCACTTGGAGGGTTATTTTTAAATAAAGGAGAACAGAGACCAGGATGTGTGCAGCTGAGAGATGTGCTTGTCTGGAACTCGGCCCAGAACTCCTGGGGCCGAGTCCAGGTGTTCAACAAGGAGCCTTCTTTGCAGGGACATCAGATGGAATGAAACACTGTCTTGAGTTGTTCAACAAGGCATGTGGTGCTTTTTTGTGTGTGTGGTGTCTTCTTGCAATGGGAGGTCAAAGTAAATGAAAGCAAAGTCTTGTCTCTCCATTCTCTCTCTTCTTCTGATGTCCCGGCAGCTAGACTCTAACTTTAGATGATTAGCAATAACCTAAACAATGGCATCCTTCCAAATCATGATGAAACCCTAGGGAATCTTCCAAATGTGCATCATTTCCTGGGGTCAAGTAGTTCCTTCATACTGGGGCACAAAAGGAGCCACAGCAGTCCTGTTCCTAATAACTTATAGACATCCTGCCTTACAACTTTCTTTATAAACCAAGGCAACTGTGGAGGTTTTTTAGCAGACTGCATCATCCAGACATGCAAGAGGAAGAGGGCTGTTTGGGAAGATGAAGAGGGTTCCTTGGGATCCTACGACTGCTATTTTTGCTCAGTATGCAGCTCCAAGCCATCTGCATGGAGGTGGAAGGGTTGCTCCATGTTGCTCAGTTGGTTACCATGCTACTTGCAGTAGGATTTGAGATGCTCATAAGAAAAAAATTAATTATGGCTTTAAAATAAAATGTGATGTAAAAATTAGAGGAGATGGAGGCGAAAAGTGCTTCTAAAAACTACTGATGTGATTGAATTGGATACTGTTTTCTCCTAGGAACAAATAAAAAAAATGAACTAAATATAAAGGAAGAAGGATGAGAGTTAGCCAGGTGTGGTGTCACATGCCCGTGCTCTCAGCACGTGGGAAGATAAAGGGGTTGAATCTGAGGAAAATCTAGTGAGGTCCTATGTCAGACTGTGAAGGCCCACAAATCCCCTAGTGAGATCTGAGCTTGCTTTACCCAGCAGGGCTGCATTAGAGGATTGCTTGACCATGTGCATGGTTACTAGGTGATTGGAAGGGTCTGCTCTTGGATGTGCTAGGAGGAAGTCTTTGCTCCACCCCTTGGCATTCCTAAAAATAGCCCTTTAGAAGAGACAGGAGGGGCCAGTGGATAAGAATCCAGACCCTCCCAAGCCTATCCTGTGTTTCTATCTGTTTCTCTCCCCTCTATTCTTCTATCTAAATCTCTTATCCTTCTTTCCTCAAAAGTGCCCTGGGGTAAAATGTGGGAGCCAGTCTCCCACATCAGACAAATAAACAAATAAAAAAGAGGGTAAGAATCAATGGGGGCATTATTGACCTTGAGCTGAATTATTCAAACCACTTGGATTCTCTGCAGAAATCCCGAGTTATAAAATTTCTTTTCAGGGATTATTATAACACAAGACAGTCTCTGGGTTCTTTGTGCCTTACTTAAGTCCTTCTGTGAATTTTCTGTTCCACTTACTTCATCAAGTGTGGTCTTCCATCTCTGTTCTCTCATTGGACTCTTTACCTTAAACATACTTAAACATCTATATCCTTGGCAGTTGGCTTTATTTCTAGTTCTCATCTCACTTTCATATCATTGCTTTTTTCTCTCAAATTGCCCAATGACCAATTCTACCCAGACATTCTGTATCATCTGACATGGTACACATTCCAACATGATACTACTCTCATTATTCCTCTTCTGACTTTTTTCTGATTTCTATTAATAATTTTATAATATTCTCAAGTACTGAATCTCAAAACAAGCAAAAATCAAAACTAGTTAAAACTTAGATTTACTCATCTGTATTCCTTATTGTCAAGTGTCTTTTGCCACCAGCTCTTCATATCTCTTCTTTCTTCTGCTTTGTTCCACCACACCACAATTCACCTGACAATTGAGTCATTAAACTGAACCATATACTATTTCAATCTTTTATGTAAAACATGGGCAAATAACAGCAGTTTCATGTGAGTCATTCTAGTAGCTGCTGAACGATGATGTCTCTCAGGATTTATGGGAAATTAATGAAGTTTAGATTTTGGTCCCTTCAGGAAACAACTCAACCTTATCTTAACTCTCAACATTTGAAGCACTTTCTGGTGTTCCAAAGTGCATGGAAAGATCTGGGCTTTCAAGTGTGCATACATAATTAATCCAAGCATTCCTGGAGCCATATATTTTACCACTTATCCAACAGCCTCACTCCTGGGTTTGGGGCAGTTTACCTTGGGAATATGTCTCTGTGATGCCACTTCAGATCCTTTATGGGAGGAGCAGACAATAAATGTTTCATCAGTCACCCATCTTTCATACCTCCACTGGGTTTCCTTGCTTCTGCCAAAAAGACAAGATCTTACAGGGAGGGCACGTGACTAACGTGTTTTGTCCTCAGTCTGACACAGTCTGCTGGCCTTCAGGGCACAGCTTAAGGCCCATCTGTTCAATCAAGCTTTTGCCTGATTGACATGGGAGAACGGTCCAGGTGAGGGGCTCCCTTAGTTTATTACCCCCCTCTCTGTGTCCATGCACCTGGAGACCTGCAGCCACAGCCTCCTGCAAGTGACCTCAATGAATGAAAGCATGAACAATGCTCTCTCTAGCAGTTATATTTGTTCCAAAACTGCCTCCCCAAGTCCTTTGTGGAACAAGGCAGCTTGTAAACATAGACATAAACAATACATTCAAAGTATTCCAAATGGTAACTTGGAAAAACAAAACAAAACAAAGACACACCTCACTGCTTTGACAGGAAACCTTTTATACTTAAATGGCCTTTCATTCTAATTTCACTACAGTGGTCAGTGTAAACCGTTTTTTGTAAAGACTAGTGTTTTCTACATAACTATTTGGAGTTTTTATTGTTCAAACACAGGCAAAGTAGAATGTACCTCCCTCATTATTTTCAGTACGTAAAGTGTAATAGCCACTTTGATCTGTCAATATCTCAGTACATGTATATCTAAAAGATAAAGGTATTTTAAAGACTATCATGACTATGCATTTTATATCTAAAAACAATAACAATCGCCCGTCTGACTAAAGTGCATAAACTCATTCAAATGTCCTTCATTACTTCATCTCTGCAGACCCTATGTGCGTTACTGCGCTTCCCCTCCTTCACACATGCTTTGCTCCCTTCCTTCTCAGCAGCACCTCTTCTCACTGTCTGGGGTCAACTGGTGACTGGATGATGGTACTTAACTTAGCACTCCATCTCCTGTGTTTCCTGTAAGCCAGCGGAGGCATTTTACGGATTCAGAGGTGACTTAACTCAGTACTCCATCTCCTGTGTTTCCTGTAAGCCAGCAGAGGCATTTTACGGATTCAGAGGTGACTTAACTCAGTACTCCATCTCCTGTGTTTCCTGTAAGCCAGCAGAGGCATTTTACGGATTCAGAGGTGATGTTTTAAGCAAAAACAGTTAGTGGATGACACAATAGGTTTTTTCAAATTCTTTCTATAAGGAATATTCAACCCTCCTAATCATTATTTACTAATAATTCTGCTGAGATTAGGTAGAAGAAATGACAAGACCTCTGTTCTCACTTTTGCAGAGAATGAGCATCGCTCACACTCACCCCTGCAGCAGATTTTTCCAGAAAACAAATACAAAGCTCTGTGCTTGAAGATATCTGAGAAGTTTAAGAATTTTCCCATTAGCCGTTTACAGTTATGCGATTAATATCCCCAGAGAGATGTGGAAGAGACTTCCATGGGACACTAATTAGTAACAATGTAAGTTTTAGAGTACAGGAAGAATAAATTACAGCCATGATAAACAGCTAGGAGACTTAGAGTTGCTATGTGGTGTATTAATATAAAGTGGGAGAAAGGAATGAAGCTAGGCAGTTTTCCCTCAGGAAGTGTTCTGGGCTAGATTTGAAGGAAAAGAAGGATGTAGCAGTCACAGAGACAGAAAGAGATGTGTGGGTACATAAAGTGACCCAGCCAAAGACCAGTGGGAGAGTCACGCTGTTGGGTTCCACACACAGAGAACTTCAGCAGAATGTATTCCATTAACACTGTTTTCTCATTAACGCTGTACCTGAGTAAGTACCTTATCCAAAGGGACTCAGCAGGTGTCCATGATGACTGTGGCTGTCTGAATCAAGTGGCTTTGTGCCGATGTCAGACGCCTTGGAGGACAGGCTGAGAGTAACCGGTTTAATTTAAATGAACCTCTTGTTCCTGCTACTGCTGCATCATTTGGGGTTGTGGTTTTCAAACTTAGTAAATCTGTTTAAAGAACAGACTGGCAGCCTCTCATCTTAAGAGGCTGGTGCTCAGTGCGGTCTCAGGAACTTGCATTTTTAACCACTATTCTAAACAGGTCTTACAGACAGTCTAAAAACCGTGTCTTGAAAAACCACGTAGACTCTGTGCCTGTGAAGGTTTCTAAGCCTGCTTTAATAATGGTGATGATATTCATAGGCAGGGGCCATGACAGCTTTCAGATGCTTTATCACATAGAATTCTCCTTTTATGACCTAATGGGATAGGCACTATTTTTATTCCCATTTAGATCTGGGGAAACTGAGGCTTGAAGGAGCTAGCTTCACAGAGGAGCAAGAGAAATAAAAAAGAAACTTGTATGTATTTTATTCTAGAAAGCAGGCCCTTACTGCTCATTCTCCTTGGGCCTCTCATTCTACATACACTCTCCTTTGTGAATGGTCAGTTTCCCCTCCAGGCCTCACAGCCTCTACAGCCCAGTTTACAACATTGCACCAGCTCTGCTGATGCTGTCAGCTTTGCAAAGGGCCACGTTTTACTGCATTTGTTCATATTAGACTGTTAAGAGTATTGTTTTACTGATAGAATAATTCTTAAATAAAGATATAAGATGAAACAGTGTTGGACCCTGTCTTCTGCTCACAGGGTAGGTATGCATCCCAGAATGCATCTATGTTTGTTCATTTTCTTAAAGATAAGAAAGACTGTTCTCTCTTCAACTTACATCTGGAAAAATACATTGATTTCTGTAGGGCTCAGTTGCCAGTCTCAAACAAAGTGTTTCCAAAGATGAAGTTTGTGTTTCTCACACATGGTTTTAGTTAAAGTAACTATTTCAGGAAATGAAATGCAATTTTTTATTTTCTTGGTGTTTGTAAAATACTTTATGGTATCCTAACACGTGCCCATTCTCTCTCTCTCTCTCTCTCTCTCTCTCTCTCTCTCTCTCTCTCTCTCTCTCTCTCTCACACACACACACACACACACACACACACACACACACACACACGCATTTACACACAAATGCACATATACACACATGGTCATACATAAACATTTACACATACATATCCCTCCCACCTCTGACACACACATTTAGGTTCCTCTGAAATTTATACTACACTCTTGTGTGGATAGAAACTATCAGGGGAGAAAGAAATTTGAACCTCAGTAAACATAGCAGCTATTAAATATATTTTAATAAGATTTTGATGTATTGTCAAAATTGGGGCAGTGAGTTTGAAGGATTAGATCAGGCATGGACCATAACTGGATTTAAAATAGACCTTTAATGAACATGTTTAAGGGTGGAAACAGCTGTAGAAGCTTACAGAGTCACCTGGCTCAAATGAAATGGCATTGGGATTTACTTAAAATAGATCAGAAATTTGTGTATTTGTTCTGCGTATTTTGTGTCTAGTGAAGTGAATAGGTGTTTAGAGGGACAGTCAAAGATTTGAAAGAGTCAGCTGGATTTTTTTGTTATGGAAAAAGGAAGAGGCCATCGAGTTGCCTGATTCTGGCATCCTCATGCAAAGATGTACACTTTAACTACAAAACAGCATGTTCTGAGGCTGTGTTTTCTCCGGGTAGTAGTAGCAGGAACACAGTGTTCATTTAAATTAACCCAGTTCCTTGGATAATAACAAAGTAATTAAAGAAACCACCAAGGAAAAAGAGCCAATTTATTTGAATCCTGCTCATAAAACTACATCAAGAGCCTGAAGGTAGAAAATAATGTGGATAAGATGGCAGATTGATGATTTTTAAAATTCTGCGTGGGATGCATCTTGATAATAATTCAAATGAGTATCCCTCATCTGAAAGCAATACAAAATGCAAAAATCTTTATCTTCTTTAAGAGAAGTGAAATCCTATTAAAATATCCAGACTAGAATTGCCACTTATCCCCAAGTCCACTCTGTTCAGCAATTCCTGAAGATCAGAATATTTTGATTTATCCATATACTCCTGTTGCAATACATGGCCCTTTTTAGGTTAATATTTTCAAGAGTCAGAAAGTTACAGTAATGTATCCTCTGTGATATTTCCTCAATCACAAAGAGAAAAGTTTTTCTTTCTTTCTTTCTTTCTTTCTTTCTTTCTTTCTTTCTTTCTTTCTTTCTTTCTTTCTTTCTTTCTTTTTTCTTTGTCAGTAACAAACTTGAAAATGGAGTTGAAAATGTTTGTCATGCTTCTATATAAATGTTAGCACTGGAATTTATTTAAAAGGAAAAGTTCACCAGTAAAACATACCTTGCTTCTTTCTGTTTTATCAGTACACTGTCAGAACAAAACTGCCCAGTTGCCTTTTGTGCATCTTAGCAAAAAGGATTGCTTCTCTTTACAAAAGAAGGTTCTTTGCCTCACTTGGCTCCTCTTTCCCTTCAAATACTAGAACTGTCCCCACTGGTGTTCCTTGGAGTAGGACAGTCAGAGGATCAAAGAAAACTGGTCCCACAACAAGATCTGTGCACCTGAGTATAGCAACACTGTCTATGAAGAATGGCTAACAGAAAAATGAAGAACTTAGTATGTGCTAACTAGAGAGGCAGAAAGGACACAGAACTGTTTGACTTACCTACTAACAAAATGAAAAGAAAAAAGTTCAAAGTTTATCCATGAATATAAACTAATAAAATATATATGCCATGGGTAGTCCAATAGGAAGAAAGAAGTAGACTGATAGATTATACACAGAAAGGGAGAAGGGGAAGAGAAAAATGGTGCGGTAGATTAAATAAATTAGTATGGTGTTGAAAAAGCAGAAAAATAAGGTCTAAGTTGGGAAAGAAAAATCCAGGAGAAAGCAGAAGAGAATCTGTCAGTGGAATCAAGAAAGCCATTCTTACCCAGTCCTTCCTCTCTGTAGTAACCCTCTTGAATCTATTTCCCCCAACTCAGTATGATTGATGGATCCTCTAAAGACCCACAGTCCACAGTCTCCATCATAACACTCTCCTCCTATGGCTCCATCATAACACTCTCCTCCTATGGCATTGTTTGTTTTATGGTTTTGTTTGTTTGTTTTGGGATAGAGTTTCACTACATAGCAAAGGCTGGCCTCCAATCACTGTCCTCTTGTCTCATCTTCCTAAATGATAGGGTTATGGCCTAGCACCATCATTCCCATGGCGCTTAATCTGTATCAAGCCTGGGAGTGGCTCCTTCAAGAAAAAGATGGTCACCAAGAAGCCTTTTGAAAGAGCAAAGATTTATGTTGTTTCTATAAAATGTTCTCCAGCTAGCCATAGAGTTGTTTTGTGGAAGCAGGGTTAGTTCACAGACATTTACTATTAGAAAGTTTTCCCAGTTGATAGGAAATTCAGTAGGATCTATTATGGCTACCCACTTACTTTACAGTACTTTTGTGGCTATGTTATCAAAACAAGTTTTGTGTAACCAAGATGAAACAAAAGCCCCCCAAACAAACAAACACCGAAATAACATGGATTTCCTTTTGTGTTGGCTACTACTGCTGGGCATAGATCTTGTTCTGGAGTGTGGTTGCTGTATACATCCAGTGCCGTTCCATTGGACACACACACACACATACACACACACACACACACAAACACACACTGAGATAGAGATAGATAGATAGATAGATAGATAGATAGATAGATAGATGATGGATGGATGGATAGATAGATAGATAGATAGATAGATAGATAGATAGATAGATAATATGAAGTTGGGTGGGCAGGGAGGTGTGGGAAATATATGGGAGGAGTTGGAGGAGGGGGACAAATATGATCAAAATTTATTACATGGAAAAACTCTTTGAAATGAAAAAAATAACACCCTCAAACATCTGTGTTAGAGATCTCATTCCTGTTCTATAAGTATTGTTTCTTTTTGTCTGTTTGTTTTAGAATTGTTTATGCAAAGAAGACTTTAAAAAGTCACTTTCATCATCATTTCTAGTTCAAAAATTTGTGGCTGTTTGTGTTTTTTTTTCTGAACCCTGGATCAAGATCTGTATCTATCTTGGATTATAATTTTTCCCAAATTTATTTATTGCTCTTATAGAAAACAGTTAAGCAGTCCTTTGTGTTCTAGAAGAGTCTTTATATAATCATTGTATTTAACCCCTCTGATGTCAGAGGGAATGGTGTTAAGTTGAACTATTTACCTCAGAGTATTTTAGAAACAATATTTGTCTACATAAACTAACAAATTGTCACAAACATAGTGACTTAAAGCAGCACACACATATTAGCTCATAGTCTGGGAGACAGGAGGATGCTGACTCTGTCAGCCTGTGTTCCTCCAGGAGCGAGGCAGGACAATCTGGATGTTTATCAGTAACTAATGCTAGCTCTGTGTCATTGGCTTATAGCTCTTCTCCATTCTGCAAAGCCTGCAGTGCAGCACTTCAGATATTCCTCCAGAGTCCTGTTCGGTTGCCTTTCCCAGTCCTCCCTCCCCACCTCTGCTTTATTTTGAGACAATGTCTCACTACACAGTCATAGCTGGACTGAGACAATATTGGCTAGGCTGAGATCAGCTTGCCTTTGCCTCCCCAGTGCAGGAATTAAAGACCTGTGCCATCATGCCCAGCTACCATTTTTTATTTATAAGGATTCTTGTGATTAATTGGGCTTGCCCTAATAACCTAGGATAATCACACTTCAGGATTTGTAATAACATTTATAAGGTGCCCATTATGGTGTGAGGTAGTATGATCACAGTTCCTATGGTGTAGAGCATTAATGTCTTTAGGGAATATCATACTATGGGCTATGTAGAACATTTGTGGAGGGCCTTTGCAGCCCTTTATACCATTAGCTGCTGTAACTCTTCTGTAGGATGGCAAAGGAGGAGTTAGATGGGGTAGCCCTTGTTTGAATTTGTGATATTTAACCCATTTTCATATGTAAGCGTGATCAACATTTCATTCACGCATTCAGTAAGCCACTTCCTAGCAACTTAACCCCTTAATCAACAGACGAGCTTTCTTCTCCACAGCATCAGAAAAATCAACAAAGAAAATCCACCACTGTAGTTCTGTGAGAACTCAGAGATTAGTTCCTTGTCCAAGAGTTTCAAAAGCTTCAGAGGGATGTGTCCATTCGTACATCTGTTTCTAGAAAAAAAAATGTGAGATGAAGAAAACTGAGCCAATGACTAGGTCTTTTGACTAAAACAAACAAACAAACAAACAAACAAACAAACAAAAAACTTGACATGTAAATGTAGAAGAAATTCAGTGTGTTAACAGGTCAGAGGTCTCCAATTTGGAGTCTTCACATCTGGTGAGTGCTACCACTCAGGAAAACAATGCAATTTACCTAGTTATTTGGGATTGAGGACTCAGTGTGGGAATTGTGGTCATATTAGCATGGCCTGGAGAATGGAGCTGGGAAATCACCCATCCTAACATGAACCTCCGCCAATGCACGTGTTGTGGTTTGGGTGGATTTTGTAGCTTGTTGCTTTCATTTTAATTATCAGCTGAACACTTTCATTTTAATACAATCTGAAGAGACACGAGAAACAGAGAGAGACAGAGATAGAGGAGGGAAAAGAGACAGAGAGATAAGGGAGAGGGGAGAGAGAGAGAGAGAGAGAGAGAGAGAGAGAGAGAGAGAGAGAGAGAGAGAGAGAGAGAGAGATCCCTTCTACCATAATGCTGCTACCTTGGGCTGCATGGTGCTTTAAGAATTAGGATGCTCTATAACATAATTTCAATATCTGAATTAATTTGAATAGGAAGAACACTTAAACATGGATTTTTCACAGATTATTTCAGAAGGCAAGACCTTATTATTACTAGTCCACATGTCACTAGCTGCCAAGTGACACTGTGAATCACATTTCATGGAAATAAAAGGAAAGCGCCTTTGTTAGGAATTCATTCATACACTCCTGGGAAATTAGGAAACACAACAGATGCAAATCAGCCTTTAATCCAAGTCCCAGTGTGGACAGTACAGAGCAGAGAGGTGGCAGGAGTCAGGAGAGAAAGAAAGCTATACTGTGCCCCAAACAGGCGGATGGACCGCTTCTTCAGCCAGGTCGGAGCGTTAGTATGTGTTCTACCCTGTGTTTTATCTCTACATTATTGCACACATTTTCCTTTTCTGATTTTCTTCTAGCTAGAAACTACAGAGCTTACAGAGGGGACTTATTTCCAAGCCGTTCCTCTGGGATTTTCCAACTACTAGAAACAGGATTCCTACAGTGCAAGACACTTGGTAGAAAGCAGAATTCTTAGTACATCCTCTTTCGAGCCGGTCTGACTATTGCTCATCCAGAGTCACACAAGTCCTGCCAGACTAAGTAGCCTTTTGGACTTGGGTCTGGAAGTCCTTATCCTTTTCCTAAGCACCTTGGGAAGTCTCTGCTCACCCCTCCCAAGGCATCTCTCTGTACAAACATGTTTCTGCATGAGCGTCCCAGGGGCCAGGTGAGGCCGAGATAGTGATGCTTTACTGCCTCCGCTGAGCTGCTTGCTAGATAGCGAGTCTCCAATGCTATTCTATTAGCGTAATCATAGTATAATTCGGCTTGGATGCAAAATTAGCAGCAGAATCATATTTTACTTTTAGCTTCTAATTGGCAACAGTCGCATGCTTTTATTAAACTATTTCAATCAAGTCTTCCCAGCATCATCCATTTTGCTTATCATTGGGCCCACCTGCAGTCAGTGCTCTTCCTGGCCCCTTATCAGCAAAGCCAATTACTTTCTCATGTGCTTGCTTTGTGGTTTTGCTTATAGACTTCACCACACCTCCACAACTAAGCCTGAAGGGTATTAGGTAAATTCTATTCCTGATCCTCCTGTCTCACTTGGGTTACTACCTTAAGGTAAGATGGCGGTTCTGTTTTGCTTCTCTTTAAAGCAATGATTACAGCCATCCTGCTTTAAAATACTCATCTGCTTTTTAGATGCCAGAGCTTGTTTTTCTTCTTTCTTCATTGCTAGTTCCTCTAACATATTGTCTTCTTCCCCTTTGTTAAGTTTTCAAAATCCTTTTTAATCTCAACAAAGAATGATATTTTGTTTTTGTTTTTGTTTTTTGTTTGTTTGTTTTAAAGAAGGTACTAGTTCTCCTCAAATTGCTGTTCAGAATAACTCTACCTTTTCAGGTTGATGGACTAGTCTAAAAGGATTATATAAAGACATGAGAAATAGATGATTTAGCACCAAGTGCAGTTGGGCCTCTGATTCCCCAGGAGGGTAATCTTAGTGCTCCTTACCCTGTTTCACTCTGTTTCTTCATCTCTCAGCTGGGAACATTCTACAGGTTTGCACTAGTGGGAGAATTGCCTGAGCCAGCAGGTGAACCTGGGAGTTTTCTCTGCATTTGCTTTACTTTCCAACTCTGGCAAAGTTTGTTGTTGTTGTGGTGGTGATGGTGGTAATGGTGGTAGTGATGGTGGTGTGGTGGTGGTGTGGTGGTGTTGCTGCTGCTGGTGGTGGTTTTATTTTGGGATGTCTTTTTCTTAGCAATCAAGTGACATTGAACTGAGGAACTTTAGAGGAATATAAACAAATAAAATAATGTATGGCTTTGAAAAGTTTTAATCTAACCAATAAGAGGAGAAGAATTAAAGGCAAAACCAGATTTTGAAGAAAAGGACCCTGTGTACTAGGATATTAATTAAGCCTCACGTCTATTATAACTAAAAACAATATTACTTCCAATAAAAAATTATATAACTAATTATTCACTACTAGTTCCCTTTCCTCTTTACTTGAGCTATACCCCTCAAAAAACCATGTAATTAAGGGTAATAATATGAATAGTAATATAACAAATACATGAGAAGCACTCCGAGGCAAGAAAGTAGCATAGGAAATCAGAACGGTGTCTATGTAATATTCATATTAAATTTAATAACTACTTAAATATTTATAAATTATCTTGAATTTTTATTTGCAAAATGCTTCACAACCAGTTTTTATTAATTATTGGATACCACTTATCCCTTGGCACTCCAATTTCCAGATGCAGCTGTACTGATTTTCTTTCATTTCTCTTAAAGAAACATTTACCTTTATCAAGCACTTTTTAATTTCTCAGAGCTCCAGTATTAGATCACATGGAAAATAAAGAAATCACCAGGGATAGATCTTGTAGTTACAGCTCCTAATTTATCACTACATTAGAATACAGAAAAGTAAAGGGACTCCTCCAAGATCACATTCATATTAGTGAGGAGGTCTGGAGAAGTAAGTCATGATTAGTTTGATTACTATGATTTTTATTCTTGGATATGTGAAAATCAGAAAACTACATCTATGCTGACTGGATTTGTCAGACCTGGGATTTGGTAGATGAACTGAAACAAGATTCTTGTGTTTTCCCCTGGGTTGGCATAAGCTAGCCCCATGTGAAGACAGTGGTACCTGAAATGGCTGGAATCTATGAACATGGTCATACTGAATACTTTTTAAATGGTGTCTTTTTCCTATTGCTGCACTAAGACACCTTTATCAAGGGAACTTAGAGAAGAAAGAGTTTACTGTGTAGAGAGAGAGCTTCAGAGAGTGAGTCCATGACTATGTTGCTGACCAGCATGGTAGCAAACAGGTCAGCATGGTGCTGGAGGAGTAGCTGAGAGCTCACATCTTAAGACAATAACCATCGGGCAGAGCAAAGAGCTGACTGGAATGGACTGGACTTTTAAAACCTGACATTCTGCCCCCCAATGACACACCTCCTCCAACAAGGACATACCTTCTAACCCTTCCCCGAGAGTCCCACTAACTTCAGAACAAGTATTCAAATATATGAGCCTATGGGTTCATTCTCATTTAAACCACCACAAATGGCAAATCCTGGGAGAGTGGGGATGCTGAACTTCAGTACAGTTCATAATATTGTACTTATTCTAGTGTAAGACTTTAGTGGGTATATTTACAGAATAAAAGTAAATATATGTAGATATATTTATCACATACAAGTATCATTGTTATATTATGTGATACAAATCAAAAAACAATGACTAAAATATCAAAGTACTCTTTATTTAAAAAACATTAAATATTTTTTAAAATTTTATTTTATGTGTGGGAGGGTTATGCTTGCCCTGTATGTAGAAATACTACATGCTTTTGTGGTGGCTGCAAAGACCATAAGAGGGAATTGATCTCCTGGAACTGAACTCTATGGATGGTTGTGAGCTGCCATGAGTGTGCTGGGAACCAAACCCAAGTCCACTGCAAAAACAGTAAGTGCTCTTAAAAAGGCAAGACATCTTTCCATATCCTCCAGTAACTTTTGATACACAAGAGTTGAAAAAGCCAGCCATCAGAAACAGGCTTCAATTTGATTTTAACATGTCTGAAGGATGGAATAAAATGTTTTTAGTTCATTTATTTTAAGGTGGTAAAATACACATACAATTTACCTTACTTTTTAAAAGTGTACATACAGTTATATTGAGTACTTCAACTGTACCATGCAATTATCACCACCATCTAGTTCCAGAATACCATAGTAGTTTCTATAGTTTATACCATGGCTGTTTTATTTCAGTTGGGGTGGGAGGGAATAATGTATACTATAAATACAATTTTGATTTAAAGAAACATATAGGATCTAATCAAGCCATGAAATTCTTTACTCAATTTTAATAAAACTACTTCTTTGATTCTTTCATCATATTGATATGTAAACTGAGTGACACTTGGTAGGAGAATAATGTGGAGAGAAATAATCAGGAAGAGAACACCCAGTCAGGATTCTGATGACTTAATTTGTCTGAGTGGGTCTCACAAAGGACCTGGAAAAGAGCTGCTAGTTGGAATGTCATTTGCTTATTTACTTCACTGTGAGAATCCGAAGTCATCTCTAACTTTGGACTTTGTGAAGGTAAACAAAAGGATCAGGGATTATAATAACCCACCCCAGCATTACATGCAATTAAGTAAATGTTTAACTTTAGCTTGTTTCATACAGCAAATACAAAGAAAATCTAGTGTGTTTCCTGGATTGAATGCTCTTCCTCACTATCAGGAGCAGGTGGGAATTATTACACACAGATGTGTTGAACTGACCAATGAACAGTTACTTTTTATATATCTTTAAGAACAGTCAGTGTTTTCTCAGAGATCCAGAGACAATGGAAAGATACCTATGGAAAATTTGTCCATTAACTTTATTTCAGCACACTGTAAAACATCTTTTAGTTCCAGTCTCTAAGTGCAAAAGTAGTTTAGGCTCAGTGTTTTTGTAATTTCCTGCTAACCACCAAGGCAGCAATGGGACCAGGCTCTGGACTTTTAGACCAAGTTGATATGAAAAACAGTGGCATGGAAAGCCAACTGCAATGAGCATCCTTTGGCCATGAGTGAAGTTATACCAGTGGTTAATACCACTGCTCCACAGCTGCTCTTTAACCATTTCACTGCTGTGCCTCTGCAGCCTAGTCTTTAACACTTGCAGCTTGAATAAAAAACACCCAGGACACTTGCCAGGATCCAGACTTTTTGCCCTTTCTTTGGAGTTTTGGCTTTAGTAATTTTGGTGCAATGACTCAGCACCAAGTCTGTCTCCCAAATGATTATTATGCAGGTGGTGTGAGTAACACAGTTTGAGAAGCAAGTAACCGAATCTGCAGCAAACAGTGCCAGCACTTTCGGCATTAACTCAGTCCTAGTTAATGACTTGAATGACTTGAAACCCAATTCAAAGACAATTGTTCTTAGCATCCCAGAACTTTTCCATTTTAATAGCCCAGGTTAGATATTTCTGTCATAAAATGTAGATATAAAATCCATTGCTCAGAGTTCTTACAGGGACAGGACACAGATTAGTATTTCAAGCAAAGGGATCATCAAGCACCTCACACTTTGTAAGCACATAATTTAAAAATGTTTTTGTTTAGACGTTTTATCAATGCCATCATGAGCAATAATAGTTCACCATTGTGCATTAACTTAATATGTTTTGGAAACTAAATTTGTTAACCCAGGTTTTCTATTCCCTTCATCCTCTTAAGGAGTTAAAGTTAGCAGGGTTCAAGCTGAAGGCTCTTCCTGTCTTCCACTGATACTTGGTAAGCCAACTGATGCAGTCAAGATACTTAGGGCCTTCTGATTTCTTACAATGCAAGATGGTGAATAAGCATGACCCAAATATTTAAGAGGGATGTACTAATAAATATAATTTTAATAATAGGAATGAGTCTTGCCTCCCTTGAGAAAGTTGTAAGTAGCTTTGTAGGGCAGAGGTAATTTGCTTTTAGATACCATTGTATAAACGAACCTTGAGGTTTTGTCTAGGTTTGTGTTTTAATTTTTATTATTTTGTTCATTTATTGATAAATGAACTTCCTGTACTTTTTACTTAGAATCAGAGTTTAATAGCAGAAGTTGGCCTTCCATCATGTGTGTGTACTATCTTGTGTCTCTCTTTGAAATTGTGATCGTTGTTTGATATGCTTCTCTGTGGTGCAGTGAGTTGTCGATGCACAGGAAGTGTGCATTTCAACAGGACAGTAGAGATGCTGGTGCCTACTTACCACTTCTGTCTGTATAGTTAGCTGTTTCCCAAAGTATCTTTGCATCTATCAATTAACTGGAGCTGGACTTTACATGTCTTCTACATGAAGGTTCTCCATTTGTTCCTGCTGCCATAGCATGGCCATAGAGAGAGACCACAGATAATCCAAAAGCTGTTTTGTGAAGTTACTTATTGGGACCTTAGTCTCAAACTCATAAATTTTAAAACAACATCAAATAGCAGTACTAATTATATAAGCTGTCCCTCTAAAAATTCTTGGGAAAGCATGGGTATCTCAAACTAAACACCAGTATCAAACAAATGCTGAACTAATCCTTTTGAATGTTCAATAAAAAAAAATCCATGACCAATACTCTTGGGATACATGGCAAAAAGAGTTCATCCTTGGTTTTTCACAACAGACATTTACAGACTCTAAAGGATAATGAGCAGAGAAACCTAGTCAGCGTTATTTAATCTAGCTTTCCTGAGCTATGTTTGAATTGGAACATGAATACCATAGTATGGAATGAGTGATCTATGAAGCACATTTTGGAAAAGTCTGGTTGGATTTTATCATAGGTCAGTGAATGGAGAATCATGATAACAAACCTTCAAAGAGAAAATAGTTATCTCAGAAATAAACTTTAAAAGGATCAGAAATAGAAAAGCACTTCATTTACATGGGCTTTCTGTAGTTTCCTTAAATATTGGAGTTATTAAAAAAACTAATAATGAATACAAAAGAATGTGATATAGAAATGATTATAAAGGTCAGATTCATACATCAGAATGAAGACAAATGCAATTACATTTCCAAAATCTATTAATGGCTCAATTAGTCCATAGATCAGATAATCAAATATTGTTCACCAATGGTGATTTTGTGTGAGTGTGCGTGTGTGTATGTGTGTGCATGTGTGTGTGTGACACAGAGAGAGAAAGATTGAGAGAGAGTGAGAGAGAAAGAGAGAGAGAGAGAGAGAGAGAGAGAGAGAGAGAGAGAGAGAGAGAGAAGAAAGGGTCATATCTTTTTAATATATGAAATCATAATAAAGTTGAATTCACTCTTTGTTTCCACATTGTTTTGTAGAGTGTTTTGCTTTGGAAATGAACAGTAATTTGGCCTCTCAAGGTTTTTACTACCTCATATTATTTATTTATTTGTGTGGGTGAGGGTGTGTCTATGTAACAGGGTGTTTGTTTGTGTGGAGGTCTGCAGACAATGTCTAGGAGTCAGTTCTCTCTTTCTACCATGTGGGTTCTGAGGTTCAAACTCATATCAGGCTTGATGGACAAGATCCTTAAGTGCTTGGCCACTATTATCTTTAACGAACATTATCTTCTACAGTTTAAGCACCCAATCTAACTAGCCTAAACTGTTTATTAAGAAAAACTGTCTATGATAAAATTGCCTGCCTTGAATGATCATAATGAAAGAAAATTGTCAACTAAAGCAGGGTTTTTCTTCAAAATCACAATGCCTGCTGTGGGAAAGTGTTCTACTCTACTCACAAAGTGAGTGACTTTTCTTGCTTTGGCCGCACCTATACTAAAGTAGGTCATTGTTTCTACTTTTATTTTAATACAACAGAAGAAGAAAAGGAGTCATGAAATTGCCATCTATCATATTGTAGTTAGTACACTTCTGTAACATGTCCATCATGATAATGCCTCCATATAAACTGCACACATTGACTGGGTTCTGATATAGGCAACACTAGAATGAGCCCATGAGGAATCCATTTTGGCTAGTGTATGATTGGCGGTCACATCAACTTCTCCCTGCTAGTTTCAAAGCTCTTGGCTTCCTCCACCTGTCACTCAGGGCAATGGTTAGTTGCTGTCAGAACCATAGCTATAATTGGGAAAGGCACTCGTTAAACACAGAAGTTTGGGGGAGGTGAGAATTCATATCCAGCCTAGCAAGTCTGGGAAGTTTTCCAATCCTCCAATGCTGAGCTAAAGCACAAAGGCAAATTGAATTTTATTACTTAGGTGACATCAAGCCATGTTTATACATGGGACTCATTGAAAATGTCCTTACAACACTCTCTGCACTGAATCTTCTTTGTTCTTCAAGACAGTCTTAATGCTTGCACTTGGTTTGAAATCCCTTCCCTTTACATTCCCTACTTTGTCACAGAAAATTACAGTGAAGTTACAAGCTCATATTATTATTATTAAGTGAAAAACGTTTGTGATATAAATATTCTACAACCATCTGGAAAAATAAGTGCAAAATTAGCAAGTGTAGCTAAACTGAATGCTGTGAGTGCCATTAGTTACTAAAATTGATGAGCCTGTACTCCCAGATTTGAAGGCTTATGTTTTTCTTGCTAAGATGAGGTCAGTTTTGAACTTTTGAGATTGCATTTCTTGTTGAATGTTAGCCACAAGTTCTCCATTGTCAAAAGTACACGTCAATAAACTCATGGGCTGCAAGAAGAATAGATGCCTTTGTGAACTGATTTTTTTCTATCTCAAAATTTATGTCAAGGAAACATTATTTATTTTCAAAATATTCTGCATTAGGATTTGCTGTAGCACTGGGGTGGACATTATTCTTGCTTTCCTGTTTTGTCCAAGAGCTAATTACCCTCTTTCTCCTGTGGCAATTCCTATAATTCCCCTTGAGTAAATAACTAGAACTATATTCTTACTATTATATTTAACACAAAACCTGTTTTTTTCTTATATTATACATTTTGGTACTTTTAAAAATTATTTTTGCCTCTCTCTCTCTCTCTCTCTCTCTCTATATATATATATATATATATATATATATATATATATATATATAGTGTGTGTGTGTGTGTGTGTGTGTGTGTGTGTGTGTGTGTTACTCAGGAAAACTTGTGGGAGTCTGTTCTTTTTTTCTACCATGTTAATTCTGGGGATTGAACTCTGGTCATCAAGCTTTGTGGAAGGTATCTTTGCTCACTGAGCCATCTGGCTAGCCCACACATTTTGGCATTTTTATTTTCTTCTTCCTTTAACCTTTTTCAATAATTCTAGAGGGTTTTTTTTGCCTCAGTAAACTGTGCTCAACTCTATTTCTACTTTCTTATGACTAACTTCTTCTAACTTCTCTTGACCTCATTACATTCCCTGATACCCATCTTACTCAATTGTTTTGCCCCTTAGCTTATCCATCAAATGTGTTTTTGAATGCTAATAATAAATTTAACAGTGTTTAGATAAGAGATAATTCCTGATAAAAGCTTTCTTAGTGAGATAAGAAAAATATATCTGAATAATTAAAGAGTATCAATTAGGCACAAAACAATAGAGATTCCATTATATAACCTCACTGTATGCTGTGCCCAACACCCTTTTCTCGTAAAGTTGTTCACACCTGACTATTTGTCCATAATAAACCATTTTTAAGTCCTGGGATAGATTAACTGGGTTTACAATTACTTGGGCTAGAAATCTCTGCCTTAGCCAAAAACTTTAGAATGAAATGAAAAGTACTTGGAATGGTAGTAGTGGCTTATGAAATGACCTGATAATAGCTGTACCCCTAAGTAACATCTATATTCAGAATGGCATGTGTGGCATTCCTTTCCTGGAGAGATTAACCCTCTTCCTCTCAGTTACGTCAATAAGGGCAGACTAAAGGAACAATTCCGTGGAAGTCTGGCTTGATGAACCGATGAGCTGACTGGGGATTTTTACAGGAGCGTGGTGACTTAAGTGCATCAAGGTGAAGGCCATCTCAGCAAGTGTGATGACCCAGGAAAGCTAGGTCCCCGAATCCCCTGTGCAAATGGCAAGCATCTACTCCACTAGAGCAAACTCTTCCCATCATTGTTGGCTTTATATAACTCTGGGAAGAGACTTCTTAGCCTTGGATGCTTCTAACCAGTTTCATGAACTTCATAAACATCCTCTTCAGAGGAAATAGCTACAAATAAATATGGCGCAAACAACCTTCAGTTTTGGACATTTAGGTACAGAATATGCAGGGACATTATAACAGCAACGAGAGCAAAGAAGCAGAATAAGGAATTTAGTTTCATACTGTGCTAACGCTGATTGAGCTATAGATATAGGTGCTGGAGGTTAGAGACAGCCTAAAACTTGGCTCTAAGCAATGCTGAAATGAATGTTCATGCCTCTCCCATTTCCCGGCCTGTGCTGAAGTCCACAACCACTGGGCAATGGTTTTTGGAGATAAGACCCAAGAGTGGTAATCTGGACACAGAGCAATGCTTTCCTGAAGTGGATCAGTACTTTTTTACAAGAAAAGAGACAACAGTTTGCCTCTTTCTTTTCCTTTTCTCTATGTAATGACATAATAAAAGCGTGGCTTCTCCAAGTCAAGAAACATGCCCTAAACATACCTGTATTCAGAGCTGTGAGAAATAAATGTTTTCTGTTTAAGCATCCCAATCTAGGGTGTTCTATTGTAGCATCCTAAACCGCTGTACACCTGGACAAGAGAAGTTAGATCCAGATATAAAATCTGGGCACTTGAAGTACTGAAGTAAAAGAGCCAGATGTATTTATCTGTCTGTAAATATAGAGAAGAGAAAAAAGTTCATCTTCTTGGCTTTAGGTGTGAAATAAGTCAACTCAGAGACTTTTAAAATTATGAGTTTAAAATGTATGCTAGCTATAAGATTAAATATCTTCCAAGGTGATTTATCAAACAAAAATTAGTTTTAAACAATGATAACTGTAGAATATCTTGAAAAACCAGTGCCATATGTTTGGAGTGACATTTTACTACTCTGCAAAATACTGTTCACAATCCAAAATAAAAAACAAACAAACAGCTTAAGAAAGTTGACACTCTGAGAGTGGGAGAAGTCACACAGGGAAACATAAATATAAGAAATAAAAAAAAAGTTAAGAATAAAACACCCAATTAAAAATCTCAGAGAAGCATGAAGACAATTGGGGGAAACTAGTAAAAGACAAAACGATGAATAAAAAATTTGTGATAGAGGTAAAATGCTAGCCCTTTAATTCAGAACACACATAATAAGTGTTGGAATGTACAGTTATCAGACAAGCCTAAATTGTAGAAGTCCAAAAGGATGAAGCTAAAAAACAATATGCTATTTTGTGAGGGAGAGATGATTTTTTTGTAACATAATTCTATACTTTCCCTTTCTTCTTCTTCATTATTCCTTTGATCACTCTGCATCCCCCTCCCAAGAAGTGCTGGAATTATGGTGCGTGTGTCATAGCCCTGCCACGTAGCAGATTTCATATTGCAATAACATACACCAGAAGACTATGGAACATCATCCAAATGTGGAAAGAAAATTATTTCAATAACATACTTTGATATTATCATTAAATAATGAAAGTAAAGGAATTTTCACATATGCAAAGACCACTGCTTATGAGTAATTTATGAAGTATGTTTATACTTATTTATGGGTACAGTGCAATAATTGGATAGAAACATAAGAGAGAAATTGGTATAACTCGCTTTTATAGTTTTCAAATATTGATGCTTTCTGTGTATGTTTGATTCTTCTTGCTATTTTTTAAATATACTATACATTGTTTCAGAGTATAATTACCCTACTGTTCTGTAGAGCATCAAAACTGATTATTTTCTCACTCTACTTTGATTCCCATTATTTGACCTTTCTCCATCTTTCCTCCTCTATCCTTTTCCCAGTGTCTCCCCAACTCAGACCTGAGACCTTTTGTCTTTTGTTCCTCAAATAAGTCTTACTTATTTGCCTCTCACTGTATGGCTTATTTCACCTGACATGGTTTTCCCTGGCGTGAGCCACTTTGACACAAATCACAGTATCTCATTTTTTTATGCTTGACAAATATTGTGTGTGTGTATTCCTCTGTGCATGTTAGTATGTGATATTTTCTTTATAATGCATCTTTCCCCTGACAACTTCATTGATTCCATATTGACTCTATTGAGTAGTGCTGTAATAAGCATGAGAGTGTAGCAGCAGTTAATTTTTATTTTTAGTTTCTCTACTACATTATTGGATCATATGGAACTTTTATTTTTAGTTTGCTTTTTAAAAGAATACTTACTGTCTTAGGGTATGTGTTTTTTCTCCACACCCTCACCAGCATCTGTATTTTTCTTTTTGTCTTTTTGATAATAGCCATACTAAGGGAATAAGATAATTATATACTTCTGTGGTTTTGATTTTAATTTTACTTATATCTAATGTCATTGAACATATTATCATATGCTTCTTGGCCATTTGTGTGTCTTTGCTTAAGAAATGATTATTATGGTTATTAAACCATTTAAGAATAACATTTTTGAATTTATTTGAATTCCTTATGTACTCTGGATATTAATTCTTTGTCGTATGCATGTTTTGTAAATAATTCATCCTATTGTGTTGGTCAGTTTTTACCATGTTGATCACTTGCTTTCTGTGCTGAAGTATCTTCATTTGATATAATCCTATTTGCCTATTATTTTTGCTTTTGTTGTCCTTGCTTTGGGTATCTTATTAAAAAAAAAAACTCAACTTACACCAATGATTCAAAGTCCCATGTATTTTCTTCTGTCAATGTCACAGTTATATTTCAGGTTCTAATCTATTTTGTACTTATTTTCAGCCACTTTGGAGAGATATTATAGAAGTTTTGCTTATACCAATGAGATGTGTAAAGACAGCAATAAGGGCTATATTATTTTAAATTAAGGTTGGTGAAACTAGTATATATAATATGCCTTGAAGGCAAAGGATCTTCATCAAAACAGAAGGGATTTCTACTTCCCACATCCTCGCATTTTAGGCACGTATTCCTAAAAGGTAAACCCATGTTAGTTTATTACTATTATTTTCATGCTGGAATGAGAGATTCTGAAGGCTGCCTCAAGTACTTACATGGGATATTAATGAAACACAAAGAAAAGACTAAGTTCAGAGATTACTTCCTAATTGTTTTGTGACTTTCCACAAGGATTGCACCCAAGTAAAGCTTGGTAAACTGGTAGGTTTATTGGGGTTCATTACTGCAGTGTGGGAGAGAAGTTACAGGCTCACCCATGGGTGACTCACTATCAACTGGATCACCCTAAAGCCCACCCTGGCATTTGTGACAACTCATAAAAACTGCATCCCTGGTGCTCCATGCACAACTTGAAGATGACAGAGGCAGCTGACAGTCTTCTCTCCCCAACGATTCTTTTTTGTTTTTATCGCCTGGGGGTGTGGGGGGGAAGAGCTTGTGAATAAGGCAGCTTTCTGAGCCATGTAAGTTTCATCAGTTTTTAAGTCTTCCTTCTTACTCTATGAGGCAACATTTCAATTAGGAATGAAGATTGGTGACATGATCCTTAGGGACATCTTAAATAAATATTAAAATATGAGCAGGATTCTAACTTGAGTTAAATTTTAGAAGAGTTGAACTTATTTTCAGGGAATATTTACCAAATACTTTATAAAACTATGAGTTTTAAGATACTGCCTCAAAGGCCAAATAATTTAGAGCTTCCATTGAAGTGCATGGTGTGTTTGTACTAAATCAGCTTACTGCTATTCCAGACCAGTAACTTCCTACTTATGCTCTGGGTATGAAATTCCTTTGTCTTCATAGTACAGATGCTTGCTATCAAATGGCAGAAAGGATGTTATAATGAAGGAGGTATTATAAAGAACCAGCACTAATGTGAGGAAAGTACAGAGAAGTTAAGGACAGAGGAAACTACCAGATTCTTAGATTAAAAAAAAAGAATATCCCCATTCACTGCTTGTGGTTTTCATTCTATAATAGGGAAATTGACTGGCTGTCATTCCTATTGATGAAAGTTGTAGCTCTCAGCTGGTAGGAAGTGGAAAAAGCTGTTGTGAAAACTGCAAGTTGTTTCTATATGTTCTAGAAAGTGGAAAAGACAGAAGTCTTTTTATCTCTGTGAGAGCAGAGGCTGGAGTTAACAGAAAGATTCAGGATCCAAATGGCAGAGTCCGGAAAACCAAGGAAGATGAAGGAGTCTGGTGGCCAGGTAAGGCCAGATAAGGACAAGGGTTTGTTCAGTGACAGCATAATCTGGGTCTCTCATTGTCACCAGAGAACTAACCAGTCTCATGGCAGTCACTTCAGCCTTTGTCCACTTTCAGTCATGGCTCTATAAAAATACCTAGAAAGAGATCCTGATGCTGTTTTTGATCTTGGAAACCATATCCATTCTTGGAAACTTTTCTCACTTTCCCTCAATTCTCACTTTTCTATAATTCTTCTTAGTAAATCTTGCTTCCACTTTGCATACCTCTGCAACAGGATTTATGTGGTTAATCTTCATTGCTATGAGGCAATGAACTTGGAGTCACTGTCCCAGCTTTTGGGTCATGCACTACTGGCCTGTGAAAGGCCCTGTCATACTCAAAACTCTGCATCACTCTTTTCTTCTTTTTGCTGTTTGTTGTTTGAAGCACTATTCATTCAGCTGCCGTTGACAAAGGACACTCATATTGGGAAGGTGACTCTCCACTGCAACTCAGTAGAGGCTTTAGAAATACTCTTTCTTCCTTTGTTTCTGCCATTTATGGTAAGATTAATAATCCTCAGTGCCCTAAATATATACTCATGATAGTTCATGATCACCATAGCCTGCAAATATTACTTTGTATGAGATATTTCTGACCTGATGAAAGATCTTTAGAACGTGATTCTACATCATATGGGCTTAAATGCAATCACAGATGCCTCAAAAGAGAGACGGAGAAGATCTGATGTAGAAGAAGCCATCTGATTGTTGAAGCAAGGGGCTATGCTTATGACTTTGAAGATGAGACACCAAGAAATACGTTCTAGAAAGTGGGAAAGACAGAAGTGTTTTTCTTTATTTCTTACAGCTTCTGGAGGGAGCCCAGTCCTATTGACACTTGAATTGTTACACAGTAAAATTTACATCAAACGACTGACACCTATTACTTGAAGCATAAATATGTGCTCTTGTAAGTCATGGAATTCATGAAAACTGTCCGGACTCTGCTCAACAGGACTGCCTATGTTGACTAATTGGAATACCAAAACTGCCAAGTAGAATAATTCTATTTCAGGTTAGATTGTGCAGTGAGTAGAAGAAACCATGCCATAAAGTCAAAAGAGGAATGCTGCACAGTTAGACTTACTTACTGGGGCTCTCAAGAATTAAATAGGCTGGCTCTAGGAGTGGAAAAACGTGTAGGCATAGACTGTGTGGAAGACAGTCCGTACACTGAGCTGACTACTAGATGAGAGATTAGTGACAAATGAGATAGATCAGGGGGAAAGTACCCAATGTGAGAGCCTCCAAAGTCAAATAAGCAAGGGGCACTTGAAACAGTGGGCAAAAGAATAGTTAATTCATTGTAGGCCATTTTGAAATGGAATAATTGTCAGTTATTCCAACATTGTTTATATTGGGGATATATGCTAGACTATGGAAATGGTCCTGCTTCCTGGAATTCACTACTTTTTCAGGAATTCCCAGGATACAGATACGGACAGGGCACCCATGATTATGTTTCCTTTGGTGACTAAAATTTCTCATTGTTAAATGAGACTAAAGTTTGTGAACGATAATAATAACCATTTCCTTGAAGGAAATTGCACCCAATAAAAATACTCCCACACCCTGAATATAATAAAGATGAAGTTTAAAAGAACTTTACAGGGCAGTGATTATAAAAGCCAGAGGTAGTGGATGACGACAGCCAAGCAGACTCGTCTATTTACAACAGAGCAGCTGCACATATGAACTCAGTGTTTGTGATATCATGCACAAGATCTGACAGGACCAAGCTAGATGAAATCTCTGTGAAGAGTAGGTGGCACAAAGTCCCAGCTCTAGCTGAGGAGATATTGGCAATTAATGGCAGAAGAGTCATTTTTCAAGGATGTGGCCCCTGAGAGGCCACCCATGATCCAGTAGCTGGCTCTTACTCATGCACATACTGCCAGTGCTATAGAGACTCAGTGAATAAAAACAAAGATTATATGGCAGTGACAGGGAATAACTAAGGAATGATTGATGAATTTGGTTAAGACCATTATTTTCATAGATGAACTTCTCAAATAATAAAATAAGAACTTTATAACATACTTCATATGTAATATATTTGCTTTGTACACTAAACTGCTGGGGAATGCAGTAGAAATAAATGCCAATAATAATGAAACAATACTAGACAGTACTAGACAGTTTGGAAGAGGGATACATGATGAAGACCAAATTCATATCTGCAGAAGTAAATCAAGGTGGGAAACAGATTTAAAAATGTCAGTGTAATGAAGGACTAAGGGTCAGTTTATTTGAAGACAAATACAGGATATTATGTGTCACAATGACATTGTATTTGTTTATACTTCACCTTTGACTTTTAGAGATATGTCATTTGCTGCTTAAGGAAATGACCTTTTTAAAAGAGAGAGCAGATGAATTGAAATCTTACTCAGTTCTACGCTGATGAAATATTACTTAAGAATGAAGAGCTCAGTGTGGTAACAAGGCATTGCCTTCTCCAGTGATACTGCAGCCTCTTGACTCCATCCGTTCAGAGGAGTACAGATGGCCCATTTGCAGCCCCACACAGCACCTTTGTAGAGGGGTTTCCTTCTTCCACACTTTCTTCTTTCATGTCTTGCTTCTCTCTATCCCCCTTGCTTCTTTCCTTCCCCTCTTCTTCAACAATGCTGCTCCCTCCTCTGAGGAAAGCTTGAGGGTGTTCACTCTTACACTGAATAGAGCTAAAATGACTGATTTAAACATAATCTGGGCATTTGTTTACAGAGTCATTATGAGCTGCCTTTACATCAATATCCAAACATATTAATAGATAATAAAAAAGTATAGCATTCTGCACTCTGTAACTGCATAAGTTAGACTTCTCCAGTATGCTGAAGATCCTTGGGGAAATCATACAGTTTGCTAGTCATTGTGTTTTCTTTCCTTTCTTGCTTTTCCTTTGGGAAGCTTCTGGAATGTCTTTGCACAAAGGCTGCCACCAACACAAGGGCCTCAGAGAAAGGGGCGGGGTAGCTAGTCCTCCCTCCTTATCTCACCACCTCTCTTGATCCTCAAGAGCAAAGCTTAAAAGCCATCATTGTATTCTGAGACCTTCTAGATCTGCAAAAGAGTTACAGAGACATATGATCTTCCTGTGTATCTTGTGCTCAGATTTCTTTCAGCTGACAACTTACTGTACTGTGGGAAAATTCCATCAATTTAGACTAAGGTTTACCTGGATTTCCTGTGTTTTCATTAAACAACAAGGAGTTGGCACATTCTGTTACCACAGCAGAAGGGGCACATTGGTGGACAAGAGGAAGGCCCAGCTTTGAAGGGCCCATCCTCACCACCCTGTGGTCGCTGTGATTGCTGTGCCTGGTGAGCCATTTTCTCACAGCTGACCTTCCAGAGTGTTCCCTTCCTTGGAACTTTACCAACACTGTCTCTTCAGGCTGTGCTGTGTGTGTGTTACTCTGCAATGCCTTCCTTCCTTCCGTAGTCCTGCTTTCCACGGCGCCTGTCTGAACTACATTAAACTGACTTTAGATTGCAGGAAGTTTAGCATGGCCTTGTCACTTAATTCATACATCTTTGATCCAGCCACTTGTGCCAAGTAAGAACTGACCGCTGTTTGTTTTTGAAACTGACATAAGACTGCACATATTTGTGGGGAACTATGTGATGCCTTGAAACATACACATCATGTGATGCTAAAATCAGAATAAGCATCCATCTCAAACACGTTTTCTTTGTAGTGAAAACATAAAAAATATCCTTTCTTCTATTTTTTTTGAAATGCATACTTGTGCATTGTGGTTACCCGCAGCCACTCTGTCCATTCATGGGCATGGCAGAACTTACTAAAATGCACCTTGAATGATATAGTTAGAGGAGTTCTAGAGTCAAATTTGTTTATTTGTATATGATGAGCTTATATCTTTATTCTTTCAACACTCGTGCTTTTCTGGTGTGTTCTTGATAGAAATACTATTATATTTTAACATTTCCTAGAGCCTGTTCCACAAATTTCTTATTTGTGTTTTTGTATTTTATTTCAGGATTTGAGATACCTATAGCTATATACATGGTGTTTGAATAACCTCATAATACAGGCATTACATACAAAAGGATTGGGAAACCACCAGTACTCATTTGTAGTTCAGTGGTGTTTAAGAGTGAATATTTCAGATCTCCACATCAGGTAATATTAAATAGCCACTTCAAGAATTACATGGATGATTTATTTTCACAAACACAAGACTTCAATACAAGAGTGTATTGGTTTAGTGAGTATAAGATACAAAGTAATCTTTTGGGATGATGAGGTTTTTATTTGACACTTGGGGATGGATGACAGGGTTACATTTTTCTTTGCGAATTGTTCTGTTTTCTGTGTTACATTTTGAACATCTTCTAGACTAGTATGCATATGCATATTCACCTTATTGATTTAAATTATGAATTATGAACCATAATTATGAGCATAACTTATTTGAGCTATGTCTGCTAATCCATGAAATTAGATTTGATGAGAAACCATCTCAAGTTGTGTACTAAATTGCCCCCAGCAGAGAGGCAACTAGTATGACTCAGGAAAGTAGAGTTGGTCCCACTTGTTAACTCTGTTTTTGGCTAGAAAATTATTATCCCTGTTGTCTTTGATGAGAAGTCACCTTCCAAGTCACCAAGGAAAGTCACAGCAGCTTGGGAGAAGAATTCTTTCTCTATTAACCAATTTCCCGACTACAAACTCGCTTTTTTTGCTTTCTGAAGGATGGCTGCCATTTTTTGAATAGCATTCCCCCGGTGTGTACATCAAAGTACAAAGAAATTCAAGTGAGGAAGCAGGAAGCCACATGAACAAGAAGACAGGGGAAATGTTTAGATTTCACATGAGATTGGAAAACAGATGCTTAGGAGAGTCAAAATAGACCCCCAGCCTGTAGCACACTGGTTCTGCATATGGTCCATTCTGGGATCTACCTTTTAGGCTTTGGTCAAGCACGTGTGCAGTTTTCCCAGACATTCAAGAAGATAACATTGTGGAGAATTGGATAGGACAAAGGCTTGGCTCATCAGATCATCATCTTAAATGTCTATGATGACATTTCCAGTATCCACATTTCCCTGAATGCATAATTCATTTGTGAAAATACTCTATAAACTTGCTAGTTGAGATTCAAATTTCCAATATCCCCCTTTTTTTGGAGAGCTATTAAAACCATGTTATTCTTTCCACAGAAACGAAAACCACCACTGTAATGTATATCCTGTTGTGCTGGAGCCGGTAAGTTGTAAATTATTTAGGAATTAGCTGATTTTACCTACAGGGAGAGTGTCAAGGAGGGAGAATGTTGGTGAGAGACTTTTTTTAAGCTTAGGAAATGCTGAATGCCAACTTCAATATGGATGACATAAATTCAGATTAGTATAATACACAGCACTGCTTCAAACCTCTACTTTGTCCTTTGAACATAGTTTTCTGAACACGTGACTATCTCTCTAAGAAATATTGGTTTGGAATCCCCTTCAATAATGTGAAAGCTACATTTACAGGGAAATCTTTTTGTCAAGGGGAGAATTAAAAGCCAGAAGAGAAGGCTGACCTCCCTCCCTCTTACCACTGGGAGCCCTCCATCCAGCACACCTGGATCTTACACACTTTGCTCTGATTTGTGCATGGTTCCCCCCACTTAACTAGCCTGGACCTCAGAATTAATGCCAATGTTGACTTTTCTATTCCTGAAAATATATATAGACATGTGTGGATACTACGATTTCTTTGCTTAAAGGAAAACAATAACAAGTAAAATGGGGCATTAATTAAAGAGAGAAAGACAATGAAAATCCCTAAATCTTGTCTCTAAACCACAGATCAGAAATGTCAGCAAATGTGTTGTCTGAAATGTAAAGACTGGAGAAAGGAGAGATGGAAGAGTCGAGCTGTGTTCCCAACTGGTTCAACATTTCCCTGAAGTGTAAGTATGTTTGAATCCACAGTAATTCTGAAAGAATGGGAATTATGAGCAGCAAGAAATCAACCCTCAGAGGTCTTCCAGGATGGACATAATAATAAAAAAAATAATTATCAGCTTTCTGAAACATCTTTCATCCATCGATCTCATGGCATTTATCTAATATTACTTAATTAAAATTCATGCTACTGTATTTGAAGAGAGAATTACTATATTTTATAGATTGCAGATTGCTTTTCTGGAGGCTGCCCTGAGTGTACTTACTCAGCTTATAGTGCAAAGTGGAAATAAATACCACTTTTTTTCTACTTATTTTTGTTTATCTCCAAACTAAGAAGTTAAGTTATAAATTAAAACTTTTATTTTGGTCTAAATGATACAAAATGATGAATGCTGGAGTTATAGAGGTCATGTTCCTCTTTTTATTGAATTGTCAGAATTTTTTAAGAACATGGATATTTGTTTTTATGCTCAGCCATTCTGAAAGCTCATAAGTAGTAGAGAATCATCACACAGTTTTGGTTTCCTGGGTAAGTATTCAGGATTTTTTGTTGTTACAGTTTTCTATATCTTGATCATTTTGTAATTAAGTTTGAGTTTCTTTTTAATAATGTTTTAAACAAAAATGCTTATGGGAAGAAAATGCTGCCCCCCCCTCAACAGATGTCCTGGATTTAAAGGAAAAGGACTTTTTTTTTTAAAAAAAAAGAAGCCTTTGAAATGTAAAATCGTTATTATTTACTCAAATTATTAAGAATGAACTTCATTGTATCTAATAAGAAATATGTACTCAATGGCTACTGACATCTGTTGTCTTAACAGCCAATGTCTTCCTCATAATTTTGACAAGAGTATGAGTGATCAGTCATAGCAACATCTAAAACAACAGCAACCATGACAACATGGGTAGCTACTGGCCATGTTTGCTGTGCTTCTTAGTTTTTCCCAGGGCATGTACTTAGCATTGCTGTGTGCCCCTCTCATCCTTTCCTGTCTTCTTGTAGGAGGTAGGTTCACTTGTTTATAAGTAATCTATTTCTTCCAAGCTCACTCTACTGTTTGCTGGCTTTCCTTTCTGAGAGGAGTTACTTCAAAGTGATGTGTTCTGGCTCCTCATCTATACAATCAGACAGATGAAAGTGGATCTTCAGGATTAAGTGATGAACACACAGAGGTTCTTAGAGACTTCCTGATAGGCAGTGAAACCTCTACATATCAACTATGATGCAAATGAGGACACTGAGTTAGAGCGATGTCATCTGCCTAAACCGGGCAAATGCAAGTGCCAGGATTTAATTTCTCTCCATTCTAACCCCAAATCTGGGCTGTTAGTTGGTACTCTTTTATATTACATTTACTCCAGTTGTCAATTACCTAATACATATTTGAGTTTCATAACAATTGCAGATAGAATTTACTATTCATGTCCATAGTCCCCACTGCTGTACATAGCAGATGTGCTGGCTACTTAATCTGACATAAAACAAAAAACAGTATTGTGTTTACTGTTTTACTTTGATAAAACATATTACTTATCAAAATGGCATGGATTACATTTTATGACTATCATTCCCATTTTCTGATGGTGTGTCTGTAAAGGAAAGGTTAAACATTTGGTAAATACTATTTACTGATTTCTAAATCACCTCTATGCCATTAGCTCACACCAAATATCACAAGAATTGTCAAAGTGATAATTATTAGCTAATTCTTCTGCATAGAAACCATCAATATGTTCTTAAATGATTCTTGAATCCTTGTTTTGAATGGATTATTTTAACATATGCTGACAATTCTTGATAGCAATTTTAGCATCCGTTCTGTCTCATGTATAACATTCCTTAGTACTGACCAAAGAAAATGAAGGAGGTAGAGTTGCTGAACACACCAACGCATCTATTATTCCAATGCCATTTGAAATGCCTTTCTTCCTAATCAGTCTCATCCTGTGTCACCTAAGACCGCATGTAACATCACCATGGAGTGATATGTTTACTGTTGTTTAATTGGAATATTTCTACAAACACATTCAGAACTTTGTTAGTCTCCAACCTTTGGAAAGTTATCCTTTCAGATATGATCTATAATTTCTATTTTCCTCTTCTATGGAAGACATATTAATACTCAGGAAACTTCTGAACTTCAATATACATTAAAACAGACTATACAAATTTATACTCCTGTTATGGGTAAACCATAACATATTTTGAAATTTTGATGATTTTAATGCTATGCCTATCTTTTATATTTAAGAATCTTTTAAGAAGGAATCTAGTAAAGACAATAATATTAGAGTAGCCAATAAATTGAAAAGGAAGCAAAACTGATGAGGGGATTAATCAATGGGTATGTATTCTCCTTTGAGTGAGATGATGTCCTCGGTGAAACTCCAATGAGCAAATCATTGATAATGCATAGGATTATCCAGGGATGACTGCATTCCCCAAGAGAAGTCAGTAATATACAAGTGAGTGGCCTAAAAGTGTGTAGGAATGATTGACCTGAAGTGGCTTCGTTAAGGCATATGAGTTTTCATTTTGTTATTGCTAGAAATGAAGATTTTGTAACTGTCTCCATCATAATGCTCCCTTTCAATGCCTGCTCAAAATGTGAATTTTTGCATGTCTCTCTGTCTTGACAAGGAAATGCATGTCATGCCGTAGTCCACCTCAGGTCTGGGTTTGATTGGGGAGACTGGTGACACCTGTGTTCAGCTTCTGGTTCCATCATCAACTAGATCTATCAAAATTTCTTTCCTCTCTTTTAATATGGATATTTTGGTCTGGGTCTTTTATCTACAGAGCAATTGGAGTTGAATTAGATTACTTTTTGACTATGTTCTCAAAATAGTATACAGAAATTCATTTAAGAACAGTCAAGTGTTGTCCAACAAAATAAAGTGAAACTGTTTCCTTTGCCTTCCAGTTTGCTAATGCCACTGTGTGAGGCCACACTACTGTACATGATAATTCTGAGTTTCTGGAACCTGTCCTCCTCCTTTGCTCTAGCTAAGCCCAACTCCCAACAGACCAGATCTGGCCACATTTTGCTTTAAGAATCAAATAACAGAGACAGGTGATAGGAAGCAAATATATTCATTGTGTTCACACTGGGCAGACAGAGCATCTGGAGACCTGAGTGATGTCCAGGTGTTAGCTATGAATCCTGAATTATACAAGTGAAGACATGGAGTAAGAACAGGAAGTGATTACGGGGGAGAGTAGATATGGTCAGACGCTGTGTGGTTGATCATTATCTCAAGTCTAAATCTGAGGGATCCTCCCAGCATCAGAATGGATGATTGCCTGTAATGTTTGCTATTTCTAGAATTCTAGATTGACTGGGGAGGAGTGAAGTCCCCAGAATACAGGCTGGGAAGAACAGAGCAAGTCAAGAAAGTGATTGTTTCATCACTCACTAGTGTTCTATTTCATCATTTTATTGTATTAGTTTATTTGAAAGAGAGTCTCACTCTCTAACCCAGGCTTGTGTGATACTCACAGTATACACCAAGCTGTTCTCAACTCAGTGATTCTCCTACCTTAGCTTCTTCTGTACTGGGATTACAGGTGTGAGCCCCCATATCCAGATTCAAGCCAGTCATTTAAAAATAACTCCTGTTTCGCTGCCTTGAAACTTCAAGGCACTTGTCTCTGTTATTCTAAAGTGCATATTTATTATTCAAGATACAGATCAATGTATTGTATTTTAAACTCTACGAGTTGATTTTTACTCAGTGGACCATGAATGATTAATAAGCTAAGATGTGATTTTTGAGGGGTTGTATGGGAGACTCTAGTTATCCTGATATCTCCCGAACAAAACAAGCAAACAAACAAAACACAAAACAAACAAAAACCTCTAGAAGACTTAAAATGAGACAGGAAACCAACCCAAACCATAGTTCATCATATTGGAATCGAAGAACAGTCAGATAACTTGAGTTACAACAGATTATTTCCTTTTTTTTTTTGACATTGCAATAGCCAATTTACAGTGGAAATACAGTCCTGAACAACTACAGACAAAGTCTGCTTTCCTTCATTGATGTATTTCTTATCTGATTCTCACTGATAATAAAGATGTCCATTTTCTCACACATATAGATACTTGATTCCTGCTCTTAAGTGATTCTCTGGCCATAGTTATGAGATTGTCATGAGGATTCAGTTCCATTTAATTTGGTACTTCCTGTTTAAGTTTACTTCATGAAAAGGAGTTGGCAAGATGTCACACAGAAGTATGTGAGTGAGGAATGGGGGACAATGTTAAGTTTTGTTTTTTCTCTTTAGTTTTCCATATCTGAAATTATGAAACACATAAGTCTCAGTCCAGGTAAACATCTGAGTCTGAAGAGGGAGAGATGTCCTTGTGTCCTCGTCCTTTAGTGAATGCGGTGCCTCACAGCATGGACCAATGCATTCCGATTACTGTCCTCCACAGGAAACTCTCAATAAATGTTATTAAATAAAGAGATATAGGACCTTCTTACTGCCAAGAACTGGAAGCTAAGTACGAAGAGTTCCAATAAAGTATTCCATCCCTTGCTTTCATAATGCATTCATAATAATTTATAGATGTGTTTGTTTTCAAATAGCTCTTAGGCTGGTGCAAAGCATAGGGGATGCACAGAAACTGCATTGGAAAACCTTGAAACGACTGATGGTATAACAAGTATCAGAGTTTCTGATTTACTTGAACTGGGGTTCTGCCTAGGTGGCTTTGTTGCTGTTTCTATTTTGCTCTTCCCAGATAAATAATGTTCAATCTGATTGAGAACCAATATTAAGGTTTTACAATAGCAAATTGTTCCAGGATAAATGAACCAGGAAATATAATACTATGAACTACATATGGACAATAACCTTCAGAGAACACAATATAGACAAGTAAGGCCTCAAGTAATTTATGACCTGGGACATGGATTGGCATTTTCACCATCATTATTGTTAAATAGAATTTCTTGTGTCTACTTTCACCATATTGCCTCTTAAGTTAAACAGCTACAAAGTTATAGTTTTGCATCTTTTAGTGGCTGTTTTAAAACATTAGTTACTGCCAACCATATAGTAAAACATTTAGTTTCTTCTAGTAAATGTGGGTGGAAAAGGCAAAAGAATCACCGAAGTCCCCCACCAATAAATTTATCGAAAAAGAGTCAGATAGTCACCTCTCAAACACAAAATGTCAAGCTTGTAAAAATAGTGTTCACGGGAGTTACATTTGATCATTTGTTAAATATGGGGATATAAAATGTGGAAATCCACACACAATGCTCCAAATCCCTAAGCTGGTTTCAAAGGTCGGTGGAAGCCTAAAAGGACATGACATTTTACCTGTAAAAGTCTGACTTTTGGACTTAAGACTTAACGACGTTTCAGCCGGAATGACCCGGAGGATAAATACAAAGCTGGTTTCAGCTGAACTACTTAGGAAGCAGGGGATCTTCTAATTTGTAAGATGGTATTCAGAGAGCTTTTTCCATTAAGAACTCAATCGACTGAAAAATGATTTCCTTGGGTATTCCACAATCTTGTGTAAATTCTACGCAGGAGGTGGGCAATGTGTGAGGTTCAATATATAAAACACGATGATACAAAGGAAGAAAACTAACTTATGTGGCACAGATAGCGGGTGATCACCTGCAAGCAATGCACACTGCCTCTGCTTATCAGTTTCTTCTGCAGGTAAACAACAGTCACATAGCAGATGGCCAATGGCTTTTCATTTCTTGAGGCAAATTCAGTGACTTTGTCAAGTGAGTATTATGATAAATAAATATTTATTGGGGTCCTAGTGGGTAGGTGCTATGATAAGACTAGAAAATAATTATATAACAAATATCTTAGTGTAAATTATACTTTATGTATATTTACAATATTTTGGTAGGACCAAGTGACTGCCTATCTCTTTGCATCATTTGCATAAAAATGTCCCTGTGTAAAAGGAATGACAGATTAGAATTAGAATTCCAGAATCCCTTTTGCATATTGTTTTATGATTTCTGTTGCTGAGAAGAGACACCATGACCACCAAAACTCTTATAAAGGAAACATTCAATTGGGATGGCTTACAGCCAGAAGTTGAGAAGTTTAGTCTATTATCTTCAGGGCTAGGAGCCATGTATGCAGGCAGATGTGGTGCTGGAGCAGTAGTTGACAGAGCAAGCAACAGGAACTCGACTAAGATACTGTGAGATATCCTGAGCATAGGAAACCTCAAAGCCCACCCTCACAGTGGCACACTTCCTCTAACAAGGCCATATCCACTCCACCAAAGCCACACCTCCTAATAGTGCCACTCCCTATGAGATTATGGGGGCCAATTACATTCAAAATACCACATTCCATTCCCTGCCCCCATAAGCCTGTTACAGTGTTATAATGCAAAATTTATTTAGTCCTGCTGCAAAAGTCCTCATAGTCTATCACAATCTCCACAATGTTTTAAAGTATAAAGTTCAAAGTCTCCTGAGATTCACGCAATTTCTTAACTGTAATCACCTGTAAAAATCAAAATAGAAAAGCAGATCACATACTTTCAACACATAATGGCACAGGATATACATTACTACTCTAAACCGTAGGGAATGGAGCATAGGGAGGAAAGTCTGGACCACAGCAAGACTGAAAACCAGCTGGGCAAACTCCAAACTGTGCATCTCCATGTCAGATGTCAAAACGCTCTTCAGATCTCCAATTGCTTTCAGTTTTGTTGACTGCAAGACACTTTCTTTTCTTGGACAATCACCCTGTTAGTATGGCAGGTATCCCATGGTCTGGCATCACTAACATCTTGGGGTTTTCAGGGCAATCCAGACTTCAACTTCACAGCTTCATTCAGAGACATTCCTGACACATGCCTAGTTTTAGATGCCTGCTTTCTTTAGGCATGGAGTCAAATTCCATAACCTGTTTCTTCTATCCTTAACTCTAAAGCCAGAACCACGTGCCCAAAGCAGCCAAGTTCTGCTGCTTGCTAGGGCTGGAACATGGCCCCTCATTCAACTATATCTTCACCAGCTTTCTGTCTTTCACTGGCTAAGTTTGGCTGTCCTAGAACTTTCTCTATAGACTAGGCTGACCTCAAACTCAGAGATATGCCAGCCTCTGTCTCCCCAGTGCGGGGATTAAAAGCATGCACCAATATACGTAGCTCTAAGCTTTTCTTTAATTTACAAGTTGGAAATTTAGCTGGGTGAGATCTTGCCTGGAGGTGATCACTCCCTTTATTACCTTTCTTTCTTTTATATTATTACTTTATTAATAAATTTTTTATCCATTATACATTCTAACCACAGATCACCCTCTCATCTGCTCTCCCACTCTCCCCACCAAGCCTTTCTCCCCACAAACCACTCCCCTTCCCCTCCTCCTAAAAGGTTAGACCTCCCATGGGGAGTCAGCAGAGCCGAGTACATTCAGTTAAGACAGGTCCAAGCCCTTTCCCCTGCATCAAGGCTGTGCAAGGTGTCCCATCATAGTTAATGGGCTTCAAAAAGCTAGCTCATGCACCAGAGATAGATCCTGATTCCACTCCCAGGGGCCCCTTAAACAGAACAAGCTACACAACTGTCTTGCTTATGCAGAGGGTTTTGTCCAGTCCCGTAGAGGCTCCACAGCTGTTGGTCTAAAGTTCATGAGTTCCCACTCACTTGGTTCTCTTGTCTCTGTAGGTTTCCCCATCATGATCTTGATGCCCCTTGCTCATAGAATCCCTCTTCCCTCTCTTCAACTGGACTCCTGGAGCTCAGCCTGGTGCTTGGTGGTGGATTTCTGCATCTGCTTCCATCGGTTACTGGATGAAGGCTCTATGATGACAGTTAGGGTATTCACCAGTCTGATTACTGGTGTAAGCCAGCTCAGGCACCCTGTCCAGTATTGCTAGTATTGTAAGCTGGGGTCATCCTTGTAGATTCCTGGGAACTTTCCTAGCACCAAGTTTCTCCCTATCCCCATGATGTCTCTCTCTATCAAGGTATCTCTTTCATTGCTCTTCCCCTCCGTCCCTCTTCCAGCTCGATCATCCCATTTCCTAATGTTCTCATTCCCCAATACCTAATCTCTATTGTCTCCCCTCAACCCCAGTTTACTCAGGAGATCTCATTTATTTTCCTTTCCCAGAGCAAACCTTGTGTCCCTCTTAGATTCCTTTTTGTTAGCTAGCTTCTCTGGAGCTGTGGATTATAGTCTGGTTATCCTTTACTTTACATCTAGTATCCACTTATGAGTGAATACATACTATGTTTGTCTTTCTGAGTCTGGCTTACTTCACTGAGGATATTTTCTAGTCCCATCCATTTGCCTACAAATTTCATGATGTCATTTTTTTTACTGCTGAGTAGCACTCCATTGTGTATATGTATCGCATTTTCTTCATTCGTTCTTCATTTGAGGGACATCTAGGTTGTTTCCAGGTTCTGGCTATTATGAATAATGCTGCTATAAATATAGTTGAGCACGTGTCCTTGTGGTATGATTGAGCATTCCTTGGGCATATGCCCAAGAATGATATCATTGGGCCTTGAGGTAGATTGATTCCCAGTTTTCTGAGAAACCACCATACTGATTTGCAAAGTGGTTGTAGAAGTTTGCACTCCCACCAGTAGTGGAGGAGTATTCCCTTTGCTCCACATCCTCTCCACCATAAGCTGTCATCAGAGTTTTTGATCTTAGCCATTCTGATAGGTATAAGATGGTATCTCAAAGTCATTTTGATTTGCATTTTCCTAATGACTAAGAATGTTGAGCAATTCCTTTAATGTCTTTCAGCCAGGTGAGATTCTTCTGTTGAGAATTCTCTGTTTAGCCCATTTTTTAAATTGGATTGTTTGGTATTTTGCTGTCTAGTTTCTTGAGTTCTTTATACATTTTGGAAATCAGCTCTCTGTCAGATGTGGTGTTGGTAAAGATTTTTTCCCATTCTATAGGCTGTTGTTTTGTCTCATGCACCATGTCCTTCCTTTATTCCATTTCTTAATCTGTTTATCTCCTTGAACTTAGTTCCATTTCAATTTTGGTGTTTTTTTCCCCTTAAATTTTACACCTGTAATTCACCCTTCTTGTTTGCTCCTTTTCACTATACATCTTGATAAGCATGAACACTAATAATCAGACAGCAGAGTCTATAGTAGACTGTTTTCAGATTTCGTTTGCTAACAGAATGAATCCATAACTCTTCATTTTAGCTTCAGGTAGACTCTTCAGACAAGGGCAAAAGATAGCATTTTCTTTACCAAAATATCACAAGGATGGTCTCTAGGCCACACACTAAAGTTCTACTCCTCTGGAACAAATTCAGTGAGCCCCCAACAGTTCAAATAACTCCTAGTACCACTGTCTTCCACTCCTCTGTGAGTACGGCCCAATAAGCAGTGCTTAAAGCATTCTGCTGCTTTCATAACCCAAAGTACCGAAGTCCACATTTTTTCAAACAAAAACACGGTCAGGCCTATCACAATATCCACCTCCTGGTAACAACTTCTGTCTTAAGGTTTCTGTTGCTGTTAAGAGACACCACAACCACAGGAATTCTTATAAAGGAAAACATTTAATTGGGTTGGCTCACTTGCAGTTTCAGATGACAACTCCATTGTCATCATGGCTGGGAACATGACTGTGTATAGGCAGTAGTTACTGAGAGTCCTACATCTTGCAGGCAACAGGAAGTCAACTAAGACACCGAGAAAATCCTGAACTTAGCAAAACCTCAAAGCCTGCCCCAATGACACACGTCCTCCAACAAGGCCATACCCACTCCAACAAAGCCATGTCTCCTAATAGTGCCACTCCCTATGAGATTACGGAGGCAAATTACATTCAAATTGCGACACATATTTTGTGCATAAGTGCATATATGTTTGGGTAAAATATTAAACATAGGTTAAAACTGACTGAGGAATGCTGTATGTTATTCTATATTAATTAAAATGAAATCTGCTTTTTTATCTCACTGGTAAGATCATTGATATTCTTTTGTTAAATGAAAATTTAGAGAGAATGATCAAAATATAGTTATAAATTATCTACTCAGAATGTTGCCTTTAATAACATAAAAATAAAGCTCTTTTGAAGAGATGGATCTGTACTTGTCTATGATGATAATTAAATTGATGCTTCCTTAAGATTTTTTTCAAAGCATATTTAAACATAAATCAGGCTAATGGATATTTTTCTCTTACTGAGAGACACTCCAGGCTAGATTCTAAAACTGAAGACACATTTACTTGTCCCAGCTAATATCACATTGCCAAACATGTATGAGGCATTAAGGATCTTGGGTAGATTGCTCAAGCATTATGTAAAGTTTAAGAAATTTCATGTTTTCTGAGCATCTACTTTAAGTGCCTAACTAATATTTACTGAGACTGAATTGCATTCTTATACCTACAATATTATCTTCTATGGGAATACAAAGATAAATATGTGTCCTGCTCTTAACCTAACCGTCTAAATACAACAGCTTTTAATTTCCACATTATTTTATAATTCTAAGCATTATTAATCAGACACCCTTCATATAAAATCTACTTGCAGATATCAATAATCTTTCAAGCACTAAAACTGCAAACTATTAATTTGTAGAAAACAAATTACAGAGGCTTTAGCTGTCCTATGTGAGGTGGTACCTAACTTTCATGTTTAAATGTTACATTTTCATCTGCATAATACAATAGAGGTAAGAGAGAAGCAGTATTGTACAGACATAAATGATATAATGGAATTCTTCAGTCTCTTTGAATAGCTCATTCGATGGGAAACTGGAGTAGGTTTTTAATGGTGAAGGAAGTATGCAGGTTGGTGCCCGAATGGAAAAATACCATCTTTCCAGCTCTCTTGGTATAACTCAGTAGCATGTATAAAGTGGGATTAAAATTCAGACCCTGGGAGTAGGATGAGTAAGAAATGGATAGAGGTGCTCTGTTCTCACCTCCTTTAATGTTTTGAAGATGCATTTCATAGTGTTAAAGGGAGGTACCAGTTGGTAAACATATTCCAAGAAGAGAAATGGACCAGAGCAAATCAAATTCTATTTTTAAAAACAATTATGTCAAAATCAGTCAATTGGTGTAACAAAAATAAAGCTATTTTAATAGAACATTATCACAGGATCAATGTCTCTCAGCTGAAAAAATGCCAGTTTCTCCTTCATTCCGACAGTTATTTTTGATAAATGCCTCTGCTTCACCTCAGTATAATTTCTCAGCCAGGTATTATTATGCGGTGACAACCTTCCATTCCATTGTCATTGTGTCAGGTTACTGAAAAGGATAATAGGTAGATATATTTGCCTTTAGAATGTTAAGAAATAAGTGGCATTCCTATTCCTTATTTATAGACACTACTTCTTAATTACGAAGAGTGGTTCTGTGATAATTAGATTTTTATATTGGTTAAAAAAAAACTGGAGCATATGGCAGTAGTACATTTTTATATTTCTGAATTATTTTTCTATAAGTAAAGAAATTTAGTAATCATCACTCAAGTGACTTTATTTACTAAAATATGAAAATGTCTCATTATCCTCTGGAATATCTGATCCTTTATTTCCTAATTAAATAATATGGGAAGATGTCTGAGCTTTTCTCACACTCAAATGGCAGTCAGTTTTGTCTCTGGGCTGTCCTTTCCACATAATGAACTTCTCTTTTTCTCAAACTGTTTCAATAAGGAACAGCAGAAGTCAGTGTAGAACTCAACTATATCATGTACGTCGAAAGCTGTTAAAATCCAGTAACGAGAGATGTGACAACTGTTTTGATTCATGATTAGTGTTGTAGATGTTTTCTGTGAGATTGTTGACAAAAATAAGCAAAGACAGCAGGGAGGGAGCTGGGCAGTCACCACTCCTCCACAAGGAAACAACAAAGAAACACTTCATAGTTACTAGATTTATAAAAAATGTAAAAGTCTGTCAAAAATAAATGTTAATGCAGGGATATATTAACTCAATTCATATGTCATTTTCTAGAATTTAAATTTGGAAAACCTTTTGGAGGATAATCTATCAATACATAATGTAGAGAAGATAAATTTACCATCAAATAATCTATAGAGGTTAAAATAAATTAACTTCATATTTTTTACTTTAACAGTAATAGGTACTAAAATAATGCATAAAGAACAAGTTGAAAAGGGATAACAAAAGATATTACTTAGTTAATTTTTAAAGCATGCAAAAATTATGCCATGTATTATTTATAGGTACATTTATTTTTAAAATAGCCTGAGATGATGCACACCTAGAATGAGGCATCCTAATTTCAGAAACAGGGTTAGTTCTCAAGAGTAAAGCAATAATGCGATGAACGAGGATAAAGGAACTTCAACATCACTTTAATGCTGATTCCTTGAGGATAAAAGTGTGCTGTCACAGAAGCAAGGCAAAGTTGCAATTCTTTTACATAAGTGCATGGATGCTCAAGTCAGTGCCTGAATTTCTTTTTATGTTTTAAAATATTTTTCATAGTAAAAAATATTAGGGAAATAGTTGCATCTTTTCCTATGCGTCACCCTGAATATTCCCTACATTGAGGTGTCTTCCTTTATTGATCTTTCACTAAACAAAGGTAATGGAACAACTGTACTTCTTCAAGCATGGGGCTACATTTTAGGTATTTGAGATCTAGTAAGATGCCTTCAGTGCCTTAGATCTAGTTGATAAATTATATCTAAACCATCAACTATTCCTTAGAATTCTACCCAGACCCAATAAGAGTTGTTTCTTTGGTTAGCAAATGCACTATTATCTCTTAACAATGCCATCTTCACCTTTGTGCGTCTCTGTGAATTAGATTTGTTGATTTGTTGATTTTGTTGCTGACTGGGATTATAAGTAATTGTAGCCTCAGACAGAGTCTTGAATCAATGGTTTTTAGGCCTCTGGATTTTTCTAGCCACTCCATATATATGGAGACTAGAGAGAGAGAATGTGGGCCATTTGTAAAAGACTAGCTAACATACATTTTTCTTTAATAATATTACTACCTACCACCACTGTCATTTGATCAGATTTTGATGTAAAAATGTAGAAGTATGGTCCTTTAAAATAAATGAATTAGAATTTAAGAATATTTTATTTAATATTCAAACATGAATTTTTATGCTTTGGTCAAATTCACCCCCTCCTTCCCCTCTAGTTCCTCCTTGGTCTTTCTCTTTTTTTCCTTTCCAACATCATGTACTCTCTTTAAATATAAGTTTGTTTAATTATTTTTAGGTTTTTTTTTTTCATTTTGTTTCCTGAGCTAGTAAAAGTCTTAATATATGTTAATATAGGCTGGATCTTGGTTGTAACGGTCATTTTGCCTACCAGATTACTATAGTGCCCATGGTAAACCACATAGGATTGAGAAAGTCATTAATGAGCTGGCCAGATGGTTTAATGAGTGAAGGCCTCTCCACCAGGGCTGACAACTTCAGTTTGATCCTGGGATCTACAGGGTGGGAAGAGAACTAACTTCCACAATGTGTCCTCTGACCTCAGCAGGTGTTCTGTGACACATGTATGTCTATTTTCATGGATACACATCATAACAATATACATGTGCATGCACCAATACACAATAATAGTAGTATGTGAAATTATTTAAAACCTACATACATGAAGGAAGCCATTAAGATAGTCAGCAAGCACGTTGTGCAGCCCAGTGACACCCAGACTGCTTACCTAATGTTTGAATATTCTAATAGTCTTTGAGATAGGCCACAGCAGGTTTGGTTCATCAGTGGCATCCAACCTATGTTGCTGTCCTACAAGCCACACTTGCCTCTGTCAGTTCTCAGTGGATTGTGACTTGCATCTACCCTGTCCCCGACTCCTTCTCTCTCCATTTTTCTGATTTAGCAATTCAGAGCATGTAAGAATCAGGTCTGAAAATCTTCAGTTTTCCCTAGGGTGGAATAAATGGGGCTATTAACTAGCACGAGGCTAGTGTATTCTGTGACAAGAATCAGGAGACTGAAAGGTACAACATGTTTGAAAGTATTATCCAGGTCATGAGAAAGATATGAATGATGAGAAAAGATGCTGATATCTTAAGGCCTGTGGTTTTTAGAATGGAACACTAGCTTGCCCCACCAAGAGGGTGGTTCTGGTACTTTTCCTGGTGCAATCCTAGGTGAATGCAGTCAGCACTGTGACCCAGTAAATAAATGTATCCCCAAACATAAAGATTTGCCTCTTTGTCTTTAAAGGACAGGTCACACACAGACACACAGGCATATAGACATGTTGATACATACATACACATACCTAATTAATATAGCAAACCTTGACTTTGAAAACTGTCATGGTTTTCTGACATGTTGCTCTTCATTACCTATTCTACAGGTGATAAGAACATTTATGGAAAGCTATGGGATGTGAACAATTGGCTCTCAGAGCAGCAATGCAACCAGGCTCTAGCTTATTATTAAGTTTACTGGGGTCGCCGGGCGTTGGTGGCGCACGCCTTTAATCCCAGCACTCGGGAGGCAGAGCCAGGTGGATCTTTGTGAGTTCGAGGCCAGCCTGGTCTACAGAGTGAGATCCAGGAAAGGCACAAAGCTACACAGAGAAACCCTGTCTCGAAAAACCAAAAAAAAAAAAAAAAAAAAAGTTTACTGGGGTCATGACTTAATTTAAAAGCCTTCTAGACAAGTGCAGGACTTGAAAAGAATGGCAGTCCATATATAGTGGACAAGGACTGGTTACCATTTCATTCTTTTCCAATTCTTTCAGGACATCACATGTTACCAAAATTTGTATTATTCCAGGGTTTCCATACATCTGAAGATGTGAAGTTGAGCGGTTCTGAGGTTCCTTCAATGACTACCAATGTTTAATAAGGTGGAACTTAATAATAGTTTGTCTTCTGAATTTATTAAGGACAAAGATGCAAGAAATTGGATAAATCTTTAAAGCTGATCATGGAAATGCACATAAAGCAAACAATATAAAAAGCAAAAGAGACTGCTTTCCAAAATTCTTTGTCCACAGAAAGGACAGGATTAAAATTTGTAAAATGACCTCCCAACTGTCTGTTTCTTGTAGATGTGCGAGGGTGGGTGTACAGGGCTCAGCCTCCAGATGCGTTGTGTTTCAAAGCACTTCTTTGAAGGAGCTTTTTGAAGTTAGGCTGGTACTACTTTACTCAATGACTCATGTTTAGATTTCAGAAACAAATGATCAAGCTGAAAGTCTTTCTGAAAGAAAATTCCTTCCCCCACGACATAGTCCATAAACCGAGCTGCAGCCCTTGCATTTTTCACCATCTGGTCCGCAGTGTGAGATGATATCAGCAGCATGTCAGGGAATTTTCTCCTCCTCTTTTCAAGAGAGAAAGAGAGAGAGGGGACAAAAAGAGAGAGAAAGAAAAAATAATCCCAATCTATAACATGAAGAATATTAAATGAAACATCTGCTTCCCTGAATGAGTAGATGAACTTTGCAGTCTGCAAGCTGCTGGTGTTTGTCAAGCACATGTTTACATTGCTGACTGCTGGAAATTTTCAAGATGGTGACATGAAATTGACTTACTAAAATATCTTATTCAAATTTTTTAGAACACATGTTTCATTTTTTTGTCATTTCCTCCTTTAATGTCCTTGTTTCTGATGAAAGGCTTTGCCAAATGAGACAGCAAGATATTGTTGAGAGCCCCATGATGCTGACGTATTTGATCAGAGGTAAATGATATAATAAAATCTGCCAAGAGCTGGTACAGGCTCTCAATATAATCTTAAAGGCTAACAGACAGCAACAAAAGCCAGCATGTAGAGACAGGATGATATTACCCATGTTGTCAAGGAAAGGTACTTCTGCTTGATGGCTGATTATAAACTTTACTAAACTAAGGCCTACACAATGAATAAAAACCAATATGATATTTTTCTCATAATTATTTCAGCACACAACTTAATAAGAGATTTATTCAGTCTAAGGAGAGATCTTAATTTATCTGTAAACATGTTTTTCTTGTGAATGCCACTACCATCACACATCTGAAACAAATAATTCTTTTCTAATTTGTACAATTTGCTATCCAGAAGTCTTTATTCTGTTTTCCCTTTCTGTCATAAAGCCTAGTTAATAAATTCAAAGCAAACATTAACAACATAAATAGAGATGTAACTAATACTCATTCCACTCTCTACTCTTGAATCAGGATGACCTATCAACAATTGCCAGTAAAATTCACCACAGAAGATAGTTTCTTGCTGGACATACATATTCTAAGATTCTGTGGATGCCATGTTACACGATACTGCCTTGGGTCTAATATCTGCTATAGTTGGCTCCTCCCTCTGTGCTTCACCTCACAAAACACAAGTTTAATCTCAGTCTTATAGATATAAGCAAGTAAAATTAATGCAGAGCGATATAGTGAGCAGTAAGAATAATTATAAAGGAACTGTAGCATCCCCAAAGAGAGGAAATGAATCTAGATATGGATGTCACAGCAGGGCTGTAAAAATAAGTAATATTTAAAGAAGGATAAAAAGACAAATGTGTTTGGCTATCAAAGTAGAAAGATAAATTTATAAAGGTTTTAGGCAAAGATATAATTCAAAGGACAGAGTGAAGAAAGATTACGAATCACTGGGAGAACCAAAAATAACTCAGTGTAATTGTGTAGCCTAGCATATAGGTAGAAAAAGTGCAAGGAACAAGTTTGGCTAACTACCCAGGCAAACTAGTTCCTCTAGAGATTTTATCTTTCAAAGGTGATTGAAAGCCATGGAAACTTATTAATGTTAGAATTGTATAATCAGACATTCACTTGTTCAGCCATCATTGGTGGATCTTCTGTTGGGGTAAGAGGTAAGGAAATCAGTGCCAAGAGCTAGAAGTAGATGCTAGGGTAAGTAGGATGGTATTCTGGGGATTGAAACAGAGAGAAGAGTGAATTAACATTGGAAGCAGCCTTGAGCCGTTTGAATGGGGCTGTATTTATAGCACTACTATATAAAGAAGAGAGAAGAAACAGAGCCTGAGTCACCCCGACTACCATTATCATTGCTCACAATCACTTCCTGAAGTTCTTGAAAAGCATGTCAGACATAAGCAGTAAAGTTAGACCATGCTACAGTCATATAAAGCAACAGGGCAGCAAATCATACTCAGGCCAAAGCCCAATCCACAACTCCTGGGTTCTCTTTCTTCTTACAGCTGGTCTTCAGGTCTGACTCAGATGCCACTCTGGCTTTTTCCATTCAAATGTCATCATTTTCCCAGAGTAATGACCAATGTATTCTGTCTGATAGTTTGTTATTTCTCACAGGTTTCTGAGACCTCCTTTAGGGCCTTCTACATAGCTTACCCCAGTAGAAGCTTGTGCACAGTGGATACTCAATGAGTGTTTGTTAGGTGATTTTTTTTTTTTTTTAGTTTTTTTCGAGACAGGGTTTCTCTGTGTAGCTTTGCACCTTTCCTGGGACTCACTTGGTAGTCCAGGCTGGCCTCAAACTCACAGAGATCCGCCTGGCTCTGTCTCCCGAGTGCTGGGATTAAAGGTGTGTGCCCCCGCTGCCCGGCTTGTTAGGTGATTTTTAATGCTCCCTAAAGTCACATTTTGTAGGAAGCACAACTTAGAATAAGCATTGGAGAAACCAGGGTTGTCAATCACACAGGCCTATTTTCTACAAAAGGAGGAAATGAATGACGCCTAGTCACCTGGAATGCCAGAATGAAAAGTAGTCAGTCAATCTGGTGATTCTTTGCTATTCTGTGAGAAGCCAGCCTCCACCTGAATATATAACAACAATATCCTGAGTATTGTTCAGGCCCTAATTCTGCAGTAAATACAACACATCTCTATGAAAGAGAACCCATGTACTTTGCATCCTCCACCAATAGAATCTAGCCAATAGAATTCATTCTTATTGTAAAGGTCATAGGTCACAAGTTCTAATATGTTTCAATGTCTAAGAAAAGTAAACCACGGGGTTAGTCCCTAGAGAGTGCTCTCAAGGACAGTACTGCCTCAGCACCATCTCTAGTTGGAGTTTCATTGGCATGCAGAGGGAGTGGGGAGGTGCGTGTGTGTGGGAGGTGGGGTGGGAGGCAGGGCAGAGGTGCCCCTGACAACATTTCCACAGTTGATTTCAGGAAAAGCTTGTTCTTTATCTTTTACTTTTTCTATCCAAAAGGCTAACAGAGCAGAGAATTGAACAATGAATGGAAAGGCTAGAAATGATAACATAAAGAGGCTTCGTTCACCCACTAAGATTTATTATGTTCAAGAAAAGTGAAGAGTGATGCTCCAGCCAATATGGGCCTGAGTGAAGTGGTGGTCAGAAGAGGGGTACAGAGTATTTGCTAATGATCAAATACTCATAGCATCTTTTGCTTTCAAGTATTAGGTTTTGTATTTATGTCTTTTTAAAGAATGCCTTCAGTGGCTATACCACCTTAAACACACCCAAGCATGTCTTAAAGCAGTGGCTTCGTCTTTTCCTTGGTGTGGAAATGTGGGCCAATGCTGTATCGACCAACTGAGAAGCTCCCAATTGGCAGAGGAGACAAGTAAATAGCTTCTTATGTCAGCCAATGAATGATCATTCCAGTTGGAGTGAAGATGCTAATTTTTCTCATACAATACTGGCAAATACTTTAATAGAGCAGCTCAAAATACTGGTGTTTTCAAAGCTTTCCAGAATGTCCTACAGTTTGAGAGAGTTTCCCTTTGGACTTCTTCAGGGAGGGAGGGCTGTGAATGACAGGAAGCCCTGAAAGATTCCCACTTTAATTTCAGCCCTGGCATTTATTTCTTAACTTACATTATTATTTCTGCGAGGAAATACTTTCAAGGTTTTTTTTTTTGAGGGGGGGGTCTGAACCTTAAGCTACCCTTCTTCACTGAGTGATGGAAATGTTGCACTCTGGACACAATACAGTTGAAGCATTATGTAGGACTATGTAGCAGAAACTTCAGAATTTGCATCCTAGCAATGCTGCTTGCCAAATGTCTTAGTCTGTCTAGGCTGCTACAACAAAATGGTACAGATTATGTGGTTTACAAACCTAGTGATTACATGTCTGAAGGGTGAGGAAAAAAAAGGAATGAGTGGCAGTTCTGGAGAGGGTTGCTTTCTGATTTTTAGAAAGTACCTTTTTGTTGTGCCCTCAAATGGCAGAGGTTGGGTTTTCCCTTGGCTTCTTCTTCTTCTTCTTCTTCTTCTTCTTCTTCTTCTTCTTCTTCTTCTTCTTCTTCTTCTTCTTCTTCTTCTTCTTCTTCTTCTTCTGTTGCTCACCCTTATGACCTAACCATCATCTAAAGTCCCTTCCTACTAAAATGATCACATTAGAGATTAAATGTCAGCATTTGAATTTTTGGCATAAGCAAACCTTCAGGCTGTAACCTCAGACAAGTCACCCTGGAAAACAGACAACATCAAAACAAAACCGACCTCTTGGGCTTCTGGTTCCTAATAAGTGATGTGATTATGAAACGATTAGACAAAGTAATCACATCCCACAGTGGCTGTATATAAATAATAAAGCAAGTCATACTTGTAAGTGTTATTAAATAAGTGCAAGTTTTGTGTTCATCACAAAAGTAGCATTAGCTGTCAGGTTAAATGGAATATATGGCAAACTCTGGCTGGTAGCAAATGTCTTTGAACAACGTGTGATGACTTGTATGGTAAGATATAAAGGCAGGACTTAGAGAAGCTTCTAGAATCCATACCAGAAAGATAAATGCTGAGTTCTTCTACTCACAAGAGCCTGTGTTTGGTATTCAGGAAAATAGCTTTATAGCATCAAATAAAACTACTAAACAACAGTTCAGAAGTCAAAGAGGGCTTGTCCTCATCTTTAATTTACATTTTAAGTCCTTGCAAACAATTAGTTCTATGCTGTGCATTCTTACTCAGAACTGCAGTATTTGCCTGAGGATTGGTGAAAATGAATTAAAATTCCTTGGAGAACACAGATTTCAGAAAAGTAATATTGAAAGATTTAGAAACTTAAAATCTGTGCTTTGCTTTCTTCTGGACTTATGGCTTCTGTTCATTTTAATAAGTGATGCCTAATTTTTATTGCAGCAGTGAATTAGTTTTGTCACTCTAGCAGAATCCTTCAGCAGTTTCATCAAGGAACATTCATTTAACATCATCTTTCAAGGCTTAGTGATGCTTCAAATATCATATTGAAAAGTGAATGTATTTAAAGAAATGACTTTGATATTTTGAATGTAATCTATATATAACATTTCATTTTCCCAAGGAAAGAAAAATGTCTACAAATTTAATTGAGTTTATATACACTAGTAATAAAATTGGTATAATTAAGCTTTAATCATATAATTAAGTTTTAATTGACATAATTAAGTCATTATTACACAAATTTGAAAATCCTTGTTTGAGGCACCAAAAATGCTTTTTTAATAATGTTGTTTTGAAAGAATTTATTGAGAGTAATATTTGACATGTAAAATATATTAGTCTCACTAGACATTTAACATGAAAAGCAAAAATGAATGAGTAATTTTTTCTATAGGGCATGTGTTTGCCTGGATTATGAATGATTAAAATTTCTAGATAAACTCAGGGCTTGTGTCAATGCTAACTTTGAGTTCAAGTATACCCAACAGCTGAGTCAGGTAATAATGCTCTCACAACATTGCTCAAAATTGACTATGGCAAACATGTATGTTTGTGTTTCTAATAGCGAATTTCACTTGTATATCAAATGTTAAAATATTGAACCCACGGAAGCAGAGACTAGAGTAGCGGTGCCAGAAACTGGGGAAGAGAATGCTGGAAATGGGAGGCTGTTGGTTAAAGGGAATACATGTTTAGTCATAAGATACATAAACTCTTTAGATTAAGAAACACAAGGACTATGGTTAATAACAATGTGTTGTATGCTAAGAGGGACATCTGTACTATTGTGACCATGCCAGAAATAAGACAAATCCAATTAAGTTAGCTGTAACTATGTGGGATGATGGGTATGTCTGAGTTTGCTTGTGACAATCATTTTACAGTATATCTCTGTGTCTCAAGATACATCAGAGATTCATATTTGTTACCTTTCCTTTACTGACAAACACCTGACAGAAGCAGTTTATGGCCAGAAAGATCTAGCTTGGCCCGTGGTCAGAGGGAAGGCAGTTTGAGGTGGCAGGAGATTGTGGCAGATGCTGCTTTCTTATAGTGACCAAGGGGCAGGAGAGGCCAGGGCTGTTCCCAAAGGCTAACTTCCGGTGATCTGTTTCTGCTGTCTAAGCCCAACTCCTAAAGGTACCTAATTCCCTAAAACCTGTTCAACAAGCAACCAAACCATGAGCTTGTGAGGGACATTCCAGATTCAAAGAATTTTAACTTATCAGCTACTTGTGAGTAAAGGTAGAAAAATAAACAAAAATATTAACAATTCCGAAGCCTCACAAGTACTCATTCACCAAGTATACAGCCACACAATGTATTAATCATTGGGGTTATCTACTGACAGAATAAGAAGTGACCCTGCCTCTAGCATCCAATATTCTAGTGTCAATAAGAGAAAAGAGATAATATGAACATTGCCTGTAATAAGCAGAAAAGGAAAAAATAAGGGAAGAGCAATAAAGAAACAGTAAGCTTCATTTTATAAAACCAAACTTAATTCCAGATGGATTAAACAATTTAATTGTGTAAAGAACTTTAAAAGAATATATATAAAATATACATGAACATTGTTTTGATTTTTGAATATCTAAAGCCTGTATAAGCATTAAAGAAAATTTAAAACCCAAAGTAAAATGATCAACACATTGTGCTTTATAAGCATTAATAACCTCTCCACTAAAATTGATCCTGTAAAAACATAAATAGAGATATCATGAAAATGAAAATATGAAGAACACACATTCATAGAAAAGGTTTAGTATATATAAATAATTACTAAATTAATCAATTAACAAAATTAACTTCCTTATAATCAAGATGAAAAGTTAAATAACTTCAGATCCAGAAAAAAAATACTGAAAAGTACACACTCTGGCAAGGCTGTGATAAGATGAGCAGTTTTACTTAGGACAGAAGTGTGAGTCAGTGGCCTGTGAGATGATTCAGAGGGTAGAGGTCCTTGCTGCCAAGCCTGATGATGAGAGATGGATCCCCAGGACATGTAAAGTGAAGCAAGAGAATTGATCGCCCATAAATTGTTATCAGACCTTTACATGTGCACCATGGCTTACATGCATATATACACAGACATGGGGGGCATGCAGGGGAAGGGAGTAGGGGGAGGGACACAGAAATCTACTTTTTAAAAGAATTTAAAGAATTAATTGGTCACGAGTCAGTAACTTTCACATCACAAAAAGTTACAGGGGCTGGAGTGATGGTTCAGCGGATGAGATCACTCGCTGATCGAGCATGGGACTGGTGACTTCACATCTCCAGAACCCACATAAAAAGCTGGTTATGGCCATCAGTATGCCCGTGTGCTGTTCACTGGCCATTGGCCTACTCCAGGTTTATCAGAGACCCTGTATCAATAGAAAAAGGCAGAGACATAGGACAGCAAGACACCCTTTGTCCTTCGTTGGTCTCTACACATGCCCATACCTTGTGCACCCCCACACAGTCATGGACATGCACCACACCACACTTCCAACATGCACACAAAGTTATGAAGGTTGTGGAAGAATAATTTTTTTTCCTTCCTACTAAGGCTACTGAAATAATACCAATGATGCCAAGAATCACCATGGTGATATTGAGAGAAAGATGAGCACAATTCAGACATATTATAGCTGAGTTAGAAGATTCTTAGTGATACTATTTTATTTCATTTTAAATAATATTTTTATTTATTGTTTAAAAATTTATACATATATACAATATATCTTGTTCTTATCCATCACCCTCTAAATCCCTCCAAACCCTCTTGGTATTAACAACTCAAGTTCCTCTATAATTCATTTCATGTTTTTAAAATGTAATATAGTTTCTAGAATTATTAATAGTACACTGAGTCCAGTTAGAGCTGACTATGTGAAAATGAATGAGGGGACACCAACTGGGTTATGGGCAACTACCCACAGCCACATCCCCAAGAAAAGTGATTCTCCTTCTCCTAACAGCCACCAGCTGCCTCAGCTAGGCTGAGCTGAGAGCGCCTCCCTCCCTCTCTGCTTAATTATTGCCTGGCTTGATCTTGTGTAGGTCTTGTGAGCCACAGCTGCTGTGAAGTAATGTGTTCATCAGCTAGGCTATGTTTCATTTCTGTATTTTAGACATCTTCTGCAAAGCCTTTTAGTATCAGTAATAATGAAATATAAGAAGAAAAAGGAACCAAAAACCCAGAAGTAGAATAAGAAAACAAGAGAGATTTGCTTTATAAGTCTTTCCCTGTGCATTCAAACAATCAGAGATGTAGTCAACTATTATGAAGAAAATACTGAAGTTTCTAAGGAAAAGTGACACTGGGCTGTGAACTCAGTTAGGAAAATAATGAAGAGCTCAGGCTTCTCAGCACAGCCCTGGAGCTAACCGTCATGGATGACTCCCGTGAGACAATGACATCATTCAGGACCATTCAAACACAGACATGATAGAAACCTGTGGGAATTCAGCTCTCTTTTCTCCCTTAAACTTTAGAAATTTCTGGGAAGATCTTCAAGCAACTTTATTTACTTTTGGGTTGTAGATACTCAAAAGAAATCAGCCTTTGCGTGGGGTTGAAGGAAGAGAGAGAGAAGGAGAGAGAGTCTGTGAGATAAACCATTTCTTTCAATTTCTAAACATTCTGTCTGAATTATTATATTGATCTCACAATTTAGCATCTTTGGTATTTTATCAGACTTTTTCTGATCCACATTTGGTTTAATGGGGTAGCTAGACTGATTTCCTGATTCACTTCCTCTGGGTTAAAGAACAGCACAAATCCAAGAGCCCTCGGCCGGCTTGTTTGTCTTCCTTCTTCACACTGAAGAAAAAAATATTTTGTTTAGTTTTAGGATTAACAAGGACTGATCTGGTAACTGTAAACACAAGGACAATCCAAATGTGTCCTAGAATAAACATAACGTTGAAAAAAATCAAGTAATGGTTTGTTTTGTGTAGAGCTTAAATTATCTACAATACAAAAAAGAATAAATAAAAGTTTCATTCTAATGCACCACCTACAAAACAAACAAACAAAAAACCCAGAGTGGGACAGCAGTTAAAGCAACAAACTCATGTTTTAATCAGAAATAATGGAGTTGAGAACAGAGAAAGTCCCCAGAATGGAACCAGTGTTCTGAATATAAAACGTGGGACCTGCGGGAATTGATAGTCACCAAGCGGCATAGAGGGCCAGTGGAATAAAATACGAGGAGGGAACATTGGAGGAAGGAAATTCTGTTTAAAGCAAACGGTAGGTGGAGGACATCAGATATGCCCTGGGAATGGTCACAGATAACAACCTAGAGAGATCTTAGGCATGATGGGATAGGGGAAGTGACTGGATGTGAGGCAGTCGGGCCTAGGAAGAGGATCGGGAGCCTTTCTAAACTTCAGACAACCAAAGAATTTATACCAGTTTTAAGATTCTTAAATCAAGATTTACAACTAAGATTTTTTTTCCAAATTTAAGTAGTAATATTGTCTTGTTATTTATAATATGCTCAAAAATACACAATTTGTACTATTAAACAACACAATCTTGATAGAAGTGTATCAGGAATCACTGAGTATGTCAACGTCCCTCTGCACAGTGGAACCTTTTCAGGTCAGTGCTAGAGGTATTTGAGGGCTCTGAGGCCATACTTACTCGTTAAACAGGATCTGCCCGGCACACAAGCCAGTTCTTTGCCACCTGGCGTTGGTCCAAAGTTTCAGAGGTTAATGATACCATTGGTAGGACACTATTTCTGCAGCATGCTTCCTGTAACTAGTTGAACAGCTGAGATTACTTACATTGTTGCCTTACTTGGGGGGCGGGGGGAGAATCAGGATTTTACTTCCTGGACCCTTCCAAAATCAGTCAGGAAAAATCAGTGATGATGAATGCCATGGCTGCTAGGCCAGCCCTGAGGACCATGGTTACAGGGTCCTTCACAGCGCTCTGCCAGTCACTTCTCTGGGTCATTTACATTCTGATTCTAGTTTCCTACTTCCTTCTAACTCACAACAGCAACTCCTTATGTTCTATTCTTCAAGGGCAGGCATCTCTCTCTGCTGACTCTCAGTACCAGAAATTAGTGTCCAGGGACATGTAAGAGCTACTAAATAAAGGGTAAAGCCATGTGTAAAATCAAAACATGGTGGTCTCACAGAATTTGAAGGGTATTTACCAGGTTTTGAAGTTGGTTGGGGATAGAGAAAGAGACGCTGACCAGTGGATACTAAATAGTTAGGTAGAAATATGGTCCAGAGGGGTGGGGTGACCACAGTCAAAAAGCTAGAAGAAAGTATTTTGAATGTTTTTTTTTATCATAAAAATGATAACCATTTGAAGAAATATATTTAACCTGATTCAACAATGATGTAATTATACATTCTCTGATGTGGAGTGCATTAACATAAAATAATGTTTGTTTTTACGCATTAGTTAAAGTTAATTGAAAAACTTCCCTGAAAGTGGGCATTGTTGTAAGGCTTTGCTGAGCTTCGGGGTCCGGTTCTTTCTTTGCCATCAGGGAGAAACGTATGGGAGAGAGAAATCAACTCCTCCTTATTATCATTAGAGAATTTCAACTTGGTTTTAAATAGTTTTAACTACCCATTGCATAAATTCTGTGTTTTTTTATTTTAGGAAGTCAATAAAAAAAATAGAGCTCAGTATAACTGTAGAAATATATGTGATTTTTCACACATTACCTTTGGTGTATTTTAATAAAAATGATTGAATAGTATATATATTTCATAATTGGTTATTTTCACATATAATCTACAGCACGGTACTAAAATCGGACTAGAAAAATAAACTCATAGGGAAACGTGTTCAGTTTTACAAGTCTCTTTGACAACTATTATTCTGTCCCAATTACTAGTGTGAGATAAAGTCTGTGCTCACCATGACACTGAAAGCTTAAAGCCGCTCTTGCCGATGTGCACACGGAGACCAGGGTAAATGTTTCACTAAGCACACAGTTTTCCTAGCAGGCTCCATTCAAGTTGTTCCTGCTTTAAGAGTTTATCTAAAAGACACATTCTGAGAAGCCTCTTCCTCGTTCCTACAGGAATTTATCTGTCCTGTTTACACAGGTATCACAGAGCAAGGTTCTTGATACAGATTGGTTCAGCTGGAAAGGGCTTTGCCAAAGAAAGCAGACAGACAGCTGTTTGTACAGTGCATTTTTTTTTGTTAAATATGGCTGCACCTGTGTAAACATAAACTTTATTTCCAAGAAGTACCCATGCAGCTGCAGACTTTCAGACGTAGCCCGAGTAGTTATTTTTATTAAACCATATAATGTATTTAATAGCTTTTGGTCAGTTGTCAATTTCAAAAATTATATAAGAAGGCTCATTTATTTTAATATAAACCTTTTATTGTATTTTTCTACAATCTTAATAAATACGAGTTTGACTTTACTTCCCATTTATGCTTCATAGTGACTTAATTATGCAAGTGAGATTTTATTAGCCAAAATGCTCTGGTCGTGCCCAGAAAGTGATACAAGAAACAGCAGTGTTCTTGACTTATTCACTCATTCTTAGCCTTCTATTTCCCCTAAAGCATAGTTGATAAATGCAGTTCTTGTATGTATAACATGTTGATACACACCAATCATATTTTAAAGTTTACTTTTGTTGCTTCAGGTCATGCTGTATGTGAAAAATGGTAACAACAAGACAGTTACATAGCACTTCTGGATTCCAGAGAAATTCTGTGATAGCAATTATGTTCAGTGAATTGTTCATCAATATTGAATTCTATTAAAATATTAGAAACAAACTTTAATTTTAAAATTTACTATATTTACTCATTTAAGCAAATTTATGCACCACTTTCTTAACAGGTAAGCAATTCCCTTTATAGTTTTCCCTCCAAACTTACTGAGGTATAATTGACTAATAAAAATTACATAAATGTAGCTTGATGGTGGTTGCACTTGCCTTTAATCCCAGCACTCTGAGTAATCCCAGATCTCTGAGTTCAAGGCCAGCGTGGTCTACAGAGGAAGTTTCCAGGAAATCCAGGGATATACAGAGAAACCCTGTTTCAAAAAACAACATAAAATTATATAAATTTAATATGTAAAGTACATATACACATTTAAAAATATTTCCCATTTCAGGTAGTTATAGTTTGTGTGAGTGTGTGTGTTATGAAAATATTCAAGATCTTCTCCCTTAGTGAATTTCAAATAATAATATACACTATTGTTGACTAGAGTCACCATAATGCAATATAAAATCTTCTGATCTAATCTTATAATTAAATGATTGTAGACCTTGGCCAACACTCTACATTTCACCCCACCCCATGGGCCCCTAGCTAACCATAATTGTACTCTATTTCTGAGTTGTATGAGATTATACAGCATAAACATATTTTTTATTTTCAGGGCCTGATGGATTTCAATTAACATTCTGTATCATTCAATGTGTAATAATGAACATTTTTTCTCATTTTAAAGATGAGTAATATTCAATTATACATATGGTGTTTTCTTCCCATCCATGCTGATGCTGATGGACAGACAGATCCATCCTATTCCTTACCTACTGTGAATAAGGCTGCATTAAATTGGGAGAGTTGTTGTATCTATGAGATACTAATTTCATTTCTTTTAGACATGAAAGGCTTGTTGGGTCATTTGATAATTCTACATTTAATCATCTGAGGGAATTCTATATGACAACAATGATACATTTCCACTAACAATGTGCAGAGGCTTCTTCATCTTCACACTCTTATCGACAGTTGTGAGAGGATGACTCTATAGTCTCTCTCTCTCTTCTCTCTCTCTCTCTCTCTCTCTCTCTCTCTCTCTCATACTCCCTCTCTCTCTTCTCCTCATTATTTTTCCTTTCTTGTTATAGCCCTGACTGACATACAGTTAACTATGTAGATTGTGCTGAATTTGTGTCTGCTTACTGTCTCCTCCCATATGCTAGGATTACAGGCTGACCACCATGCCTAGCTCTTGCCTTGACCGTCTCCATGACTGTGATGTTGAGCACCTCATATACATAATGGCCAGTTGTTAGTCCTCTCAGAAGAAACATCTACTTAAGTCAGTTGCATCTATTTCAATCAGATTATTCATATTTTTGTGTATACATGTGTTAGGGTATGTTTGTACATGTGTGCATGGATGCATAAGGAGGACAGAAGTCTACATAGGTTTCTTTTTACACTTTGCCTTTTGAGACAACGTCTCTTACTGAACATGGAATTTGCTGATTAAGGAAGCCCAGATAGTCAAGAAATCCCATGGATCTTTTAGTCCCCACCTCCTCAGCACTGAGATTACAGACATACTGGCCCCTGTGTTTTTATGTGGGCATGCAGAATCTGAACTCAAGTCCTTGTGCAGCAGACACTAAAGATAGAGCCAGCACCCCTATCCAGTCATTCAGAGTTTTCTTATTAGCTGAATACCTTTTTGGAAGCCTTCCTGAAATATCTGGCATACAGGTGTTTTCCTCCTTAGTATAGATTGTGTGTCTTTTCTTTTAACTGTTTCTTTTATTCTGCAGAAGTCTTTTCAGTCTCACTCATCTGTTTTGTTCCCTGTGATTTTTCATTTTCTGAATTCTTGTTTCACATTTGGAGACTTAGCCACCTACTCCAGTCTTTGGTGGCTGACTTAGAAAACCTACCAGCTGGCCCTGATAAGAATTCTGTTTGGTCTTTCACATTATTTCTATGGATGCATCACATCACTGTGGATGCATCACTTCACCTCTTTGGTTCCTTTGGAGATGAAGGATGTCACAATTTCTTTTCTGTTGATGTAATAAAATATCTCGACTAAGGCAACTGAAGGAAGGAAAGATTTATTTTAGCTCACAGTTCCATACAGCTAGTCACAGTGGGTGAGAAATCAAAGCAGCATGCATTTAAGGGGACTTGTCATATTACATACAAAATCAAGAACACAGAGCAGTGAATGCATACATATATCCCAGTACTCAGCTAGTTTTCTCTATTCTTACACAGTTCAAGATCTTCTGCCTACAGAATGGTGCAGCTGGTGACTCTCCCCACATGCATTAATAGAATCAAGGAAATCCCCCAAATACAAACCCAGAGGCCCATCTCCCAGGTGATTCTAACTTAAGCCACATTGACAATTAGCACTATCTGTAACAGGATTGTGTATCTTTTCTTTATTCTGTTCTGAGTCTTGAATTTCAATTTTGTTTTCTCTAGGGTGCTGCTTTGCAGTATTCAAAACTACACATCTTCTCCCTGTCAAACAATGTCAGGCCTGAATCATGTCTGTATTCAAACATGCTCTACTGAGGTTCATACACAGTGTTTTCTAGGATGCTCATAAGATGTCTCATGTAGCAGGTTACATATGGGCTAACTGAGGCATGTCCTGCAGTTGATTGTGTCCCAGAAGACTTAAGGAAATGCCTCTTAGTGTCATTAGTCAGATGGTAAATAGATATCACAAACTTTGTTTGCTCTTCTGCCCTGGTTCCTATCAGCCTCCAACTCATTCACCCCCTTTAGCTACCTTTCAACTATTCATGAGATCACTGCAGTGTTCTGGCTGTGAAGCAGGGAGGGTGTCCTTGGGTAATTGTGGAAACTGAGCACTCACTCCCCTCTCACTTTTCCTCTTGAGGGAAATATCAGGATCACACGGTCTCTACTGGCCTTGAGCTTGAACTTAAACTCCTGGTCTCTGCTGCCCTTGGGCAGAGGTGACACAGGACACATGAAACTGCTCCCTTCAGTGTATCTATTCACAGAATTTTTCCTCTGGGACTTCTCAGTTTGATATTCAGGCTCATAAAAATTACTTTTGCCCACAGGTGATTATCAGAACTGATGTTTTCTTGCAAGAGGGATGGTGAGTGATAGAAATACCTACTCAACTGTTCTGTTGACATGTTCCTTCATAGTCTTGGTCCCTCTACACAGTTCTAAACTTTCCATTATCTTCTTCAAAGATATTAAAAATTATTTTTTGGATCTGTAGGGAAATCAAGAAAAATACTTAAAACACATTTTCAATGATTTTTCTATTTGAAAAACTCAATATATATAAGAACAACATACAAACAATGGAATGCCTTCTCTGCTTTAGAGTCTAAAACTGATTTGCAGCTTCTATGCATGGCCCAGGTGATGGCAACCTGCCTCTTAGAGAAATGGCCTGGTCCTCCTTGTCCCAGATTAGAATGATACTTTTAATCTCACAAAGACCTCAAAGGAAATGACAATACATCACTTCTCCATAAGTGGGTCTGAAACCACTGCTGAGTCTCCCAAGTTACACTATGTTTATAATAATACAAAGATAGTATTTGATGATTTATCAATGCAGAAGGATATAAAATAAACTATGTGGTAAAAATACACAAAGCACGCAACAGAACCAACCAGAGTTGCATTATAACATGGAACAAAAGATTCTATTGATATATATATTATATATATATATCAATATATATAATATGATATATTATATTCCATATTATAATGGGGAATAATTGCAATCCCCGATCCCCATCACGAATGGGGTTCAACGGGTTACCCGCGCCTGCCGGCGTAGGGTAGGCACACGCTGAGCCAGTCAGTGTAGCGCGCGTGCAGCCCCGGACATCTAAGGGCATCACAGACCTGTTATTGCTCAATTTCAGGTGGCTGAACGCCACTTGTCCCTCTAAGAAGTTGGGGGACGCCGACCGCTCGGGGGTCGCGTAACTAGTTAGCATGCCAGAGTCTCGTTCGTTATCGGAATTAACCAGACAAATCGCTCCACCAACTAAGAAAATATCATTTTGTACAGCAAAGAAAACCTTTAGCAATGTACAGAGATACCGTACCAAATGGGTGATGATTTTTGCCAATTACGTATCAGATTGGGGATTAATATAGAATATAAGAAATGTGAAAATTGAATACAAAAAGACATCTTTCAAATAGTCTAAATTGATAAATAGTTCACTGAACTGAACAAGAAATACAAATGACCATTAAATCTTTGGAAAAGTGTCCAATATCCTTAATCATCAGGAAAATGCAAATGTCTTCCCCAAGAAAACAAATTACAACAAATGGTAGTAAGGATGTAGAGAAAGAAGAGCATATCCTGTTTACTGTTGGAAATGTGAAGTGGAGCAGTCACTGTGGAAATCTCAAAAAGGTACAAACAGAATTACCAAATGGCCCAGCTATCCTACTGTGCTGCACACACAAAAAGTATTTTTTGACAGAATATCAGAGACAGTTGAATCTCCTAGAAGCTATTATGGAACCAGCTTTCGTTTCTGCTTGCTGAGTGTCAGTAGAATCCAATAATACAAAGTGATGCTGCTAGAATATGCCTCCCTTTCTGTTGTTTGTGTGAAGTGAGATGTTGTCATATACTTCAACTAAACAACAAATCATTTGCAGATCAAATGTAGACGCAAATATAAAATCCAGTTGTTTTCAACTGACCTAAACATGAATGAGAAACGATCATTCTCCACTGTTTCCATTTCCTTGCTTAGAAAAGTACAGTAACTTTATCATACACTTATAATTAATTGAAATAGTACAGAATTAATAAAAAAGTAACAATAAATAGTATTACTTTTAAAATTAGTAAGCAAGCCCAGGCAGCGGTGGCACATGCCTTTAATCCTAGCACTTGGGAGGCAGAGCCAGGCGGATCTCTGTGAGTTTGAGGGCAGCCTGGTCCACAGATCAAGATCCAAGACAGGCACCAAAATTACACAGAGAAACCCCGCCTCAAAAAACAAAAATAAACAAAAAAAATTAGTGGGCAAATATTTGTGAAGTTAATAGTAATTATCAATAGATACAGTCACATTGGGAAACAATGTTATATATAATGAGTTTTAAGAGAATTTTCTTCAGAATAACAATTTGAGAACTACTGTTATAGATCATGATTTTCTACTTTGAAGAAGCATGAATATGAAAAGGTCAAACACTGTGTTGACTTTTACTTTTTAAAGATTTATGTTTTATTTTATATGTATGACTGTTTTGCCTGTGAATATGTATGTGTACCACGTGTGTAGTACCTGTGGAGCCCAAAAGAGGACACTGTGTCCCATGGAGCTGGAGTTCCAGGTGGTTGTGGGCCTCCATGGGGTACTGGGAACAGAATTTGAGTCCTCGGTGAAAGCAGCAAGTGTACTTAATCACTGACCATCTCTCTTATACATAAAAGTATAGGACCTAAGAACACATGCTAAAAATTGGGTCAAGTAATAAATTATGCCATCATTTATATATCCCAAATCTCCCATTCACAATAGATCTTTTCCATTATAAAACTTCATGACTATCGTGACTTGCTGCTTTCACTGGGGTTTCAGCAAGCAGTAATACTGGCTAACTGTGCCACTAATATAAAAACTACTATTTATAATATTGCCAAGAATATTACAGAAAATACATAATATAAATTGACCTCTGTTTACCCTCATTCAGTTCAGAATGTCATTCAGTTCAGAATTCATGGAGTTACACTAGGAACCAAGGTTCACTTGGTGAATTGCTTCCTCAAGACTGGAGAGGGATTTTTCATGCCTCTAAAAATGACAGGGGATCTTCGGCATAAAATCTTTAAATATAGGTAGCAAAATTGGGATCTTTACATTATTATTAATGGTTTAACATAGTTATTATATTCAATTCTGTAATTCTTCCTTTCCTTTATTAAGAAATTTTTTATTCATTTTACATATCAACCCCTTTCTTCCCTCCTTCCTCTCTTTCAGCCTCCCTCCTCCACCCCCCCCCCATTCCCTCCTCCAACAAAGTATGGTCTCCCATGGGGAGTCAGCAAAGCTTGGTACATTCAGTAGAGGCAGGTCCAAGCCCCTCCCCTTCCATGAAGGCTGAGCAAAGTGTCCCACCAAATTAGTGGTCTCCAAAAAGTCAGCTTACGAATGAGGGATGGATCCTGATCCTACTGCCAGGGGGCCCATTAAGCAGATCAGGTAGCCCTTTTTTTAATTGGGTTGTTTGATATTTTTATGTTTAGTTTCTTGAGTTCTTTATATATTTTGGAATATGCTCTCTATCAGATGTGTGTAGATGTAATTCTGAACAGTCTTATTAATTGAGAAACATAGAGCCAAATTCAGAGTTAAATGCCCAGAGATCAGAGAGCATTGGCCAAGAGCTGAGACTACCTTCTTACCACCTGCTGCTGCTGCTGTCCTTCCCCCTGAAAAAGAGACCTACTTCCTGTGTGTCTGTCTTTTTATTGACTTTCTGTTCTGCCTTCTCATTGGTTATAAACCCAACCACATGAACTCCTCGTCACTGCCTGTCTATACAGACCTCCAGGTTTCTATGGCTGGTATTGAGATTAAAGGCGTGTGTCTCCATGCTGGCTGTTTCCTTGAACGCACAGAGACCTGCCTGTCATGTGACTCGGGTTAAGGGATTGTGCTACCACTGCCAAACTTCTGCTAAATGGCTTGATATTAGCTCTGACCCCCAGGGAACTTTATTTATTCACATACAAATAAAATCACATTTCAGCACAAATAAAATATAGATGTGAAGTTGGTGAAGATTTTTAATGTTTTTTCTTTAAATTATTTGTTTTTATTTTATGTATATTGGTGTTTGCCTTTTTCCATTCTGAAGGTTGCCGTTTTGTCTTATTGACCATGTTCTTTGCCTTACAGAAGCTTCTCAGTTTCAGGAAGTCTCATTTATTACTTGTTGGTCTCAGTGTCTGTGCTACTGGTATTATATTCAGAAAGTTGTCTCCTGTGCTAATGAGTTCAAGACTACTTTCCACTTTCTCTTCCATCAGCTTCAGTGTAGCTGGATTTATGTTGAGGTCTTTGATACATTTGGACTTGAGTTTTGTGCATGGTGATAGATATGTGTTGCTGGGGGGCTTCTCTCCAGGTTCCCCAAGCCCCACAGTCCCACAATCCACTTATAAAATAATCACTCAGACGCTTATATCACTTATAAACTGTATGGCCATGGCAGGCTTCTTGCTAACTGTTCTTTTATCTTAAATTAACACATTTTTATAAATCTATACCTTGCCACATGGCTGGTGGCTTACCGGCGTCTTCACATGCTGCTTGTCCTCACGGTGGCTGCAGTGTCTCTCCGCCTCAGCCTTCTGCTTCCCACAATTCTCCTCTCTCCTTGTCCCACCTACTTCCTGCCTTGCCACTGGCCAATCAGTGTTTTATTTATTGACCAATCAGAGCAATTTGACATACAGACCATCCCACAGCAGATATGAATCTATTTGTAATCTTCTACATGTTGACATTCAGTTATGCCAGCACCAGATCTCCTGAGTAAACTGGGGGTAGAGGGGGGCAATAGAGGGTAGGGGATGAGGGATGAGAAAATAAGGGAATGGGATGGTTGAGCTGGAACAGGGATGGAGGGGGGGAGCAATAAAAGAGATATCTTGATAGAGGGAGACATTATGGGGATAGCAAGAAACCTGTTTCTTGGGAAGTTCCCAAGAATCTGCAAGGATGACCCCAACTTACAATACTAGCAATAATGGAGAGAGGGCCTGAGCTGACTTACCCTGATAATCAGATTGGTGAATAAACTAGCTGTCATCATAGAGCCTTCATCCAGTAACTGACAGAAGCAGATGCAGAGATCCACAGCCAAGCACCAGGCTGAGCTCCAGGAGTCCAGTTGAAGAGAGGGAAGAGAGATTCTATGAGCAAGGGGCATCAAGATCATGATGGGGAAACCTACAGAGACAAGAGAACCAAGTGAGTGGGAACTCATGAACTTTAGACCAACAGTTGTGGAGCCTCTACGGGACTGGACTAGTCCCTCTGCATAAGCAAGACAGTTGTGTAGCTTGTTCTGTTTAAGGGGCCCCTGGGAGTGGAATCTATTCCTGGTGCATGAGCCAGATTTTTGGAGCCCACTACCTATGGTGGGGCACCTTGCACAGCTTTGATGCAGGGGCAGTGGCTTGGACCTGCTTCCACTGAATATACCATGCTTTGCTGACTCTCCATGGGAGGTCTTACCTTTTCAGAGAAGGGAATGGAAAGTGGATTGGGGCGGGGGAGGGTGGAGGGAGGAGAGAAAAGAGGGGGATCTGTGGTTGTTGGTATGTAAAATGAGTTAAAAGATTCCTTAATAAAAATAGTTTTAAAAAAATGAAATAAAAATAAATAAAATGGGCTACAGAGCTAAACAGAATTTTCAACAAAAGAATCTCAAATGGCTGAAAGACATTTAAGGAATTGCTCAACATCCTTAGTCATCAGGGAAATGCAAATCAAAACAACTCTGAGATACCATCTTAGACTTGTCAGAATGGCTAAAATCAAAAACACTGATAACAGCTGGGCAGTGGTGGCACATGTCTTTAGTGCCAGCCCTTGGAAGGCAAAGCCAGGTTGATCTCTGTGAGTTCAAGTCCAGCCTGGTCTACAGAGTGAGATCTAGGACAGGCATCAAAACTACACAGAAAAACCCTGTCTTTTGCAAAACAAAACAAACAAACAAAAACCCAAACCATACAAAAACAAAAACAATGATAACAGCTTATGTTGGAGAGGATGTGGAGCAAGGGGAAAACTCCTCCACTGTTGATGGGAGTGCAAACTTGTACAGCCACTTTGAAAAGCAGTATGGCAGTTTCTCAGAAAATTGGTAATCAATCTTTCTTAAGACCCAGTGATACCGCTTGTGAGCATATACCCAAGGAATGCTCAATAAGGACACTTGCTCAACTATGTTCATAGCAACATTGTTCATATTAGTCAGAACCTGGAAACAACCTAGATGCCAATCAACCCAAGAATGGATAAAGAACATAAGGTACATATATACAATGGAGTACTACTCATCAGTCAAAAAACAATAACAACATGAAATTTGCAGGCAAATGGATAGAACTAGAAAATATCATCCTGAGTGAGGCAACCCAGACTCAGAAAGATAACCATGGTATGTATTCACTCATAAGTAGATAGTAGATGTAAAGCAGATAACCAGACTACAACCTACAGCTCCAGAGAAGTTAGCTATGAAGGAAGACACTGAGGGATACATGGATTGCCCTGGGAAGGGGAAATAGATGAGATCACTTCTATTTCATTGTTAGCACAATCAGTGAATTTGTTCTCAGGCACAGAGTATAATATGAAAATTCCCAAGGGGATAATCCACAGTCATTCATAAATGATTATGCGTGGAATGTGCTCTTGGCTTTCAGGACAGGGAGATCGGCATTTGCTCCTAGTGTGCATTTCCCTGTTGTTTGCTGTCTTCACTAGCATACTCCAAAATCAGATTTCCCAATAGGAACACTGTCTTAGCCTGTTTGGGGGTCAAATAAAACCTTTCTACAATGAGAGCATGCTCCATATGTCTAAGTGTGAGACTCAACATCTTGTCTGGTGTTGTTCGCATCATTTCCTATGTTAGCCTTTTCCACATTGATTACAGTTTACCATTGACTCATACACAGCAGTCTTTCAATATTCCCTCTGTGATTAAACTCTCCCTTTATTTCCAGATGTTCTTAGATTTCATCAGTGTTTTCTGTTAGTTTTCATTTCTATAAACTTTCATTTGCGGAATTTATTGAAGATATCCAGAACGGACTGAATGTGTTCCAGGAAAAAATAGAGAATGGTTCTCAAGGTACAAATTAAATTCTTAGTTCTATATTATTAAGATTTATTTTCTCTTCATTTTAAAATTGTATTTTAACAAGTATTGTAGAGATAATGGTATACAAACTCAGAAATACATTTGCATATCTTATAAATACATATTGATATATTGTGAATGTGTATACAATATTCAGTTTCAGTGGCATGCATATTGAGAGTATTTTAACACAGTTGATTATACTTCATGTGTTTTCTTTAGATTCCCATCCCATGAGTTTTTGAAATCCTCTCAACCTTCTTTTACTCTTTCTAATACCTGAAATCTTTGATACACTAGATTAAGAAGTTACTGGTTCTAAGTATTTTATTAAATGTTGTTAAACATCTTGATGTATTTTTTCACATTAAAAATGGGTGATAACATTAAAAATCAACAAAGTTGGTTGAAATTCAAGTGAAATTCAAAAGTATTAAGTCTGAAAATGATCAGAAGTGTACAAACTCAGGAATCAAGGCTTATTTCCCATAAATGCTACTACTGGTAATTTTGGTGTGATTTTTTCTGTGGCAGCCAATAACTATTTTTTGGCTCTAGCAATTACCTGGAAAAATTTTACTGCCACTCATCCTAAACTAAAGAACCTATCACATATCACCACCTCTCCTCCTTCTATACACAAAGAACCGATTACAATCAATCACATATCCAGTATGCACTTTTCTTAGCTCTGAAAATTTGTACTACATGCAAAAATGACCTAAAATTTGTGTTCTTCTAAAAGGAATACAGCCAGGTGGTGGCAACACACCCCTTTAATTATTCCCAGCACTTCAGAGACAGAGGCAGGTGGATCTCTGTGAGTTCAAGGCCAGCCTGGTTACAGAGAGAGTTCTAGGTCAGGCTCCAAAGCTGCACAGAGAAACTCTGCCTCTAAAAACCAAAACCAAAAAAAAAAAAAAAAAAAAAAAAAAAAAAAAAAAAAAAAAAAATCTCCAGTAATCTCCAGTATCTTTGAAAGTATGTACAGTTTAAGCATATTATCAAAGTATTCATAATGACTTAGCTATGATTGATTACAAATGAAATGATAGAGTGAAATGTAACTTCAAAGGAGATCTGATTCCAATTTCTGCCTTTCCAATGTAGAAAAAGTTAAGCAAAACATTAGAGAGTTATTAGAGATAGCAGAGCAATCTTTGTATTACTGAGTAGTGGGGCTATAACTTAAAACCCAGCTCCCAATTCCTAATCTGTCACACTTTTGTTAGACCAGGGATGAAATTAAAATTATTTGGGTAATATACTTCATTTATAATTTATTGTTTTGTTATCCATACAACCCAGTTATATAGTTCTTGTCTCTCCTACATGTTTAGAGGTTAGAAGGCATCTATTTATCTTATATTGTAGACAAAGCTCCATAATAAAATTGTGGTACTCAGTAAGTTTGAAAGAATAAGCTCAAAACATACCATAATCATGATTATTCCAAAGCTTAGCATAATTTTGCTGCAAGTAAGCTTGAAAACATTTGAGAATGTACTCTCCCCAGTTGCTATCATCAGTCTCTTTACCCTAATATGAAGTGGGAAGATGAGAAAGCCCAAGTGGTATGGAGGTGTGTGCCCTGCCCACATGTTATTTCTTAGACATCCTCTATCACATCTTCTATGGTGTATTTTTCAATACCAGGATCTAAATGCTCTTACTGTGTAATTTTTATGTAATAAAATTAAAAACAATTTTAATGGATTCTCAGTTATCTTTTAAAAATAAAGTTATTGGAAATTCAACTTAGAGTAAATGTAGTTTCATTTTATTCATGATTTCACAAATTATAAAGTTATGTCCCGGAGTTCATATATTAGAACTTTTAAATGCATCCTTATATCAAATTTATGGCTATCTGAATGTTTCAGCAATTTCAATTTCAATGTATAAACTAGAACCTTTTTATGCATAGAATCATGTAGCTAAACATCCAAATACATTGCCCACCCATGCATGATGATTAATTTTTTATTGAACAAAGCCTTAAAATATAAAGCATTAGTTGATTATGTGTAACCAAATGATGTTAGATGTCCAGAGGCAATTATCATAAAATATTAATGCAATTTTATCTCATGAAAAAGATAAAAATATACAGCCACATACTTTTTGATTCAGTTCCTTCATTTTTTGCACATTAAAAATGTATATGAGAGCTCCCAACTCAATTGCTTCAAATATGAAGTTACTTTATTTTTGAGAAACTCTTAAGTTTGCTCAAGTGCATTTGAGATAGTAGGAGTCACACAAAGTTCCCATGGTTAAGCTTCCTGTAAGCCAGGGCCAACTCATGTTCCTTTCTTTAATAATACATTTAGAATACTTATTAGAAAATGTGCCACAGTGTAGTACTCAGAGATAAACTACGTTGCAGTAGTTTCTTGAAAAGAAGATAGAAATAAGTTGTTAATAAAGTCTAAATCATTCCTTAGGTTAGCTAATAGAAGCACCCGTGGTTATAAAATTAATCAGTCCCTGCTATTACAGCAAATTGGTGAAGATTGTATTGACACATCTTCATCTGCATGTCTCATCAGAGGTGTCCGTGCCATTTAGCTATGAAACCCTGGAGGCTTCCTCTGCACAGAATCTTATAACACTTCAATTAAGGGACACCAAGCTGCCAGGCAGACAGCAGCACATTTATTTCTTGATGACTCCTTAAGTTGTGCCACAGGCCTATCATTAAGAGAATATTTTTCACAGCAGGTTGCAAAGATCCTCGTGCCATTAAAAGGAATTGAAAAAGCATCAATTTGTTGTTTCCACCTAACACAGATATTTTTCATTGCTGGAACAGCCATTAAAAACAATCTGTTTTATTGCATTCTGAAAAGATCACATGAAGTACACATAATGATTTATTTTAAGGATGACATTAGGATTAAAACCACTGTGAAAATGTAGTCTTTGAAATAAATATTTAGGAAAACAAAGTCTCAAATATGCTTTTCTTTTTTACACCAAATTATTAGTAGGCATCTCTTGATACCTTGAATGAGAGTTTGACAATGCTGTGAAAGAATAGCTCTTTGCAAAGGCTGACGGACACTGGAAGGCATGTCTCAGAAGAATGCGTGCCTTCAAACTGCAAATGGGAAATCTTCAGAAATTAGAAAAGCAGAACAGAGTACCATGGGACCTAATGGATCAAGTACTTCTTTGGGACAACCGTGTGGGGATCTTTTGGAAGGAGGAGTTCAATGCCATTATACATTGTAAAATTCTGATTGAAATACTAATTTTTAGTCACTACAGTGGCAGAAAAAACACTCACTTCTAGTCATTTGGTTATTCTGAGGTAGCTGGGGACTCTGGTACCTATCTGACACTGTGGGAAACACTCAGATTTCTTTTGAAGTCTTTCTTATTATCATAGTTGGTCACTATTGGACAAAATGGGGAAAAATTTGCACTTATGGTGTCTTTTTACTCTTACTGTTAGGAAACTGTAGAAGCTTTTGGCAAAGTCTTTAAGGAAAAATGAAAGAACAGTTCATTCACTCTGGTTATTGTTGAATTTTCAGGTTATTTTCTAAACAAAGGCAATAAATAACAGAAGAAACAGCTTCATAAAATGCATTTTATTCAAAGCTTTTCTCTATCTAGTCTGACTTCTCTCACAACCAAATGTTGACCTAATGAACATAGGAGCAGCCATAATAAAATTTCCACATGTAAATCTCCATGTCAAGTCCAGTCTCAAAGAATAGGCTTAAAATATCTTGCCACCTGCTCAAGGCGGAGGATTTGATTTGTTGTTCCTGAAAGGTTATACATTAGAGTAAAACACAGAACTATGCTTCAATGGATATACTTATATAAAAAGATCCAAGGAAGATCCTTTGTGGGAAATACATTCACATCATAAATAGAATTCTCTTTTGCTTCCGGAATATGACCGTATCATGATTGGGTAAGGGCCTGGACTTTGAAAAAGAAATCTTGAGGGCTGAGAAGAGTGTGAGAGGAGACAGACATATTGCATAGAACTGCTCACATAGTTACAATGAAAATCACAGGTAGGTTTAGGAGATATGACCCAGAGCAGAGAAGACTGCAACAGGGTTTTACTTAACTAAAGGTCTGCAGTTATTGTTTTGAGAGAGCAGTGAAAGATTTTAATTGGGGACACTGATTTAAAAGGTACTGTGCAACTAAACATGTAATAAAATTTATATTCGTGGCATGGATCTAGTCTCTCCATAGGGGATTTCCTTCCTTCCCACCCCTTCATTGGCTTGTTAACTCTTTTAGGAATAATGGAACATTATTAACTTGGCAATTTAAACTCTCTGATCCACAATTTTCTCATGGGTAATGAGAGGATAAGAATTTATTTCAGGAGATCATTTCCATTAACTCATTCATAAAAACCTGATAATCACAACTATACCTGAGGCTGAGGTAAGAGACTCACAAGTTAAGGCTTGTTTGGTCAACTTAGTAAGGTCTTATTTCAAAGTACAAAGGGGGAGTGGGGATGCTGGGCATATAATATATGGTGATATAGGCTTCATCAAGGCCTGAGTTTCATCTCTAAATCTCTAGCACTGTGAGAAGGAAGAACAGGAGGAGGAAGGAAGGCATAATGTATTCTTAAAGAAAAGGGAAAGGGGTAGAAATGATGCTGAGGAGGAGAAGTCAGCGAAAGGAAGGCAGGAACTAGAACATATGGAGACACTAAGGCCTTGGAAGTTGGTATAACAAAGAAGCAAAAGAAATCCTTCAACAGATTCTAATCCAAGGAAGTAATGGATCTGACATCCAAACACTCCTTCATATTTGACTGGATGAAACTGGAATTCTGGAAAGGTAAATGGGGTCATAATCTTGTGGGAAAGCATTGGTCTAATAAAATAGCTCACGCGCTGAGCTCATGCAGTATCTGTACAAGCTGGTAAAATTGGCTGCAGTTCCCTTGGCTTCTTATCTCTTGTGTGTCTTTCTTCTCTCCTTGGCCTTCCACTCTCCTCCATTTTAGTAAGTGTTAGCATGTCTTAGGGAAACCTTAAGGGAATAAGATCACAGTATTCATAATCAAGGGAGCATCATACACATCCTGTCATGCTCCTGGGAAATCTGTGCTGCCTAGAAAGACAAAAGGAGGTTTCCATGCTGTTCTACTAGAATTTATGAGACAACAGAAAGGCATCCTGATATTCATGGTGGTGTTGAAGGGGAAGGAGGAGAAATTAGGAGTCACTTGACAGATGAGATTATATACAAGGAGAGGTCAAGGGTGTTCACAAACTGGAAGAAGTGAGTTAGCCATGGGAATGACAATGATCCATGAAAGTGATTTCTGAATCCCAGGGCATCAGGCTAGGAAGTGAACATATTCAGTTTTGAAGAAGTATAATGGAGTCTTTTCTTGATAAAAAAAAAAAACATTAGAGATGTGATAATATTGATACATCAAATACCTACATATGTATATACATACTGTAAATTTTAATTAGCATAAAATTATTGCAACAAATGAGAAATATGAAAATATTTGCTTAAAATGTTTTAAGGCAAAAATGTTAATAAAGTTATATTTGAGTGGAAATAAAACAGAATTAAGAAAATTCTTGGATGCATTGTACAGAAGAATCATATTCCTGATTTTTCATGAAAACAGTAAACATTTTCACTTCCGGCTATTAGAGCTGAGCTTATTAAAATTGTCTCACTGTATTTTTTCAGCTCCACTGGGTTACACTAATTAGCAATATGTGAAGTGTGTATTTTGGTCACTTTGATATATGTTCCCCAAACCGTTACCATACTCTGGGAAACACGCGATCCTGTCACCCAGCAATTCCCTGGCTCTCCCTTGTAGTTGGTTTCTCTCCCCGTTGCCACCCACAGGCAAGTACTGAAGGGCTTTCCTTGGTTCCCACAAGTTTGAATTTTCTAAGCATAGCATAATACAACACAATTCCAGATTCTTCCACTCATTTTAATTATTTTAGTTTCATCGTTTTGCTTTGTGTGCCATTGAGCAGTTTTATGTTTGCTGAACAGTATTACACAATCGGAGCACATCACAAATGGTTCAGTTCACCTGTTAATGGACACTGGGGTCATTTCCACAGTCTATCTATTACCAGTAAGGCTGGTATGAATATTGATGTACAAGCTGAATATGAACATATGCTTTAGTTTCTCTGGTAAACACTTAGGTGTGGAATGACCAGATGACATAATGTTTATATTTATCATTAAGTAAATTTCCAAAATGTTTCCCAAAATGATTATACCATCTTACATTTCCACCAGTTGTTTTAGATAAACATTCCATATAGTAGCCTTGTGAAGAAAAGGTTAAAACCCACCTGTAATTAGAATTTTCCTATGATGTGGAAGGTAACCAAATTTAGGGAAGTCAACTAAAGTGCTGTGTCCATGAAGCCAGTAGAAGAGCTAGAGCCTAAACACTGGTCTTGTAGAGCCCAAGAACCTTTTAGAAGCTCCAGGGTCAGCTCGTAGGAATGAAGGGTCATGCTAACTTTCACTTTGAATAGATACGATTCTTGTCTATGAATTTGTTGGCTTTTGTTTGCTTTGGATCAGTGAATAGAATGGTAAATTATTTTAGTTCAAGAGATGGCTGTGCAAGGTCAAGGTGAAGCTTTCTATGACTGACTAGAATTCAAACTGGGACCTGTCATTGATTAGCAAAGAGATATGCAAGACCCTGTGATAAACCAGCAATCTCCTTAATTTAAGAGAGTAGCTCTAATCCAGATGAAGTGCTACTTAAAATTGTAACCATACCCTTGGTTTCATCGGTTTAATGGCTTTTTTTTAAACTTACATTGTTGATTTTGTTTCAAGGAACAGATAAAGATTCAAGGACTGGCAGGGGGAAAACAGCTGGAGAAGAAAGAGGATAAGGCACCTGGAGGAGGTTAATGGATGGAAGTGCTCTCTTTGTTTCCATTTTTAATAAGACAAGCACATTATGTAAAATTTAAAATGTGAGAACTGCACATAGATGGAGGAAAGGCAGCCTCCAAGAGGCACTTGTGGTTTTTGATGCTGCTGTTGGCACTGTTTCTTCTAACAGCTGACCAGCACTTTGATTTCTATAATGATCACTCGCAAAGCTTGCAGTAGCCTAAGCCAGGGTAGAGGCAACACTGAAATCACTGTGCCTGTCTGAGCATAAGAGTTGAGCACTGAAGCTTAAGCAAAACTGAAGACCATTTGCTCTTCAGAGAAGAACTGGAAGGCAGGGTGGATGCTCCTTAGGTGTTAGTGACTGGAGGTGCAGGCAGTCACTGCCAGGATGACCAGTTCTCATTCCTTTTACCACCAGCAACTGCCTCCTAATGAACTCATCAATGGAAACAAGACTACGAGTTACAAAACAAACAAACCCAAACAAGTATAGCGTTAAGACCAAGCCATGTAATATTTAGGAGCTAGTTGTAATAAACTCGTACCTATTGTTTATTTTAAAGTCAAGTTTGATTATGCATGTTATACTTTTACTTGGCAATACTCTTGCTTTGATTGTGCATCTTATATTTTTATTTGTCAATGCTGTTTTCCTCTTTCTCTCTCTATCCCTTGTTGCAGTTTTAGCAGATTGCAATATCAAAGCTTACAGAAGTGGGACACTATATTTAAAATGAGCTACCAAAGACAGACAAACTTGCGTGTTTTCTTTCCAGCACAGTTACAGTGCCATTCACAGAAGCGAAGTATCAGCAATTAGAGTGTGATTACAACCAGTGCCCAAAACAGTCATGTTGTAAGGATGACTATCTTTTTGGGAAAGACCCTGAAGTAGTACAAAGGACAACACTCAACATAATAAATAATCTAGGAATTCACAACTAATGTCCGTGCCCTCTTTTTGTATTTCAGCTGCTGTAAGGGTATTATATTAGTCCTAACACAACACAGTATACTAGACTGGTGATGCAGTATAATAATTATTATTAAATATTCATTGCTTAGGAATAAGCCAAGAAGAAGATAAGCAGCCTCTCTATTATTTTCAAATGTGAATAGCTAAATATATATTTATAAGTTTTGAATATTTTCTTCATTTAGTTTTGTTTAGTCCATTCTTAATTGTCACATGAGTGTATGTATTTATGAGGTACAGGGTAATATTTTAGTACATGTCTAAAAAGCATTATGATCAAGTTAGGACAATTCTCTTACCTTAAACATTTATCATGTCTTTGTTTTGGGAAACTTCCAAAGACTTAAAGTTTACTTCACTGTTGTTCTCAAATCAATGCAAAATACAATGATATTTCAGTCTTCCAATCACATATCTCAAAAAGTTTGCAAAAATTATTATGAAGTTAATCTAAAAAATTAAGATATTCAACTAAAGAAGAATAAAATAGAGAGATATTCATTTTATAAAATATCTATGACAGGAAACATAGAGTTAAATACACCAATGTCCCCAAATTCATCTTTAAATGCAGTGCAGAATAATAAGTAGTATATGGATGCACATGTAAATAACTTTGTAAATGTAATTGAAAACTCACATGGCTGAGATCAGTCAATGCATTTTTTCTATATTATTCAATTAAATTTTTAATTTGTAGAAAATCAGTATTTATGTTCTTTTAAAACAACACCATTTGCTATTATTGTAACCCATTTTCTTAGTGTTCAAAAGTCCAAGTTTTTCATAAATAAATAGTTTTGTAGTTTTAGAATTTAAATAAGGCTCATATATTTTAATTGATAAAAGTCCATTTCTTTTCCACCAACCTTTTTTTCCTGTAATTTATTTATTGAAAAAATCAGTTATCTCTCCACTAGCATTTCTCACAGTCTGGAATCTGCTAATTGCATGTTATACTATTTTCCATCTGCCTTTTGATTTTCTTGTAAATTGCTAATTTAAAAAGACTAATGTTAAGACTAAGGTAATTTTTTTAAATTTCTTTTGGCAAGGCAATTTTCCAGGCTCTTCAATTTAGAATCATGCAATATCCCATTGCCTCTCTTTCGATACACTAGTAGCCATGAGTGAACAGTCTACAGTCACTACATAGAAGAGCTTGCAAAATAGTGATAATTCTAATACCATAGCAGTAATACTTCATCATTAATGGAATGCTACTTTAAAAAGCGACATTTCTTCATCTGGTATTTAATCGTCCATAGTGTAGTTTGTCTAGACAAGGCAGCACGAATGCCTCATTACCTTAGCTAACATAAATGTGACAAGTAGGAAGTTCACCCCACTGGATGTGAAGACTTACTTTGAAACTTAGTGACTAAGGCAGTTTAGTATTGATGTAGACACATCCGGACTAAAGCAACGGAATGGAATAAGGATCCTCAAGTAAACATCTATCAAACTTAAATTTTAATAGAAATATTTAACATACTGGTGAAGAATGTAATTATTTACAACTAAGAGGCATCTTTTCTTCCCAATACTTCCTTAGTCTTTCCATACTTCATACAATTGGAGTGTCTTCTTTAATATTTGAGGTTTTAAGTTCAATGTTATGTTTACAAAAACAGTGTTTTTTCCTATCATTCTGGATCATTTTATTGTCATCTGTGTGTGCTAAGTGTCTTTCTAAGCACTGATGACAAAGCAGATAGGACAATTTCTATGTCTCTTGAAAGTCTATGTCTATTGTATCATGGTATTATGAATACAGTGTATGAAGATATCTGTACATACAGAAGCTCCAGAGATGTCCATGTTGCCAGGCTATGAAATAAATTGGTGCTGGGACCATTAGTTATTCATTGGAACATACAAAAAAGTAGAATATTACCTTGTGGTATTAAAAAAAAAATCTGTGTTCAATTCCCAGCACACACATGGTAGCTCACAATTGTCTGTAGTTCTAGATCTATGTGTCCAATGCCCTCGTCTGGCCTCAATGGGCACCAGGCACATACATGATACACAGATATACATGCTGGCAAAACACAATGCATATAAAAATAAAATAAAATTTAAAAGCTACTTGTTAACTGATATAAGGAGAAACAATCCTATGCATGATGCCTAAAAGATTTCTTCTTAGTGAAAGCATGGTCACTATACTTTTTCTAAACCTTGTTCCTTAAAATTAGTTACTTGCTTTTTAAAATAGGATCTTTTGTGGTCAACACTCTGTTCTATAAATGTTAAGCAATTTTTTTTACTGAACGCCTATGGTGTGTCAAACATTGTTATAGGTGCTGACATTCAAGCCATGAAAATATGCATTTTTTCATAGTACTTGTATAAGAATAATAGAAAGTAGACCATCACATAAAAATAATATGTCTGATTTTCTGAGCACATAACTTTGAAAGTATCTGGAATAGAGTGATGGAGAGGTACTATTTTAGGTAGATTGGCAAAAAACAGATGAGAACAACACTTGAGTAGAGAGGCCTGAGATAAGGGAAGAATCAAGTAATGCAGTTAGCAAAAGAATTCTCTGTATTTGTTAGTAATGTACTCAACAATATAGGTTAGCACTTTGTCAGTTTTAAAAAATTTATACTCTGCCAAAAGCATTTTTCTTTAAAATTAAAAAAAAAAATAGATACAGACTTTAACAATTCTGCACCAACTACACTACTTCTGGTTTGTCAATTCTTTAAACCTTGAGTCACATCAAAGTTGAGATTCCTTACAGATACACTCATTTTTTATTCCTGTAAAAAGGTCTGATGTTTTGCTTAATGTGTAAGTCATTGGTTATTTTACCCAGAGTAAGTGAGTGTGCTGTGTGCAGAGCACAGGAACCTTTTTTTTTTTTTTTTTAAACATCTTTCCCCTGAAATCCCTTTCTTCTCAAGCCAAAAATCTTAATGAATATTAAGTCTAGATGAATATTAGCACAAAGAATGTGGATTCTACAAAAAAAAAAAACAATTTAAACTGTTAGAGTAAATGTATCTGAACTTGTGTGAGCACTTGTAAGTTACAAGAAATAATTTAAGGTTTGGCTTCTATAAGTTTCCAGTTGTCTCAGCTATCCTCTCCAGCCATTCCTCCTTTTTCAGTATTCTGTCACCAGTTATGGTCACACAAGCTCACTGCATGCCCCCTGCCAAGCTACCAACACACATACTTTATTTTGAGTCACTCTGTGTTTCTAAGGGACACCTAGGACTAAAACAGAACATCTTACCCAGCCAAGTATTTCTTGGTAGGTATTGTGGGCACATCATAAGAAAGGACAATTTATGAAAATATGTCAAATATGGTTAAAGAAAAAAGGTATATAATAAATATTTAAGGTATCTAGATTACAAACTACACATAAAAAGTCATCAGGAATCATTGGGCTACTTAACATTTACCATCTGGATATCCATTCATTTTTTAATTTATTAAGCCATTCTTTATCGAGCAAGCACTTGCTAAGTATCTGATAATACGATGATCTATTATCAAGGAATTTATCAAAACATAAGCATATGATAATGTAGATAATGTAGACACCTAACCTGCTGTAGTACAATTTGATGATTATACTGTTAACCGTATATACCCTTGGTTTGGAGAATGGTGAGGAGGGCCAAAACTTCCCTAACTTAAGCAAGAGAGAGCATCAGAAAAAGCACGCTGAAACCATTTTCCTTTGGCTTCAATGATAATTCTAGTGTTACTAAATTAGACCTCTAAGTCCAGAATATTAATTCTCCATGAACACATAAAGATGAACATACTTTCCTTTAATTCTGTCATTAATTATAGGAAAACAGTTGGAGCCACCACCTCTTCTGGCTGTTCCCAGAAATGCTCACCTCCTCCTCCCCTCTCTTAGCCAGTGGTTTTTCCAGGAATAAGCAATGACATAATCTCAAGCGCATAACAATCATGTCAAAGTGTTAGGCCATTCCTGGAAATAGGACATTCAGAGATTGAATGACCAGAACCTGAATGGGGCAAAGATTTTACTTCATATGCTTGAAAACCCCAAGTTATCTTTCAAAGTAGAGACCTTGTGTCTAATGGGAACTTTACAGACTTCTGCAGGGAAGAAATAGTCAACTGGTCTATAAGAAACTGTTGGTTTCTGTAGCAATTTCCTTCAGAAGAGTAGACAGGCATCAATAAAGGCTCATTCATGCTGAACTTTTGGTAATCGACTCACAAAGAACTTTAATGTAATTTGTTTTTACATAAGGCAGGGTCATAAAATGCATCATTTTTCTTAGTCAGTTCATACTTGGAAGATTTATCATTAAGAGTTTTTATTCAAGGCCAGACACTTAAAAAAATCAGAGTATTTCTTTCTCATTCTAGCAGGACCTTCCTGGTAAAGAACTGAAGTGTTTCAAACACCCTCGTAATGGTACAGTAAATTACATTTTCTCATTTGGAACATTGTAATAGATTTCTCTACAGAGTGATTTATCATACAACAATTAGGAACCCAAGGGAATTAGATGACCATTTTAAATTTTATCAGCTTGTTTCAATAAACTGTTAATGTGACCCTAATGTTTGGGAAGCACTTTGATATAATCAGATTTTGGTTGTTCAATCTACTGACATTAATGGCTACCTCATTAATCATGGCATTCTCACTGAGACCTTGGAAGCTGAGCTAAGTTCAGTGGACCAATTCTTACAATAATAAAACAGGCAATTTTCAGCAGGGAAATATTTTTACTTTAACTACAAAAGTGTGTTGTTATTCCGTAGCAGGGTAAATGAAACCCTAAAAAGCTCACAAAACAACAATTAAGAAACAGGCTCATTTCCCAAACTAATCAGTTAAGTCAAGATCTTTAATCCTTAGCTATAGCAATTTTTATTATTTAAAAGTATAGATCTATACAACAAGATCTAAAATTAGTCTGATATGGATACATACTAAAGGTCTGTTCCCAAGCCCTTGTAGAGTTTGATGGTTTGTGCAAATCCTGTAGAGATAAAATACGTCCTTCTGTTTAGAAACACACAGCTAGCTCTCAGTCCTCTTTCCTGAAGGAAACAGGGGAACTGAGATTTATAAGTTTTTGGAAAACCATGTGTAAATATAGAGGTTTATTTTAGTACTTCTGATTTGTTTTTATTTTGATGACATTCTCCCAATCTTTAAATGTCCACAGAGCTGAAAGAAACAATAAATATTGTTTTTTATAGAAATATCACTAAGTTTCCCACGTGGACTACTTGCAAAGAATGATTGTGAAATATATGTCATGGCTGTTTCTAAAGTTATGGCTTTATTTTATTAATGTTTCTTGTTAAATTTAATAGAATACGTACCTATTGGAAGCAGTTTATAAAGCCTAGTGTGGTTAGCTGGAAAGAAAAAAAAATCATAAATCCTCAGGTCAGCCTGAAATGTTCTTTGCTTTATAAAGATCATTTTCAGTTTCAAGGAAGTCTCATCATTCAATGTGTGGTTTGTTTTCTGGATTTATATTGTTCTCAAAGATTAAACTATAGGAAACACAGCTATGAAAGTAGAGTATTAACTATATAAACATAGAAATAAGGCTCTCTTACCCCAAAGAATATTTTGAAAATGTAATATGCTTTAATCACCAATCACATTTTAATTTATTTTTATTTATAATGTATTATCTGACTACACATTCTAGGCAGAGAATTTTAACAGAGCTCACTGAAAATATTCCAGTGCAAAAACCTTCTCAAGTTGATGAGGAATTCCATTGTATATAATGGTTCACGTTCATCAATTCATTCATTAATATCTGTGGAGTACTTTCTGCTTGTTTAATGCTGTGTATTCTAGAATTTGTGTTATGAAAATACCTTGGTAAACTAATTTAATAACTTTTATTATTGGAAATAAATTATATTTGTTTGACCCCATGTTTGGTACTCTGATTGTATATTTGTCAAATGACTAAATGTGTCCATAGGCTAACAAATTATACAAAATATGAAAATGTAGCCAAATATGGCCTTCAATTGAAGACCATTGTTTTAGGATAAATTCTTTGTAGGGAAATATTTTTTTGATGAAAGCAAAAATGAAGGTGAGTTGTTTTACACACTGATAAAAAGGCACAGCTAGACTCTCTCTGCAAACACGTAGAGTAAGTGTCTTCAATCTCACACCTGGTTGGTTTCTATGAGGATGAGATATTTTCAACGGATGCAGCTTACAAATGTGAAAACCAGTGCTGAAATCTATTAGACAAGCTTTGATTCTGTTGTTTGACTCCATGTTAGGGATTGGTGATATGTAGATATGTTGTAGAACTATGTACATTGCCCATTTGATGGCTCGAGATTCTACGTAGATTATATAATATAAACTGTAAAGATGAAGGCTTATTACCATTAAACACCTTTACCTTATATTCTGTTAATTTCTACTAGATTTACGTCTCTGATTATTTCTTTTGTCTAATTAGTCCAGTGATTTTCAAATCCTTTCTTTGATATTGCATTCTCCTCTGCAAAACAAATAATACCTACACACAGAAAATGTTAATATTTATGGGTATAGATATTCAGCCATTCAACCTCTCTCCTCTACAGTGGCTCCTAGAATTTTACCTTAGAGTTTGAAAGCTGCCATTCAGATCATTGTACTCTTTTGGATCTCACTCTAAATTTATACCCCCACATGCTGTAGGAAGGTATTTACGGACCTTACTCCATATGGTGTCTTTTTTCTACTGTGACAGAATCTTCTATGAATGACAGTAGAAATTACATATCTGAAGCTGCCACCAAAGTTCTAGGGAGACAATTGTCTTTGTTTAGCAAAATACTTCGATAAGTCTTTTATAGAGTAGCATCTGAGTCTCAAGTCATGGGCTTTGACATCACATTTGAAAGTGACAAGTAACCTTCTCTGCCAAAGAAACGTATAAAAACTAAAGACTTTGACAAGTATGAAGGAGAAAGGCAGGGAGAAAGAAGAGGCAAACAAGAGTCAAGCAGCAGAGAGGAGCCTGAATTTTATTTGTAAAAGCCAAAATGCATAATATTTACCAGTAGAATTTCAACCCCTTAGTACATTTACACAGGGCTCCCATTTGGGAATGTCATCTGCAGGCTACAGATCTTCATCTTGACTGAATTCTTATCAACTTTGTAATCCCCTAGTATCTGTTATGGTCTCACTTTACTACTAAAATGAATAAGAGTAAGGCATCCCATTTATATATTTATACTTTGAAACATATTAATGGACATATTTCTAATTAATATATTCTAGCAAGTAGGGGAATGTGTATAGATGAAAGGAGGTGGTGTCATCCCCGCTTCATGAATTATATTTATCTGCTTTATGCTTGTGCAAAAGACTCAAATACACACACACACACACACACACACACTCACATATACATACATATATATTTTTCAAAAGGAAATATGTTCTAATAAGTCAACTCTTTAAACAAGGCCACTGCTGAAGAAGTCAGTAATCTTGGCTTTTCTTCTTCTTCATGTCTTAGAATAAACTCAAGTGGGTGGATAACCTACCAGAACTGTACACCTTACCATGTGTTAGTGATTACTCCAGGCACCTTTCACAGCTAGTCACAGGACTTGGAACAGCGCTTTGAATTTCAAATGTCTTCTTCTGTGCTTGATGTGCCTAATTATGTCAGCACCAGCTGGAAGGAGATACTGACAAGACAGTACAACACGGCTGTGTTCCCTACATAATTCAAATTCAGTGGCAGGCTTCCACCTCCATCTCTCCCTTCCACCTTCATCAGCATGAAGTCAAGCAAACAGAGTTCTCTGTATTAAATGCACACAAAAAGAAAGGGCATGCAGGCAAGCTTCGCAATGTTTTCTATTCCTTGGTATCAAAGGTCTCTAGTATCAAAAGCATCATCAAAAATTAAAGGCTATAATAGCCACAGGAAGTGCATGTTATGGTGGGTCTCACATGATGTTTTAATGCCTTATTAATTTGGACCTCTGATGACAAATTTTGATTGCTTTCTTTCTCCTTCCTGGAATGAAACACTGAGCCATTCTATCTGCTGTTGTCATCTTTGGAGCACAAGGGCCTCCTGAGTCCAACAGTGGCTGAAAAAGTTGTAGTTCTGGAAGCATTCAGTTTCCTTAGAATATCAATTTTCGTTCTTTAAACTGAGGTTCTATATACCTTATGTATTTTTTCCCTGTGCAATTTAACACATATTTATAGATGTCCATTAGGCTCATGATACTGGGGAAACAAGACACAAGAGACACAATTTTATTCCTCTAGGATGCCCAAGCTACTGAAGGACACTGACAAGCACATAAATTGGTTGAGAGATAGGACAGCAAAAAGAAAGACAGGAATTTAGATAATGTGACAGGCTCATCTGAGAGAACAGCCTATTCTTACATTGGGCAGTCGGCCTTTCCATTTAAAGTTGTTTTTATTTGAAAATAAAATTTTACACTCAGACACATACACACACACACACATATACACACAAAAACACACAGACACATGCAGAGAGTGACACAGACACACACAGCGACACACATAGACACACACACATAAAATATCATTTCCATATGTGAAACCAAAGCATCACTATATAGATAGAGTGTCTATCTGCTGTATAGATATATATCTACCTACAGTATATACATACACACATATAAACAAATATATAAATACATGCATAAAAACATACATATATATATACATACCTATTATATAGATAGGGTATATCATTAGATAGAGTAGCTAATGAAAATTTTAAAGGAAATGAACAAAATCTCCAACTGAAGCTGCTTTATACAATTTGTCAGTGATCTAATTTTATTTAACTGCTGAGGAGATAAATCTCTTTTCTTATCTGTAAGTCAAACCACATTTTTTTAGAAATGCTATAGCATTAGATTTTTGTAACATAAAATGTCAAAATATGAGTATGGTTTTAAGATAGATATATTATAGTAGGCATGATATGAAGTCAAAATAAAATGACCACTGGTTTTTATCCTTGCATAAGTCATTAAAATGTGAATTGTTTCTGGAAAATTACTCTGATTTGCCAAAAGATTATGTACAGGAAACAAATAACAAAAAAGATGTGTTGTGTAGAATATAAAAGGTTTCCCAGTACTGTAGGTCTAATATTGGAATTTTTTTTTCATTACTGTACATAGGTATAGTATGTATGTTTGGTACATATTTTGAACCCCAAATTTAAACGATTTTGAATTATTTTGGTTCAAAGATTCATCAGGTCACCTTATGAAGGCAGTACACTAATTTAGGGAGAATGTGAACTATTTTCAGCAAGAATAGGGATGAATGAATTGCCAGGCACTGTTGTTAGTAGAATGCAGTCTTTGCCAATTCACACACTACGAAGTGACCTCATTTTGTGCTAGAGCCGCCAGAGGCCCATCCTTCCTCACTTAGCCTCCATGTCTACCTGTCTGGCTTCCTTTGCATGTTTTCACTTCTGCTTCTAACCAGGATTGAACCACTTCTGTATGTGTACCTATTCATTCTCACTCAGAGGGAGACTTTGAGTAGTTCAAGATGTCATTGTTGCCAGAGGCAAGACTTTCATACCCTGGCACCTAAAATTCCAGTTACCCTGAAGTGAATGCAGTGTCGACCCAGTTAAATTCCAGGGATGAAAATAGTGGGTCATATATAGAACATGATTATCCATGATTGAAATGTAGCTGTCTGGTGCTCCTTTGAATGAGACTTAATGAATTAACTAATATCTGCTTCTAATCCTTGCCCCAGTATATGATAGGGAACCTTTATCATTTTCTGAACCAGTACTCTTTGTTAAAGAAATAGGTGGGTTGTTCTCAAATGCTTCCATTTTTCTAAGGAGAAAATATACAAAATTGAAATTAAAAGCAAATACATTATCTTCTGCACCAACTCAAGTAAAAAATACTAAATATTAGACAATATATCATACTATTTATGAAATAAAAACAGGGCTTGAAGCTCTGGGGATTTCCACGGTGAGGCTCTATTATTATGGAATGAAACAACAATTACTTGCTTCTCTGACTTAATTAAACGAAGTCTAAAGCCATGAACTTAAATCAATTGGGTAGTTTTTCTTTCTTTCTTTTTTTTGTTACCAATGTGTTTGGTATTAATATACCATTTTGACTGGACATAAATATCCAAAGTCATGGGTTACTATTAACAATTTTAAAATAAAATAACTCATTTGCCAACATTTGTCTAGTTACCATGTGTGAAATATCCTCCTAAATTAGTCAGGCCGCAGTGCTGAGACTCAAACCTAGGGCCTCCAGCATGCTAGACAAATGCTCTCCCAGTGAGCTCTAATGTAGCTAGAGTTTTCCTGCCTTGCCCACAGTCAGGACAAACCTCTGTCACCCACCAGTCCCACAGCCACTCAGACCCAACCAAGTAAACACAGAGACTTAAATTGCTTACAAACTGTATAGCCATGGCAGGCTTCTTGCTAACTGTTCTTACAGCTTAAATTAATCTGTTTCCATAAATCTATACCTTGCCACATGGCTTGTGACTTACCTGCATCTTCACATGCTGCTTGTCATGGTGGCAGTTGGCAGTGACTCCTTCTTCCTTCCTGTTCTTTCTTTTCTCCTCTCTGTTAGTCCTGCCTATACTTCCTGCCTAGCCACTGGCCAATCAGTGTTTTATTTATTGACCAATCAGAGCAATTTGACATACAGACTATCCCACAGCACTATACCTGTACCAACACCACATTAACTTATCCAGATTCCCTAAACCAACAAGAAGTCGCTATTAACTTGTTTAATCTATAATTGAGAAACTATGCTCTAGGGAGGTTAAAATACTTAGATCCATACATATCTATCAAGTGTTGAGGCCAGGATTTTGTTACACCCTGACTGAATGTAAAGCCTCCTTGCATCACAGGGCCATGCTGCACTTGAGAAAGCATTGCATAAAGGGCCAGGTCACTGTGACTTTGAGGGACACTTTGCTTATCTGTGTGATCTTACTGAGGAGTAAATTTTTCTTTTCAGCTCTTCAGTATCTCAATGATCAGAAGTTCAGTAAGTAGAAAAGAAGCTAATTAAAAGCAGAAACACTTAAGGAAGTTAATCCTGAAGACTGATTTAGAGGAAGATTGGGTTGTTCTCCCAATGGGATTCTTTCAGGTTCCCACACTCCTGCAAGTGTGTGCACCTTCCATCTTTGGTATTGCTTTTAGAAACATCATCTCTTATGCACATCAACACGCCTATCCCATCTTGTTTTAGTGCTGTTGAATTCTATCTTCTACAAATTATTAAAAAACAGTTAACTTTTACTGAATTCACATCATTGAATAATCAATTGAATTAACATATCCATCTTTATAACTTCACATATTTACTTATTGTGGTGAGAATATTAAAATTCTACTTTCTTAGAATATTTGAAATGTACATTATTATTATTATTTTATTATCATTTTTATGTGCATGCATGTATGATGTGTATGCATGTTCACAAATGTGTGTTGGTACATGTGCACATGTGTGCCTATTCATGCAGGGGCTTAGTCTAACATCTGAGTCTTCCTTTATTGTCCCCCATTTTACTCCTTTTGAGTCAAGGTATCTAAACTGCAACCCACGTGTGCCAGTATGGCCACTTACCCTGAGCACCGGAATCACCAGCAGGCTGCAATAAACAACAGGCGCTAACATGGGTGCTGGGAGGGCTGAACTTGTTTGAATGCTTTCATAGCAAGTGTTTTACCCCTGAGCTATCTCTGCAGCCCTGAGGTAGATACTGTTGACTGTAAATGTCATGCTCTTCAGTAGACCTCAAAAAAACTTAGTCCTTCCCAGATGAAAGACTGTGCTTTCTGGCTAACATTTCTTTATTTCTTATCCCTCTATCCTACTGTCCATACCCTGGTAATCACCATTCCTCTCTATACGAGTCTGACTTTTTAAGGTTTTACACACGCACACACACACACACACACACACACACACACACATATGTATATATATACGTGTGTGTGTATTTACTGATACATACAGACATATATACATATGTACATACACACAGACAGACAGACAGGTAGATAGAAGTGTTTGTCATTTTGTGTCTGTCCTATTTTATTTAACAAAAAGTCTTTCAGGGTCACCCATGTTGTTAGAAATGACGGGATTTCCTTTTAAAATGATACCTAGTATTCCAATGTGTACGTAAACCACATTTGCTTTACTCATAAGTAATAAGATATTATTGATGGAATGATACATATTTGAGTACCTACTGTATGCCAGCCAGTATTCTTGGTGCTGGGAAATCTACTAGTGAGCAAGACACACCCCAGTCTTTATTCTTGGCAAGTGTGCATTCTTTGGAAAGTCTTTTCAACCTTTTAGAGAAGAAATAATGACTCCTCGCCCCTGCTGTTTCCTCCCCGTGAAAGTGAGTTCCATTAGCACAGTAAGGCAGTGCCTCCAGCCTCTTTGTAAGACGAATTTCTGAACAGTCTTATTAATAAAAGACCCAGAGCAGGATATTGGGGTGAAAGCTGAGAGATCAGAGGAATAGGACAAGCCACAGCCAACCTCACCTTACCAACTCTTCAGCCTCCAGAGAGACTTACTTCCTGTATACTCATGCCTAATATGCCTTTCTGTCCCTGCCCTCTTACTTCCTCTCTCTACTCAGCTACATCACTTCCTCATTCTGCCCAGCTCTGTCACTTCCTGTTTGTCTGTACAGACCTCCAGACCTTTATGGTTAACTAATATTGGAATTAAAGGTATTTGCCACCATACCTGGCTCTGTTCCCAGCATGGCCTTGAACTCACAGAGATCCAGATGGATCTCTGCCTCCTGAAAGCTAGGATTAAAGGCATGTGGTATCACTGCCTGACTTCTACATTTACGATAGAGCCTGGCTTTTTCCTCTGATCCTCAGATAAGCTTTATTGGGGTACACAGATAAAATATCACCATACCTCTTGCTTTTCTTTTGAGGGGAAGTAGTTTCTTTTGGGTGATTTGAGGAGAAGCCCCTGGATCAGTTCTTCTGTGCCTCAGAAAGCTATGCCCTGAGAATGCAGGCATTGCTCCACAATAACACAGTACTGAGTGCATGGGAAGCAGCCCTGTCCCTGCACAGGTGACCTGGGTAATACCAGAGCTGTGGGGACCACTGTCCTTTCAATAGAAGCAAGCTTATTTTTGCTATACTCCCGCTATCCCTTTCAACTGAGATCTCATCAGAATAGTGGCCAGCCACTTTGATATCCTGCCCTGTATTTTTAGTTTGGTTGCTTGTTAGACTGAAGGTTGGAGTCCCTGTTGGATCTTGTCATGCCCTTTGAATCTTATTTCTCTTCCATTCTCTCAAAAGCAACTTTCCTGACCTTTGTATTTTTCACATTTGTGATTAACCATAAAACAGCATTGTTTTTGTATACTGTTTTAAATTTAGATAAATGTGCCACATATTTATTATTCTGTAGCCAATTTTCTACTGCATTTTTTATTAAATTGTGTCCACACTAGTTTTCGAATAGCAAGTTTATCTTTAATTGCTGAATAACATTAACCATAGGAATATGTGGTATAGGCTTTATCATTCCCCTTGGGGTAGAAATTTTTGCGAGTTTTAATCTTTCTTTGCCTATCATACTTATTTTCCTGCTATACCAGAGAACAGGTCTGGGCTTTTCCACCTGTTACTTCTGCAGGGACACTCCTTCCACTAACCTCAAGTTCTATCCATCTCCCCAGGGCCCAAGGCCAGCCTAATTCCAGTATTTAGCTTTCAGCCTAGACATTCTTCTCTCATACATTTCGCAGATCCTCATCATGGCTTGCTTTTTCCGCATGACTGAGAAGATCCACAGTCCAAAAATAAGATGAGCACTTGACTGAGTTTTACAAAGAAGTAAAATATTTGAGAGGTCCAACTGGTAAAGCTTTTGCACTGTATTTCAGCACAATTAAACTTCAAAGCAGACATTTATTTGGTAGATCAGCATTTTTCATCTAATATTCCCTTTTCTATATGTTACAGTGCATAATTTCTGACTAGAATTGTAAACAGTGCCTTAAAAAGTCTCTATGAAATCAATACTGGAGGATATATATATATATATATATATATATATATATATATATATATATATATATACTTTGAATTAGCAAGTAAGCATTCTTTTTAAAATTCAGGGGCATTATTTTGCAAAATGCGCTTTGTTTCCTATGATAACTACTCTAGCAAAATTTTTTTATGAAAGGATCTTCTACTGTATTTTATAATTACACTAGTTAGTCTGAACTAAGGTTCTTGTCTAATCCATCTTTGCTCCCAGGTAGTCAAGATCATCAGTTCTCTGTGAGCATTTTCAAAAGTAGCAGAAGAATTAATAAACAGAAGTACATAACACAAATGCTAAGTCAATCCTGAAAAAACACAAACATTTATTATAGCCCAAATTTTTGCTTTATTTTATTATTTTCCTTTGAGAAACATATGAAGGATTTTTGTTTCTAATACACAAGGTATTTTGTGGGTAACACTCATTAGGGTTACTGGGACTGAGATGCAAAAATGCCTCTTGCTTTGTGAAATGTACAGGCCACATAATGTTTCCAGGAGGGACACTCTGAAACCTTCATAAAACATTCATATCACTTGGATATGAAAAAAGCAAAGAAAACCTCCTTTAATAAAACATTTGCCCTATTACACTACCCTGCTTTAGAATTTTATTTATTCAAGCATCACATGCAATAAATTTGAATGATATGTGCATTTTGCGCAGAATGAGAGCCTGCCAGGGCTTTCATTTTGTAAAGAAAGAGCTTTCACACAACAGAGTTGGCATTTTGGTAGAAACTTGCCTGAATCTCCTCTGTCCTGAATGCATTTGTATGCTTTTCCTAGTTTGGACTAGAGTTACTTTTTAAAATTAATTTGTTGAAGAAGAGGAGGAGAAGGAGGAGGAGGAGGGGGGGGGAGGAGGAGGAGGAAGGTTATGTTTTTATAAGCTGTTAAAATTTGAAAATATGAAATAAGGAAAATAATGACTTTTTAAAAAAAGTTCTTGCTTCATAGCCACAGACAAAATTTACTTGATAATATTAACACAGAACTTGACTGGAATTAAAAGGTATGTTAGAATTATAAAGGAATTTTAATACACAAACAAGTTCTTTTGAAAGTCTCTAAGTACAATATAATGTTTTAAGTCACAAAAGGATAAACATACACATGTGCTTATGTATGCATAATTTCACAATTCTCACAAAATATTATTGCTGACCAGCTTTTCAAAAATATTGTTGACATTCTGAATGTCTTAAAAGGTACAGCAGTATGCAATTAATGTTTATGTATCTTGAGTAAAATATGCCAGCATTCTAAAGGAAATGTTAAAATGTTGAACATCTATGCTCTCTACAAGTAAATAACACATTATATGGCTACATTATGACCAGATTATATCTATTAGTTACTGCTGTGCACCATGTAAATCTCTAGATTCCCCTGGGAAATGAGAAAATCATTTCAGACTTCAATAACTAACAATCAGTTATTGCTCTGGGCAATAATAAAGCTGAATGCAATTACCTAAAGTGAAGTTAGCAGTGTAACAAATGAAATACAGAGTGTTTTTCCCCCTCTCTCTTAAAACAAATGTAGCATCCCCTCATCCCATGGTACTGTGTATTACAATAGGGTCTTTCAAACAGCATTGTCTGAATAGCCTATTTGAGGTTTGAAATACATGTGATTACAATTTAAAAAGTTACTTTTTATGATATCATTGACTTGGTTGATATTCAGAAACATCAGCAATAACAAATAATAACAGTATATAAAAATATCATACCAGCAAGACCCACAAACTGTATACTATAAAATATTTGCTTGAAAGATTTACTTGACAGTTGTGTTTTTTTAATTACTTTTATTAATGAACAATTTTTTGCTAGTATTTATTCATGTAGCGAAAAGGCCAGCACAAAAAAAGAATAATAGAATCACCTTTCTGAGTTAGTTAGGCTGGGCTTGCACATGTTTATTGCCTTTTATTGTTAAGGTATTTGCAGAAATGAATAGTGAAGAGAAGGAAATAGTGAGCAAGAAAGGCTAATTTAGAAGTTTTACTCTTAGAATTACTTTGTTCTGTGATACTATTCACTTATCCAAAACTGATTTCTAATTCATTGTTTGCACATATTTCCTATTGACCACAACAGAATGCAATTATCCTGAATCAGATTTCCCAGTAGAAAGTTAATCCTGCTGTTTCCCATTTTGTTTAACCATTTTTTATGTATAAATGCAGTTATGTTTTGGCATTGCTGCTCCTGAAAAAGTGGCTTTTCTGGCAATTTGACTGTTAGCATCATTTGATGGTGAATATGGCCTTTCCTTAGCTCTGTCTTTAGATAGCTCTGCCAAAGTATTTTCCATGTTCTTTACTCATTTATGTTTATAATAAATCCTTGGAAGTTTGATGCTAACATCTGCTTTCTGAAGTAATCCTTTCCCTTCCTCTGCAAAAGCACACCCTGACTTATTACTGTCCAGTTGTTTATTAGAGTTAGGCTGCTAGCAATTATTGTTGTTTAAGAAAATGGATTGTTTCAGAGGGAAAAGCATGTAGGAAAACTGCATGAATAATAGTATTAAAGGTTATGTAAAATTGGCATTCACAAACATTGAGAGCATCTGCTTCCCCACAGATTTATATTCTGTAGTTTTATTACATGTTGAGTGATTAGAGGGATGTTCCTATTTCATGGACCACACTGTTGGGAAATAAAATTCATGTATCAGAGTAAAATCATTATTGAATTTTCTTGCTTGCTTAGATGTTTTATTTTAACTTCTTTATTTAATTCTAATTGGTCTTTCTGTCTCCTTTTCCCATCTTTCTTCTTGGCCTTCTTTCAATTGATGATTATTGGCAACACACTATGCCTTGGGTCCATAAATCATAATTCCTACTTCCCATAATAAGTAAAAAGGATACATAAACTGCCGATGATGGTTATTTTTTATTTGTTGTTGTTTTGTTTATAGTGCTGGCATTAAACTCAGGGCCTTATGCATACTATGGTCATTATTCTACCACTGGACTACATCCTCAAACCAGACAATTATTTTTTACATTGAATGAGAGCCATACCAAATATTTAAACTGTTCCTTAATAAAGCCTGATTGAATGTTTATCTATTTATTTGCAATATTTTGAGGATGGACTATTAAGAATATTGTGCATTGTTTTTCTCTCTGACCTCCACTAAGAGGTCAAATTCATTTAATGACAGAGAATTCAGCAAAGATTTAGCAAAACTGGTTTGGTTGATCACTCTTGTGTAAGAGTTCACTTTTCTTACATTCCCCTTTCATACTACACATAAATACACAAACACACGTGTGTGCACATGTCCATGCACACACACAGCAAGTGCACTAGTGGCTTTCAGATTTAGCATGCATCTGGATCATCCAGAGAGTCTATGAAAGCATAAAATACTGAGTACACATGTGTGTATTTCCATAATTCAACAGATCTAGGAAAAAGTCTGAAAATTGCATGTTTAACATGCTTTCAGATGCCAGCTCTGGATTGAAGACCTGCACAGTAAGACCTGCAGCGTTTGGGAACATGTTCTATCCTCTGCTTCGAGGGTGAGGCTGATAAATCAGATCTACTGGCACATGCTATTAATATTAAGCTCAAGATGGAGCTAATTCATCTGTGTCAGTGGTATTCTGCCACTGCTGCTCTGCTCCTGTCTTTGTGCCAGTCTCCAAGTATTAACAAGTCCTGGAATATGTCTGAATTTTGGATTAAAATTGAGCATTTGAATAATAAAACAGAGTGAAAAGCCAGGCTCCTTTTCTGTAATTTGTGTAGTCCATTTTTTTTATTCATTCGAGTGTGACCTAGTAGGGCACAGTATATTTATAACCACACAAGAGAACTCACATTGCTAAAACCACCATGTCTTTCTACGATGGCACCTGTGTCAGCTGATCTACTGACAAGACCAGCATCTGTACAGAATATTTAAGATATTGTGTAGTACCAGGAATAGACAGAAAGATAATTATGTTTAATACAAAAAGCAAAACTGGGGAGGAAAAACTGTAGCCACTTAAATCAGGTTTCTGATTCAAGACTTACAGAAGCATAATTGATTCACTCAATTTTGAGGCCCAGATCACCTCTTATGGCCATCCTGCCTCTAATTTCTGTCTCATCAGCTTTTGCTGTTCTCCTTTTCCATTTCTTGCCTTCATCATCCAGTACTAGATATTCTTCACAGTCTCCCTAGATACATTCTCCAGTTGATAAATATCATCCTCTCCTTCCCACTCTTGATCATCCACTTCCATCACTAGCCCTCGGCATTTGTATTTACCAAGGCTTTGATAGACATGCAGCAGAAGCTAGTAAAAATGGACAGGAATTTGAATTTAGGGAGGGTTTGAGTCCCATTCCTGCTCATGAATTGCATTTCTTTATCAAGTTTTCCAAGTTTTTGTTCCTCAGTTCTTTATCTGTAAAACAAGGTTCATTGTCACTCTACAGCTACGTGGTAAAAGTTGTTTGTCACAAGATGAACTAAAACACAGTGTTTGGCACAATGTAAATGCTTAACCAATTATGACTCTTTTTTATTTGTCTTTCCAACATCTTTTAATTTTTAATGTATTTATTTGTGTGTGTATGTGTGGGCACACTTATTACATGGCATGTGTGCAGAAGGTCAGAGAACAACTTGTGATAGTTCCATTCTTCCATCTTTTATATTCTGGAGATCAAACACAGGTCATTGGGGATTGGGGACTGAATTCAGACCATACGCATTCATTGAAAGCACCTTTATTCACAGAGCCATCTTGAAAAAGACCTCTAGCACTATGACATCACTTTCTCCTCTTTTATACCATGTCTTCACCATGAAGTGGGACCTGAAAATGCTGATGGTATTTTCCTTAAAAGAAATAAACTGGGTCTGAGTTACCTCATTCAATATGATCTTTTGTATTTCCATGCATTTTCCTGAAAATTTCATGATGTCATTGTTTTTAGCAGCTGAGTGACACTCCATATTGTGTAAGTGTACCACGTTTTCTTTATCCATTCTTTGGTTGAGGGACATCTACATTGTTTCCTGTTTCCCGGCTATTATGAATAAAGCTGCAATGAATATGGTTGAACAAATGTCCTTGTGATAGGAAGAAGTGTCCTTTGGGTATATGCCCAAGAGTGGTATAGCAGCGTACTGAGGTATATTGATTCCCAACTGTCTGAGGAACCACTATATTGATTTCCAAAGTGGCTGTACAAGTTTGCATTCCCACCAGAAATGGAGGAATGTTCCCCTTGCTCTACATCCTCTCCAGCATGAGCTGTCATTTGTGTTTTTTATCTTAGCCATTCTGACAGGTGTAAAATGGAATCTCAATGTAGTTTTGATTTGTGATTCTTTGAAGGCTAAGGATGTTGAACATTTAAGTGTTCTCAGCCATTTGAGATTCCTCTGTTGAGAATTCTCTGTTTAGGTCTGTACCCCATTTTTAAATTGGATTATTGGTTTGTTGATGTCTAGTTTCTTGATTTCTTTATATATTTTTGGATATTAACCCTCTGTTGAATGTGGAGTTGGTAAAAATCTTTTCCCATTTTGTAGGCTGCCATTTTGTGCTATTGACTGTATGTAGTCACTTATAAGTGGACATTGGCTGCTAAGTAAAGGATAATTATGTTACAAACCACTGACCCAAAGAGGCTAAGGAACAAGGAGGGCTCAAGGGGGATCCATGGATCTTCCTATATTACTGAGAATGATCCTTCTGACACTACTTCCCTAGCGCTTGGATTAAAGGCATGCATCACATTAATGCCGAGACTACTTCCCATGCTCCAAATACACTAGAAAGACATCTCTCAGTTAAAGGAGCCACCACAAAGGGTAATTCTGGAAAATTGCGGCATCTTAAGCGGGTGAGAGAATCCACCTACTTCATGAAATGCAAAATAAGTGTGGCAATCAGAGCATACTTCCTTAAGCCCTGATGGTAATGGAATAGTCTCTAGCACAGACAAGTAACAACCTAAGTCAAAGGAAGTATAAAAGACAGCAGTGCCCTGGATGTGGGCTCCCACATGGGGGCACTGTGCAGTGCCCTGGATATGGGCTCCTACATGGGGGCACTGTGCAGTGCCCTGGATATGGACTCCCACATGGGGGCACTGTGCAGTGTCCTGGAAATGGGTTCCCACATGGAGGCACTGTGCAGTGTCCTGGATATGGACTCCCATGTGGGGGCACTGTGCAGTGTCCTGGAAATGGGTTCCCACATGGGGGCACTGTGCAGTGCCCGGGATATGGGCTCCTACATGGGGGCACTGTGCAGTGTCCTGGAAATGGGTTCCTACATGGGGGCACTGTGCAGTGCCCTGGATATGGACTCCCACATGGGGGCACTGTGCAGTGTCCTGGAAATGGGTTCCCACATGGAGGCACTGTGCAGTGCCCTGGAAATGGGCTCCCACATGGGGGCACTGTGCAGTGTCCTGGATGTGGGCTCCCACATGGATAAACAGCATAGTACTCTCCAGTTTTGAAAGCACAGAAGAGAAGTGCTTTTTATTTGCTTTTTTATTCTTTCTGTGTGATTCACTTTTAAAAAGTATAAACTGTTAATAACTCTTCTCAAATATTATCCAGAAAGTTAAAGACAACTGGCTTGTTCTTTGATGTACATCCAACAAATCAGACATGCCACCATAGTAGACACTACATGTATCTTTGTTTACGCTTCAACCAACTTTACTTTCTCAGTGATTCAGGTTCTGATTACTCCAAAAACCCAAATACCTCTATGAGAAAATCCTTATCTTTTCTGCTGTAGTCTTTCTAATGGTCTTTAGAAACATTTTGGAAAGACTGTCTCTCAAATGTAAGCTGTTTTTCGCTACTGTTCCCATCATCCATTGCTCTTTACATATTAAAGCATTTTAGGTTCTCTGAAAAATGGTGATTTACTTGCTGCCAGTATCACTCCAGTAAGAGTAACGTAAAGCTATCATTTCATTTCCAGAGTGTCCATGTCTAAAGTAGTATCAAGACCAGGTTCTTAATAAGTACCTCTCGCCGGGTGGTGGTGGCACATGCTTTTAATCCCAGCACTTAGGAAGCAGAGGCAGGCAGATCTCTGTGAGTACGAGGCCAGCCAGGTCTACAAAGCGAGTTCCAGGAAAGGTGCAAAGCTACACAGAGAAACCCTTTCTCAAAAAAACAAAACAAAACAACACAAAAAAGTACCTCTCAACGAATAAAAAAGTAGTGGAATAATCACTTTCTTTGTTTTTTGATATTCAAAAAACAGCCTGCCCAAGTTCTAATATAATTACATACTTACCTACAAGTGACCTTGTGTTATTGTTGAAATACTTGCCTTCAAATCAAATTAAGGAGTTTTGTTTTACTCTTTTTTTCATGAGAAATAAAACATATGGATTGAAACTATTGATTTTATGCTCTGCCTTCTAATTGTACAAACACTAATCCCTCATTTCTTTATGTAAACTATTTTATTATTTATTTTTCTATCAACCTCTTTCTTTCTTTCTTTTTTTCCTTCTTTCTTAGAGAACTGACAAGTTTATTCTCAGTGTAAAATAATATTCAGCTTAATAGTGGTAATAGATTTATTTTTATTTTTTTGCAGATAGGAAAGCAACCAAACTTTAAAAGTTACAAAGCCAGCTGGCTACATAAAGGACAAAGAACAAACTAGCCTATAGAAATGCTAAGTCCTTAAGAGAGGAGGCTTTCTATATACAGTAAGGTATATAGAAATATATGCTTAACATCAAAATATTAGTAGTACTCAACAGTGCAAGACGAAAAAATAAATACACAGTACAAAATGGCAGAAGTATGTTTAGTGTCCATTCAGGAATATTTATTTATTGGAGGGTTGGGTGGGGAGAACAATTCATTTGACTCACAGTTTCAGATTATAGTCCACCATTGAGGGGAAGCTGAGAGAGGAACTGGAAGGAGCTAGTTAAATTACATCCTGGGGGAAATCAACAAATACTTGCTTGCTTATCTGCTAGTTTGAACTCAGCCATCTTCTTGCACTTGGTGCAATGGGTCACTTAACAATCAAGACCCCATCCCTCAGACATGCCTACAAAATTCCTCTTTCCATTTCCCTTCCAGGGTGTTTCTATGCTCTGCCAAGTTGACCAGTGATAACCAACTCTAATTGAACAAAGGAAACAGTCAACAAGAGGCGAAGCAGGCCTGGGGCTTGAGACCTAGCCAACTGCCTCAGGCCAATGAAGTCATGGGTCTTGGAGCAGCACCTATAGCTGCCATTTATTAAACCAACATAATCCCAACTACATCCTTCCCACCCTTTTATTGAAAACAGATACTTTCTCATATAATATTTCCTGAGTATGTTTTTCCCTCCCTTTACTTCATCCAGTTCCTCTCCACTTTCCCTCTCATCCAGATCCACTCCCTTTCTGTCTCTCATCAGAAAATAACAGGCTTCTAGGGGATAATAATGAAATAAAACAAACAAAACTCATCAGAATAGGACAAAACAAACAATCAGAAGGAAAAGAGCCTGAGGAAAGGCACAAGAAACAGATATGACACAGAACCACACTTATTCTCACATTCAGGAGTCACATAAAACACTAAGCTGGAAGCCATAATATATACATAAAGAAACAGTAGGGTTGAAAAAAGAGATAAAAAGTAAATATATAAACAAAAATTTACAAAATATTTTTAAAAAACTCCTGATATGACATCATGATGCAAGGAATTACAAAGATGCCATTGAGTTCATTTTCTGTTGGCCATCTATGTTTGGGTAGCCTACTCTTAAGGGTTGCTTGTTTCCCCAATGAAACTCCACTAGAGAAAACTAAATTTTCGTTTGAAAGCAGATATCAATTAAAGAGAGCTTCTGGGTTAGGATGAGACGTGTCCATTTCTGTGGGTTCTTATGCATCCCTCACAACATAGCTTCAATCCATTTCTCTTTCACTTTCCACTTTAGTGTATCTGATGATTAGTGAAGTCAAAATAAATGTAGAAAGAGGAGAAACCTGTCATTATTAAGAAGGCTAAATAGGCAGTCCACAGCAGAAGGCAGCAGGTAAGAGACCTGCCTCCAGGCAACACCACCACCACTGCAATCCATAGGATTCTGTTCCCCCAAGATCCACTCCACCAACCAAACCCACATACCTGGTCATCCTCTCCATGGTCAGTCCTCCCCAACCACGCCAGTAGACTACAAAGGCACAGGCACAACCCACACCAATTGGAAGAATAAGTGAGTGACTGGCATCCCAGTTGAATGGCCCCAAGGACCAGACACTAAACCCCAAGGCACACCTTGTCTCTCCCCCTTCCATTTGAGCACTAGCAAGGCAGCTGGGCCCTGCCCCCAACTCTGGTGGAACTCCATTGCTCTGGTGAAGTCCCCAGCAGCCGGCAAGCAGGTGAGAGACCTGCCCCCAGGCTGCACCACCACACTACCACCCACTAGATTCTCCTTCCCCAAGACCCACTCTGTGGCCCAACCCCACAAACCTGGTCATCTTCCCTGTAGTCAGCCCTCCCTTGCAACCCCAGCAGACTACATAGACACAGGTACAACCCACACCAGTTGGAAGAACACATGAGTAAATGCCAGAATAAGAATACACTCAAAAACAGAAAGGGAAATATGGCAGTACCAGAACCCAGTGATCCTATAACAGCAAGAATTGAACATTCCAAAGTAGCTGAATCATAAGAAAATGATCTTAAAAATAACTTTCTATAAAGATGATAGAGGCCTTTAAAGAGGAAATGAAAAAGTTCCTTAAAGAAATTGAGGAAAAGGCAAACAAAAAAATTAGAAGAAATCAACAAATCCCTTAAAGAAAGCTAAAGAAGAAAAGAAAAAAATCAAACAGGTGAAAGAAACAGTCAAGATTTGAAAATTGAAATTGAAACAGTAAAGAAAAAACAAACCAAGGGAATTCTGGAAACCGAAAATCCGGGAAAGCGAATAGGAACTATATATGCAAGCATAACCCACAGAATGCAAGAGATGGGAGAAAGAATCTCAGCTATTGAAGATACAATAGAGGAAATAGATTCATTGGTCAAAGAAAATGTTAAGTTCAATAAATTCTTGACACAAAACATCCAGGAAATCTGGGACACCATGAAAAAACCAAATCTAAGGATAATAGGAACAGAAGGAGAAGAATCTTATTTCAAAGGCAAAGGAAACATAGTCAACAAAATCGTAGAGGAAAACTATAGTGATATATTGTGTACCCTAAAAACCTTGCATGAGGATCAGAGGGGAGAGCCAGCTGCTCGATTAGACATAGAGAACAGGCAGTGGTGGCAAACACTTTTAATCCCAGTACTGGGAAGTGATGTCTGGGCGGAGAAAGGTATATAAGGCATGAGGAAACAGGAACTCACTCTCTTGGGGCTGAGGATTTTGTAGGTCAGCTAGTGGCTGCCTGTTCTGCTTCACTGGTCTTTCAGCTTTCACCCCAATATCTGGCTCTGGGTTTTTTTTTTTTTTTTTTTTTTTTTTTTTAATAAGACCTTTTAAGATTCATGTTACAGAAAACTTTCCCAACCTAAAGAAGGACATGCCTATAAAGGTACAAGATGCTTACAGACCACCAAACAGGCTGGACCAACAAAAATATAGCCCCATCATCACATAATAATCACAACACTAAACATACAGAATAAAGAAAGAGTATTAAGAGCTTAAGGAAAAAGGGCAGGTAACACATAAAGGCAGACCTTTCAGAATTGCACCCAACTTCTCAATGGAGACTCTGTGGAGACCTGCACAGACACTTGGCAGACACTAAGAGACCACAAAGTATGGCCTCCCATGGGGTGTCAGCAGAGCCTGGTACATTCAGCAAAGGCAGGTCCAAACTCCTCTCCCTGTATCAAGGCTGTGCAAGGTATCCCACCATAGGTAGTTGGTTCCAAAAAGCCAGCTCATACATGAGGGATGGATCCTGATCCTACTGCCAGGAGGAGCCTTAAGCAGATCAAGTAGCCCACTTTTTAAAAAATTGGATTGTTTAGTATTTTTATGTCTAGTTTCTTGAGTTCTTTATATATTTTAGGGATCAGCCCTCTGTCAGAAGTGGGGTTGGTGAAGATCTTTAATTTTTTAAGTTATTTATTTTTATTTTATGTGTATCAGTGTTTGCCTTTTCCCATTCTGTGGGCTGCTGTTTTGTCTTATTTACTGTGTCCTTTGCCTTACAGAAGCTTCTCAGTTTCAGGAGGTCTCATTTATTAATTGTTGCTTTCAGTGTCTGTACTACTGGTGTTATACTAAGGAAGTGGTTCCCTGTTCCAACATATTCAAGACTACTTTCTACTTTCTCTTCTATCAGGTTCAGTGTAACTGGATTTATGTTGAGGTCTTTGGTCCACTTGGACTTGAGTTTTGTACATGGCAATAGATATGGATCTATTTGTAATCTTCTACATGTTGACATCCAGTTATGCCAGCACCAGATCTCCTGAGTAAATTAGGGGTGGGGGGTAATAGAGAGTAGGGGATGGGGGATGAGAACATAAAGGAACGGGATGGCCAAACTGGAACAGAGATGGAGTGGAAAAGCAATGAGAAAGATACCATGATGGAGGGAGATATCATGGGGATAGAGAGAAACCTGGTGCTTGGATAGTTCTCAGGAATCCACAAGGATGACTTCAGATTAGACTACTAGCAATAGTGGAGAGGGTGTCTGAGCTGGCTTACCCAGGTAATCAGATTGGTGAATACCCTAGCTGTCATCATAAAGCCTTCATCCAGTAAATGATGGAAGCAGAAACAGAGATCCACAGCCAAGCATCAGGCTGAGCTCCAGGAGTCCGGCTGAAGAGGGGGAAGAAGGATTATATGAGCAAGCTCATGATGGGGAACCTACAGAGACAACAGAAGCAAGCTAGTGGGAACTCATGAACTTTGGATCAACAGAGGTAGAGCCTCCATGGGACTAGAGTAGGCCCTCTGTCTGCATAAGCGAGACAGTTGTGTAGTTTGGTCTGTTTAAGGAGCCCCTGGAAGTAAAATCAGAATCTATCCCTGGTGCATCAGCTGGCTTTTTGGAGCCCACTATCTATGGTGGGACACCTTGCACAGCCTTGACGTGTGGGGAGTGGCTTGGACCTGCTTCAACTGAATGTACCAGGCTTTGCTGACTTCTTATGGGAGTCCTTATCTTTTTTGGGGAGGGGATGGAGGGTACACTGGGAGTGAAGGCGGTGAGAGGAGTGGGGGGAGGAATGAGAGGGGGACCTGTGGTTGATATGTAAAGTGAATAACAATTTCTTAATAAAGAAAAAATAGTGTGTTTACATTTAATATTATGATGCTGGCACGTTAATAACATGCATAGTAAGCCTGAGTTTTTAGAAGAGGTGATATGGCAGCACAGAGTCCTCAAAATAGATGCTCTAAACTATCTACACAGCCAAAAAGTTAGGGCAGGGGTCTAACAAAACCACGCCCCCTAAAGAACACACATCGACAGGTTTGAGACAGTAGGCAGAGAATACACCATGGCACAATGAAGTCACTAACTGTATTTGCTTTGATGAAATACCATAAAATGTTGGAGCATCGTTAAAGAAGGGATAAGAAATACTAAGTAAATGCAACTAAAGGAGGGAATAAATAATTCAGGGGAAAAAAAGAAATAACAGCAATAGCTGTAAACTTAAAATGGAAATAGCAAAGACAACTTTATCCACTGTTCCTCTACCTGGGAATGGACTGAACTTCTCCTATTAAAGTAGAGTTCATCACGATCAGATACATTTCTGATCCTGTGTTGGAGCACACAAAGAACAGAGACCTGAGGGGGCCAGTATCCTTTCTCTTGCCAAGCTGGAGGTACAGGGAGTCCAGGAGTGTCGTGACTCACGGGATCTATTCGGGTTTTGTCAATGTTGCCATCACCTTCAATATGTCAGGACACCCTTTCTTCCCTAAGTGCAATGTGTTTCTGTGGCTTCCTGAGGGATCCGGGCTACTAGCACTTCTTCTATGTGCTGCTCTACTCTCAGCTTTCAACAGACCCTGTTCTCTCACCTAGCAAAGCACTGTCTCCTCACACTCCAGGGACAGATAGTTTTCCTGGTCTGTGAATGAATGACTACATCCTATGAGGAGGACTTGGTAGTAACAGAACAGTGTGTTTATCTTCTGTGTCATCCATCAAGGAAGGGTACAGCTTTGAAAAAGTGATAAGGAAAAGAAAACTATGGGGTGGGGGGATTATAAGTGACAGCCTTATCTCTGAGACCCAGATCTCCTTGCTGGAGAAGTACAGCTATCTCAGCCTTCCAGCCACTTCTCTTGTGGCAGCCAAACTCGTTTTCCATACTGAATCTGAAGCCTGAGATAGCACCGTATTCCTCCCTCAGCAGTGCGGGATACAAATGTATGACTCCTCTTCTCTTTGCCGGGGCAGATGAGGTCTGTCCTTACCCTTGCTTGGGGGCACAGCATCTTTTCCTGGAACTTGCCAGTGGACAAAGGGTACTGATACTAGCACAAGCATTCTTGTGATGGACAGAAGGTTTTCATGTCCACTCTTAAGTGGGAGAAGAACTTGGCTCCTGCTTCTGTCTCTCTGACCAGCTGTCCGTCTCCCCCAAGGGGAGGTGGTGAGAGTGTGCTTCTCCTCTTTCTCTAAAGGCAACTTTCTCTCCCTCTACTCTAGGAGCATCCTGTTTCTTCCCCCAGGAGATGATTTTGTGTGCTTTGTGGAAGTGATGGAAGGTTTTGAGATTTCATTCTAACAGACATCTCATTGAAGCTTGTGGGACAATGCCACTAATGAACACAAGTCCTTTTGTGTTCATATGAGGCATCTCACAGGCTCAAGAGATTCTAAATGATCAAAGTAAACCACATTTAGCCTCAAATTCATTAACATGTTGACATTTTGTTTGATTTTACTATTATACATATGAAAATCATCTCATCACTTATGTTCTGCCAATCATGAATTTAGTATATTAGTGTTTCCATGGGACAGGCTGCCATTACTGAAAACCCAGTTTACCTGATCCTGTGCAGCCTTGGCTCTGTGATGGGTTTAGGGAAAGATAGGCCATTGGGTATTCTTTGTCCTTTCTCATTGTTGTAGAGGAGTAACTTTTCATATCTTAAGTGAAAACAAAATTAGCCTGTTTAAGAAAAAGAAGAAACCCATCAAATGACTTTGAGACCTGAGCATGGTGCTCTTAGATAACTTATTATTTAATATGTTAATATGACTAAATGGAACACAATTCAGAATGCTGTTGATAAGACTATTCACAGGACTTTGAGATGGATCCAGAGATGAGTTCCTTTTGAGATAGATCCAAAGACAATGCTGAAAGATTTACACAAGATATTTTTTAAAAATCTGAACTGTGAAACCACAAAGATTCACTAATCAGTGCTACCTTTCTTAAGGCCCTGGCTGCTTTTAGCTATAGGGAGGAGATGACTTATCCTTCAGAAAGTGCTTGTGTTAAGCACATCTATTGCTGTTGGGGTGCAGACCAAGAAAAAAAACCATCTCAGTGAAATGTGTCTGAATCTGAGATCTTGAGACTGAGAATTTCCTGCCAGGGGCTCAATGAGATGATCTTCATCTCAGTCATTTCCTGAGGTTGGGGAGGAACAAAGGAAAAAGGAAAGGAAAAGAAAGGGTAGAAGAGGCCCCACATGAGAGCAGGAATGTGCTAGCAACGTCCAACAGGGTGTTTTGCTCTATTGTACTGAGAGCCGAACCTATTGCTGGAAAGCAAACAAAAGCAGGTGCATAAGCATTTAAGAACTTCAGGAGGATTCTGCAGTCTACTGCAGCAAGACCACGAAGTACCAAACAATCAGAAATAATGACAATGATGAAGCTGCAAACAGTGACAAAACCAAGACAGCCCTGTGGTGCAGGTAAGGAAGTGATGCCGCTCTGTCTCACTACCCCTTGAGTCTCACAGCACACTCCTGTGTGCGTGCACTGGACCTCAGCCCTGGTGAAGATGGTGGGAATAAGAACTACTGTTCCTGATAAAGTGTGCTCTTGAGAATAATAAAGTAGCATCCTGGAGTCCCAGTATCCTCTAGTGGCCCGCTCCTACTGTTTTTCTTCTGTTGGTATCTTCTGAGTTCTTCAGTGTCCTCTCTTGAGCTCCAGCATTCAGGAGCCGGAAGATTTTCATCCTGTACTGACATGAATTGAAGGTGTTAAGTTGTGAAATTTCCTTTATTTTATTTAAAATTCATGTATCAATAATAGAGTGCAGTTCTATGCAAAATGTAAAGAAACAATTTGTGCACATGAAAATAAATAGAGGACTTTGTAAAATATGTGTAAAATTTTCTTTTTATTCCTTACATTCTTAGTAAATATAGAATAATTAATCATAAATGGATACAAGGAGAATTTCACCAATTTTAAAGATGTAATATGCTATAGGACATATACTATAATGCCAAAATAAATAGTTATGCCAAAATATTTCTATACTAGGTATAATTCCTTATTATTCATTATAATGAGTATTTATGAAACTGAAACTATAATTAGAAGCTAATGGGCAACGTGCCACATTGCACATAATGCCCTAAATAAGACTAAAAGTTCTACTAAGAGGAAATATGATAGACTTAAAGTCTTTTTTATATCATAACATAGCATAAAATAAAGTAACAGTGATATGAATAAATAAAAAAGCAGTAAGAAATAAAATAATATAGAATATAGTAATAAATTCTAAGATGAACTCATATTCTGTGGAAAGAAAAGATAGTTACATGGCCCCCTGAAAATAAAAATACTTGTGATTTGAATATGGGCATGAAAACAATAAAAATTTGTAATTAAAAAGTTTTAACTCTTGGTATGAAACTGAAAAATTAGCAGAAGTAAATGCCTTTCTAACAAAATACATGATATTTGTGCCAGTCCAAGAAGTAGGACACATGAGTTAGATCATAAGAGAAATTTGAAATCATAATATCAAACACTGAGGGACCAATGCCAAATACATTGAGATATGACATGTGACTTTTCAGTGACTCTGTTAGCCCGTGAGTGCTGGTATTTACCCGTTACTTTGATGGCTGCCTGCTTCTATACATACCTAATCTTCATAGAACTCCATACTATGTGAAGCTTCATATAAATGCTAGCTACTGTTGTTAGTGAAGAAGATATAATCCTAATGCTATCTAAAGAATTGGCAAGGAGAGAGTTAAAATATTATTAATGAAAAGTACTAACTTTTATTAAATTAAGACAAATGTAAAATTGAATAACATGTACTGATTTTATTTACAAAAAGAAACCATTAAATATTAGATAGGTAGACTTTGTAGAAACACTACTCATTCTAAAGGGTAAGAAACAAATTTTTGAAATTAGGAACAAAACAGGGAATCATTCTGCTACTTTTCTTTTCAGCTCACTTGCAACAATGCCCATGCCTTTCCATACTCTATTTTTATTATTCACACTTAAATACAAAACATCCTGTGTGATTTACTTATTTTTCTAGTTTCCTGATGGCATCATATCCTTCAGAATGTGAATTTCATGAGGACAGAGTTTTCTCTGTTCGCTTCTTTGCTATATTCTCCAGGCTTTGACTAGCATCTGTAACATGAATTATGTGGGCCAAATACTTTGATCAGCTACGTTATAAGCTCCATGTTATATCTGAGGTAATAGTTAATGAGAAATAGCATTGGAATAGACAAAATTACTTGATGATTGTTACATATATCAAGAAAGCCTAGGAGCTTTAACAGAAAATATAAAACTACTCAAATTAATGAATATTTGACAAGGAGTCGAAATCTTTCTCCTAGGACTTTGAGTCCAAAGGGGTACAATATCTCCATAGTGCTAGCTGTGACTGGAGTTGAGCTGCTGTTAAGAGCATCCATAAGTTTGTTCAGGCTTGCTTGCTCCCGAGGTCCTTGGAGCTCCTCTGTCTTAGTTTGCTCTCTGTTGTTGTGATAAAACACTAACCAAAAGCAACTTGAGAGGAAGAAAGAGTTTACTGGCTTACAGGTTACAGAGCATCATGGAGGGCCGCCAATGCACTACCTCAAGGCAATAACCTGGAGGAAGGGGCTGAGGCAGAGATAGCGATGGAGTGTCATTTACTGGCTTGTTCTTCATGGCTTGCTCAGGGTGGTTTCTGATAGGACCCAGGACTGCTTGCACCACTCACAGCATCTTGGACCTTTAACAGCAATCTTTCATCAAGAAAATGTTCTAAGATATGTCCATGGGCCAATCTGATGGAGGCCATTCCTCAACGAAGTTCCCTCTCCCAGGTGTCTACAGCTTGTGTCAAGTTGACAAAAACATGCCCTCTTTCATGTTTATTTTTAATTCTGCGAATTCACCAATGAATATGTGTGTGTGTGTGTGTGTGTGTGTGTGTGTGTGTGTGTGTGTGTGTGTATACAGAAACACATTTTGCTTTAATTCAAAATTAACTTTTTGTCACTTGTTATCAACAGATTCTACTTGGTAAAAGAAATAAAAGTGCTTTTTTTATATTTTAACTTAAACACCAATGATACAGATTCATCTTGGCAAGCCTTATCATACAAACCATAGTGCAGAGACAAACATAAAACATGAGAGTGTAAAAAGAGCAGTGATGCAAAAATAGCATCCATATTAGTACATAATTGACTGAATTCTTAGAGCAACAGATGTTCTGGCTAATTTAATTTTCTTATAAATTGACAAATAAGACAAGAAGCTCCCAACATTTGAGAAAAATCTTTATGTGTCTTGTTTCACTTCATTGTATCAAAAAACAAAGAGCACACTGCACTGTTTTATTGGTGATTCCAGGTTTCCCTCTACCTTACATCATTCTGACCATTACTGAACACAGTGATAACAGTTTTCAATTTTAAATCTATAGGTTAAATTGCCTCCTATTGAATTGTTAGTGGTTCCTAAAAATCATTAATATGATGATTAATCTTGATTATCAATTTGACAGCATTTAGAATTTTCTAGGAGACACACCTCTGGGTTTTGAGCCTGTTTCCAGGGAGGATTAACTGAGAGGGAATATCCTGCTTTGAATGTCAGTGCCACAACCTCTTAGAGGGCTACCTGGACTGAATGAAAATGAGGAAGTGAGGTGAGTACCAGCACTCACTTCTCCCTACTTCCTGACTGTACATGCAACATGACCAGATGCCCCAGTTAGAGACTCTTATTAGCAAGCTCTCTGTGCCGTGATGAACTAGATCCTTCTAAAACAGCCAGAACACACGCTTCATTAGGGTGCATCTGTGGGCACTTTATTTGAGAAGCACGAAGAGTGACTAGTACAGAAAACTGGTACTGGGAATGGGCTGGTGCTTTACTAAAGTGCTAATAAATGCAGTATAAGCCTTTGATGTAGGTTGTAGCTACAAGCTAGATAAGTTCTAGAATTCTCTAAGCAAAGTTTAATGGGCCAGTCTGTTGGGAGTTTGGAAGACCAGAATACTAAGAGAAACGAGAATGGTGGAAACCTGACTCATGAGGTTCAGAACAGAGCAAGGACTCTATTGGGAACTGGGCTAGTGTTGCACTCTAGCAAAGAGTCTTTTCATGTTCTGTGGGCAAGATGGAGGCTGAACTCAAAAGTGATGGATGGATTAGTTTGCATGAAGAAATTATAAGAGAACATGGCATTCAGCTGTGTCATGGTTAGGTCTTATTTCTCTTATTCATGGCAAGATGGAGCAGCAAGTGAAACAGAAATACATAAAACTTAGTTTGATGAGGGAATGTATGAGTTTGAAGTTGTGGTTGAAAGGATGCAGAGAGTGAAGCTGTAGTTGTTAGAACAAATAGCACAGTTAAAGAGAAATCCCCGCTTTGAGCTAAGACAAGACTCCACTCAAAAAAAACGCAAATTATTTTTTTCAAGACAGGATTTCTCTGTGTAGTTATGATTCTTGTCCTGGAACTCGCTCTGTAGACCAGGCGGGCCTCAAACTCACAGAGATCTTCCTGGCTCTACCTCCTGAGTGCTGGGATTAAAGGCATGTGCCACTGTTGCCTGGCTGAAAATGCAAATTCTTTTGGCAGGATAGAGAATGAACAGAGAATATAACTTAGTGGTTCTTTGCTCAAAAACCATCACAATGGGTAGTTTTTCCAGGGTCGCCCAGTTAGATGCACAGAGGCTATGATGAAAGGAAGACAGACATCTCTAGCTGGCCCCAGAACTTGGCACTGCCATACACGTTGTACTAGCTATGGGGATATACAAAGCACAAGAGCAAGGGAGCCCTGGAGAAAGAACGCCACTAAGGCTGGCAGTATGTGTCTTTTGAGGACTTTGTTTGGTGGCTAGGGTTTTACAATTTAAAATGATGTGTTTTGTGTCGAACTAACAAGGGTTAGGTTTGTAGTGCTTAATATTGTCCATTTGATGTTCAAGTGTCATTTTGATGGGATTTGGAATCATCGGGAAGATACACCTCTGGGCACATCTATGAAGGTATTTCCACAGTAGTTTAACTGAGGAAGGAAGGTTTGCCTTGAATATGGGTAGTACCATGCCACATGCTTCACTTCTAAACTGAACAGAAGGCAGGTGGAGCACCAGTATGCATCTCTATATTTCTAATGACAGATGAAATGGAACTAGCTGCTTTATGCTCCTGCCACACACTACCTCCACCTCATGATGTACAACTTGTGTTTTAATTAGTTACTGTTTGATTGCTGTGATGAAACATCATGACCAAGGCAATTTATAAAAGAGAACATTTGATGTGGGGGCTTGCTTCTAGTTTCGGAGGATTAGCATATGGCTATCATGGCAGTGAGCACGGCGGCAGGCAGGCAGGCATGGTTCTGGAGCAGTAGTTGAGAGCTTACATCGAATCCGCAAGCATGGGACAGAGAGAGAGAGGCTAGAGATGGCAAGGGATTCTGAAACCTTAAAGCTACCTTCAGTGACATACTTCGTCCAAAAAGGCTATACCTCCTAGTCTTTCCTGAAAGTGTTCCACCAACATGGAACCAAACATTCAAATATACAAGTCTATGCTGCCATTCTCACTCAAGTCACCACAATGTCCCCTCAAACAATGAACTGAAGTAAACCTTTCACAAATTTACTTGGTCAGGCATTTTGTCACAGCAACAAGAAAGGTAACTAACACAACTTAATACCAAGTTTTAAGTTGTTAATCTTTTTGGAATCTTCCATTACTTATTGTTGGCTATTTTAAAAATATGTTTTTAATTGAAATAGAATTACATCATTTTCCTTTCTCCTTTCCTTTCCTCCATCCCCTCCCAGCTACCTTCTCTCAAACCCCTTCCATATACACCAAGTTTTAAGAATATACATTCTCTTTTCTTTGATAGTTATTGTTATACACACATCTACGTATGTATATGAATTCACAAATATATAAAAATATAATTTGCTAAGTCTATTTTTGTGGTCTGTTTATATATGGCTTTAGATCTGAGGTTTGGATAACCAGTAAGAGGGTTGATTCCTGGGAGAGGCCAACCAGGCCAACTCTTCTGGTAACTTTTGCTGTTGTATTTATTTGTCTAGGGTGGGATCCAGAAAAATTCTTGCTCTTCTATATTAATATGACCATTGTTATTGTCATTTCATGCAGCCGTGTTTATGTAGTCATTTCCCAGAGAGACTGTTTCACAGCCCCTGGCTCTTACCATCTTCCCATGCTCTCTTCTGCTTTGCTCCCTGAGCCATAGATGCAGGAGCTGTGATGTAGATGCATCCATTAGGATGTGGCTCCCCATGATCTGGGAGACATCACTAATTAAATTATTAAATTTAGTTATTAAATTCATAGATTATCCTATAACCGTAACTTCTCTGTTTTCTGTCCTTATCGAGAATGTGGTGCCCCCCAAATTTCTAGTTTTTAAGTATATCTAAATAATTTTTATAGAAAATATATTTCAAGTTGCTGATGTCCTTTTAGTTTGCTTTCTGTCCTCTAAGTAAAGAAAGGGATTGACAGAACAAGTGAAGGGTGCTCACTTAGAAGACCCCGTGTAAAGCTGGGAGAGATGTCTGTTTGTGTGATACAAACACAAGGATTAGAAAAGAAGACAATGAGTTATGAAACATTGTATGGCTCCTCAGTTATTGAGTCTGAAGCAGCTTAAATGCTAAGCAAAGAATGCAATGGTCTAGTTTTTAGAATGATCAATGACCTCAAGCAGTAGACAATAAACAAAAAGTGTAAAGCAATATGTACAGAACTTGAAAAAGAAATTTACCAAGTAGAGATTCTGAAAATTACAAACACACACACACACACACACACACACACACACACACACACACACACACACACACACACTTGTATTGAAACTCAATGAAATAAATTAAAAATGCAATGTAATGGATTGCCTATTGACAAAATCAAGCACAAGAATGAATACCAATGATTAAAGACAAGATTTCTTTTTTACACCTAGCTTTTTGAGAAACCTCCAGACTGATTTCTAAAGTAGTTGCACTAGTTTACACTCTGCCAACAGCCCCTACATCCATGCCATCATCTCCTGTTAATTGTATTCCTAATCATAGTCATTCTGACTTGGGTGAAATGGAATCTTAAAGTGGTTTTAGTAAAATATCATTAAAATGGAAGTAGGGTGGGGTAGTATTGGGAGAGGAATGTTTCAACATGGTGAGAAATGGGGAATGGGGAATTAAGAATGTGGAAGAAGGCTTCACCAAAATGAAGGGATATAAAAAAGATATATGAAAATCTATAATCTTGTAACATACATAAAATATATAATTAAATGGGATAGTATAACACAAGTGACATAAACGAACAGAGGGGATAGTTAGTTAAAAGTTTAAGTAGGAATGGGGGAGGGAGAACAGGGGAGTTCAGGGCATAGGGTTTGAGTTAAATAAAACTAAGGATGTATGAATAAGTCTTGTGGAAATCCACTAGTTTGTAAGATAATTAAAAATGTAATATTAAAAATGGGATTTTGCCGGGCAGTGGTGCCGCACGCCTTTAATCCCAGCACTCGGGAGGCAGAAGCAGGTGGACCTCTGTGAGTTCGAGGCCAGCCTGGTCTCCAAAGTGAGTTCCAGGAAAGGCGCAAAGCTACACAGAGAAACCCTGTCTCGAAAAACCAAAAAAAAAAAAAAATAAAATAAAATAAAAATAAATGGGATTTTGATTAGAAACACTCTGCAGCAGTGGATGATACTTGTCCCAGAAACCATGGGTAGTTAATGAAAATTTTAGTGGCAGGCAGGAGTGACATGTCCTTACAGGTTATTGTTGAGAAGGAAACGACATAGGGTATTTCCATTTCTCTTGGTAGTTTGCATAACTGATAATACTCCATTGTTGAAGCTATTATCCAATTTAGTTTCAGAACATTGAAAAATTCATCTCCATCTAACCAGAAAATCTCACCCAGCATTCATAGTGCTTGGAATGCTATACAAGCTGCTGGGGATGGGATACTTATTATCTTACCCTGCACTGGACCCAATATGCTGCGATACTAACTCACTGGGCAATTTGTATCTACTGGTGTGGTGGTATTATGTTCCCCAAAATATATCGTGCACTCTAATAAATTTATCTGGGGTCAGAGAACAGAACAGCCACTAGACAGACATAGAGGCCAGAAAATGGTGGCATTCACACCTTTAATCCTAGCAGACATAGAGGCCAGAAAATGGTGGCATTCACACCTTTAATCCTAGCCTTCTGGAAGCAGAAATCCATCAGATCTCTGTGAGTTTAAAGCCACACTGGAAACAGCCAGTCATGGTAACTCACGCCTTTAATCCCATGAAATGAGCCTTTAATCCCAGGAAGTGATGGCAGAAAGCAGAAAGGTATATAAGACATGAAAACCAGGAACTAGCTGGTTAAGCTTTCAGGCTTTGAGCAGCACAGTTCAGCTGAGATCTATCTGGATGAGGACTCAGAAGCTTCCAGTCTGGGGAAACAGGATCAGCTGAGGAATTGCCAAGGTGAGGTAGCTGTGGTTTGTTCTGCTTCTCTGATCTCCCAGCTTTAACCCCAATACCTGGCTCTGGGTTTGTTTTAATTAATAAGACCCTTTAAGGTTTGTGCTACCTACTGGTGAAACTGTGGTAGGATGGTTATGTCATCAACTACTTTCTGATTGGATTAGAGGCATGCTCTACAGGAGATATATCAGGTCTGGTACTGTAAACCTTTTCAAAATTTCATTCCTCTTGATTGGAAAGATCATAGTCCTTGCAGGAGAGGCCACCTATTGATGTTTCACTAAATGGTCACATTGATAAGTTGCACACTTTTTATCAATGTTTTACTTACTGTTTATGAAGACATAAGATCTGAACATTTGATGGCTTTTCCAGCTTTAAATTCCAAATAATTACACAGTTCTCTCACAAACAACATGGTCAGGAACATTACAGCAACATTCTCTCTGTAGTACAAGTTGCAAAAGCAACTTAGAAAGGAAAGGATTTGTGTTTGTTAGGGGTTACAGTTCACCAATAAAGGAATCAAGGCAGGAATTCAAGTGGGGAACCTAGGGGCAGGAACTGAATCAGAAGCCAAATGAACCCTTTTCTCCTCCCATGTTGCTTTTGGTCAAAGTGTTTTAACACAGCAATAGAAAGTTTCTTTATATTTATGTTCATGTCCATAGGTTTGTGCAGCTTTCAACGTGGGCAGAGAAACTTTTTTTTTCTTTTAGTTTACAGCAGTTAGTAGTTGATACTGAGATTGATAACTGGTCAATGTACTGAGAATAAGATATTTTCAGTGTACAGGAGTAGATGGTTCATATATATCACAACCCTATCCAAAGATTAGAGAACTCTTTGGGTGAGTGGGTGGAAAGAACATAAGAGCCAGGAGATGTTGAGGAGTGCTACGAAATTCTGTCTTCTGCATTCAAAATGGTTAAAGCACATAGGCACTCACAGCAGCACGAAGACCTGCACAAAATGAAGGCAGTCAAAATTCCAGCATGGACACAGGAGGGGCTCCGAGGCTCCACCCCTAGCTGAGAAAATAAAGGCAGATGATGGTTGTTCGGGGAAGGGGAATAATGGTTTTTTGAGGATGTGCTCTCTGGTAGGTCTCTCATGCTCCAGTAGATGACCCCACAGCCTTCTGCACATGTTCAGCACTAACTGAACTCAGTGGGCTACTATCAAAGTACACTGTACTAAAGTGTGAAAATGTTATGCGATTCATTACTTTGTATAGTTAATATATGCTATTAAAATTTTTAACAAACACAGAAGAAACACAGATGATAGAGTTATTAGACAAATAGAAGAGTCATTATAAATATACCCCTAATGCTCAGAAGTTAGAGAAGTGAATGTAAATATCGAGGAAATAAATGTGTGGCATTTATAAAGTGCTACTCCAAACTTCTGAATGCAAAAATGAACAATGTATAGCATGAAAAATTCACTGGATGAGATAAAGAGCCATGAATTTGAATATAGAAAACAATAGAGACTATTAAAAGTTATGGAGATAAGTAGAAAATAAGGAATTAAGTATCTATATCTATATGCATATATGAAGTTCTTGAAGCTAAAAAGTACTTGTCAACCCCCCCCCCGTTGTTTTTTTTCTTTTTTTGGTGGGGGGGGTGCGTTTTTGAGACAGGTTTTCTCTGTGTAACTTTGCACCTTTCCTGGAACTCGCTTTGGAGACCGGGCTGGCCTCAAACTCACAGAGATCCGCCTGCCTCTGCCTCCCAAGTGCTGGGATTAAAGGCATGCACCACCATTGCCCGGCACAATCATAGTACTTTTGAGGTTGAGGGAGGAGGATCTCTATGAGTTCAAGACCAACCTAGGCTACTTAGTGATTTCCAGGTTGACTTGGGCTTTAGTGTGGAAACCTATTTCAATTAAATAAAAAAAAGAACATAGGAGTGAAATAATGAAAGAAACTAGACATAATTTTATTAGGATCAGAAAATGTTGATTCACAGTAGATAATGTCAGAAATAAAGAATATTTTATAATGTGTATCAAGATATTCTAATGTCTTGTTACACAGTCTCTACTGTCCTGATTCTCACTATCTAACACATGCTAGAATGAATGGAGTTGGTATTTATAGACTCATATATTTGTATACTTAGTCCTGAGCTAAGCTAAGAAGAATTAGGAGGTGTGGCTTTGTTAGAGGAGGTGTGCCACTGGAGGAAGGCTTTGATATCTCAAAATCACATGCCAGGGCCCGGGCCAGACCCAGTCTCCCAGTCTTACTCTCTGTCTTTCTGTCTCTCTGTCTCTGTCTCCTCCACCCCTTCTGCTGCTGCTACCTGAGGATCAGGATGTAAAAGCTCTCAGTTACTGCTCCAGCACCATGCCTACCTGTGTGCTGCCATGTTCTCAGCCACGATGGTAATGGACTAAACCTCTGAAACTGTAAGCCAGTCTCAATTAAATATTTTCATTTATAAGAGTTGCCATGGTCATGGTGTCTCCACATGTTAGAAAACTAACTATGACACTGACCTAGAAATTCCAGTAATTATTCTCCCTCAGCCTCCCACATGCTGGGAACATGAGCATGTACCACCACACCACCTTTCAGTCTATTTATTGCCTGTCTCTAAAATATATTTGTCTATTTATTTGGTACTTGGTCAGTTATATTAGGATATATATATATACTCTTCCAATATACCTTGAATCTATGCAAGAATTACAAGTGTTGGAGCAGAAATATAAAATGAAAATAAGTAACTGAAGTCTAGACAGCCTTAAATTCTTCAGCTATGAATGTAGGAAGCATTAAGTGAGTTGGAGCCAATCTTTTTAGCTTAATTAGTTTTAAAAATTGGTGTAAGGCTACCTTCTAGTAGTTACTATATACTGTAATGTGGCCAATGCCACTTCATGCAGCAGTAAATGCTTATACAATTAGTAATGTAACCAAGCCCAACTCATAAGAACATCCACAGTTAGAAATGCAGTGGCAGAGACTTATTATTTGTTGTTCTTTGCATATGGAGCATAGTGTTTTCTCCTGGATGTGTGACTAAATAAAAAGGTGCAGAGTTCCAGCAATCAGAATAAATGCCTCAAACATCTGCAGCTATACATATGTGGAGCATACAGCTGTGTTTATTTCAAAGATAACACATTTACATGCATACAATACATTTGCTTAAATGTATATTTTATGCATGTGAGAAATTCAAACAAAGACATTTTCTCTATTTGAATATGCATTTGAAAAATGACTCAAAGACATTCTCTACATTTATTTAAAGCTAACAGCATTTATTTATACAGTGTACCTATTAATACACAATCATAACTCTTTCAGACTAACATTTTTAAAAGATTAAAGAAACTTAAATGGGAGCATAAGTCACACACATCAAAAAAGTTTTGGATAGAGTTATTCATAGTTCAATCTTTCAAAAGACTTTGAAAGTTCAGCAAGATTAAAAAAAAGTAAAATCATTTGCAATTGGAATGTGCTCATTTTATTCCAACAATTTTGTCACAGCAGGGTGGGCATTTTATTTGAAAAAGGAAGCATGTATCTTGAGTTATTTATTTTTCTTTCTACTATACTATCTGATAAGATACACATTCCTTGTTTTTGATTTAATAAATGATAAATAGAATGCTTCATTATTTTAAACCCTTCCCTGAGAAAAATACATACCCAAGTCTAGTTAAGATCATTAATATAATCTCATTTAATTCTACCTTTGCTTAAGTTAAAAGAAGTGGATACCAGAAAATAATTGAGAAGTACAGAAAATAAAAACATTTTAAGTTTCATTTCTCAAGATATCATGAGAGATTTTGGAGAAATTTTTATGTGTCTACATTCTTTCTGTATGGTATTTTGCCTCTTACAAAAGATGTAATGGGTTAGCCAGAGGAGGATAGTAAACTTTAGTAACAAAAATTACAATTGAAGGGATTTTATTTATTATTGTATTGTATTTTTCTTTTTAAATTAAAAATAGATTCTCCCCTAATACCATACATCCCAACCAGTTTCCCTTCTCTCCACTACTCCAGCTCCCCCAACCACCCCCAAAGGTCCTCTCTCTTCTAGATCTACTACCCCTATATTCCCTCTTCATAAAAGGGCAGGCCTCCAAGAGACATTAGCCAAACAGGACAAAACAAGATACAACAAGACAAGGCAAAAGCCCTCATATCAAGGCTGGACAAGACAACCCAATAGGAGGAAAAGAACCTCAAGAGCAGGCAAAGAGTCAAGAGATACACCTGCTCCCGCTGTTAGGAGTCCCACAAGTACACTAAGCTAACAGCCATAACACACACACAGAAGACCTGGTGCAGACCCATGCAGGCCACGTGCTGCTTCAGGCTCTGTGAGACCATGTGAGCCCCACTTAGTTGATTTGGTGGTTTCTCCTGGTGTCCTCCACTCCCTCTGACTCCTACAGTTTGCATTTTAAATTTAGTTTACATCAGTATAAAGAGAAACACTGCTGGCCCTTAGCTTTGTTCAGTGATTAAATAAACTTAACCAGTTCTAGCCTGTTTCCTACACTGTAGATAATAATCTTTCAAGAGGTGTTGTCAGGATTGTAAAAAGCACAATTTAGAAAGCAGTCAATTGTCAAATATATTCCCAATGTTAAATACCTCAATATTGTTTGTTCTTATTTTACAGATGTGAAAACTGTTTCTGAAAAAGACCCACAATCATAGTCTCTGGTCACATTTCAACAATTACTTTTCCTAAACTGACTGTCTTGTTAAAAGTAAAAAATTAAACCAAGCGTTTCCCATTCATTTTCTTTTTTTGAATCTCACGACCTCCCCACCCCTTGACTGTTGGAAAGTTTTCCTAAGGATATTCCCCCGACTGGATTTGGGTGTGTTTGCGTGTGAAAGGTGGAAGTTGGCCACTCGTTAAAATAACTTATTATGTTTGTGAAAAAGTCAGACTTCTCTAGGTTAACTCGTGCATCCTCAGAAGTACTGAAGCTTTCTGGTATTGAGAAGGGATGGGCCTAAGGGCTGGCGCCATCCTGCAGGCTCGCGCGGGGAAGGTCTAGCCAATCAGAGCGCAGACTGAGGGCTGGCCCCGCCCCTCCTCCTATGGTCCTCCCGGAGTAGGGGTGCGCGGCTCCTCGTCCCGCCCCTGCCTCTGAGTGACAGCAGCGTGGACAGCTGCTCACCCGGCCGGACCCGCAGTTGGGCCGCCCTCGCTGTGCTCCGCTGAGGTGTGTTTCCGGCGAGGGCTGGGGGTTCGGGGTCCCAGTGCTCAGGATGCGGGCCCGGGGCTGGGAGCGCGCTTCCTCGGCGTCTCCCAGCCCTGTCTCCGGAGACTGTAGCTCCGGCCCGGGGGCGGCCCCAGGCGCGGGGCCTGGGCGTTGGGAGGCTCTTCCCGGAGAGCTAGGCTCCGAGGCCTCCTTTTCCACCCGTGTCCTTCTGGCTGGGCTGGGGCGGGGTGGGCGTGGCCGCCTCGGTTGCCGAGCAACGCGGGGTGCGCCCTGCCAGCGTGTCTTGGAGCTCCTGGTCTTGAAACTCAGTCCCACCCACTCCCCTCCGCCCCGGTCTTACCCTAGGCTGTGGATTCGCTCCCTGTGCTGTCCATTAACTCGAGGGCCGTTTCATAGCTGCGTGTAACTCTAGTTTCTACAAATTCTGCTCAGGCCTCCCTCTTCTGTGTTTTAATTCCTGTATACCCTATTCTGTTTACCTTTTGTGGGAACAGTCTCTGAAACCAAAACATTTGTAGAGAAGAGTTGCTTTATTGGTTAGTGCTCCTGGCAAAATGGGGTTACTTTTACTGATGCTTGGTGAATCCTTGAACCCAAACGATGTTGCTGTCTGTGTGGGTGCCTAGGAAAAGGAGTTCTGCGGTATGATGTCTTCCACTTGACCTTAATGAACTTCCTTTGGAAGTTGCAACTCATTACAGGAAGGGCTTTCGTATATGGTCTTCCTTGCAGTCTACTGTGAAGCATATTAAACATCAAAACACCTACTATTGGACCCATATTTAATGATGAACTACAAGTACAACGCAGGTAACTTTTGCAGATCTCTTCTTCCCCCATATCTTTTGGCCCCACATGCTTCAGCAGAACAAACGTTCTATAGGAAAACACAAAGGAGAAAGAAGTTGGCCTTTCTGTCTCTGTGCTAGGCTTCCAATGTAAATCCTCAGGAAGGGAGCTTTGCTTCTTCGGCTGTTCACTAGCCAGTAAGGCAAGGTTAGTTTTCCTTATATGAGAACCCTCAACCATTTTTCATCTCTAAAGTGCTCAATCTAGTGTCTACCCTAGTAGGATTAACTGATTTAAAAGTATGATTAAAATAGTGATCTGTACAAATGCAAGGTGTTACTGATTACAATTTCCATTTGTTTAGCTTAGAGTACTTTAAAATGTTATTGACTCTTCTCTTAGTTCTTTGATTTGTTCAGAAATGAAAATGAAGCCCTTTAATCTTTCCTTTACTGGTTCAGCGTTGTTACTGCTTAGGTAGCACATGAGTGCCTTGCATGGCAATTTCTCTGCCCTTAACAACATTAGTTCCCCACCTGATTACAATACTCAAAAGTGGGGATGTAGTCGTGTGGGGCCTCTTGGAAAGATTAGGAAATGTTAGTGTTAAATCTAATAATTTCCAAAATTTTTGATGTCACCATTTTGAGAAGTCAAGGAAAGCTGTAAGTAATCCTTTAGATGGGGCAGAAATTGAAGAGTAAGTGGAAGCTATATTGAGACCACCTGTTTTAATTTAGGGACAAGATAATAACTTTCTCCCATGACTGATTTTTTGGAGCAGAGATTTTTAATACTCTTTCTTCCAAGGAGCCTCTTACCCCATCTAACTCTCCATATAGGGTCATTACAATCCATCTCATATTTATTAGTAATCAACCAATATCCAATACTGAATAACGTGCTGCTGTGTTAAAGTGTAAGCTGTGTTTCATTCCAGATCTCCATTGATCTTGCCTATGAAATCATATTCAGGTATTTAAACAAGTTGAGATAAACATAAAATGTGAAAAATTTCTCTTGCATCAGTGTTCATTTGGGCAAAGAGAGGCTGATTATGCAACTGTAAAATCATTTCCTGGTTCTTTTTTACAGTTCAAGTGAAAGACCTTTTGTGTTTTAATATACATAGACTAGCACACATATCATGGTTTTCTTCACTGGTAGCTGTTTTCCTGACTTTATAGAAGACTTTAAATAGAGTTTGATATTTTTTGCTCAGATAACCCGCAAAAGCAGATACCGGTTATAAACATGCTCCCACTGGATAGAGATAGCATTGGAGTATGAAGTATGTATTTCTTTTGTAGTAAGTGTTGAGTATACAAAAGGACCTGGTGTTTCTTAGAACTATTCATATGAACTCTGTCCTTCTTTATATTTGGGCTCTCAATTTTTAGTAAATAAACTAGATCAAAGAAAGATAAACTAGACAGAGCATCAACGGTTTAAACATTTTAAGACTTAGAAATGGATTTTTGTTTCTTGTCCTGAGTTTGTAAACGGTATTTGAACATCAGTCTTGCTGTTAACAAGCTGACTGGGGGTTAGTGCTCTTGACAGGATACAAAAAATGGCTAGTCCTCTTTCCTAGCCTCTCTAGCCTTCTATTCCCTTTCCCAGAGACTAGACCTTCAATCACCTGCTGGAGAAAACTTTTAGTCTTTAGAATAGATATGCTTACTCAGACTTACGGTTTTGTATCCCCCACACTAGCTCCATCATGGGAGTGATGTAGACTGGTGGGTCCCAGTCACTGATTAGACAGTGCTCTCTGACCTTGTTGCTGCCAAAATACCTGACCACAGCAACTGAGGGATGGAAGGTTTATTCTGGATTAATGTACCAGAAGTAGTCAGAGGTGGTGGGGAAGGCCTGGGGGCAGGAGCATGGGGCTGCTGGGAATACTCTATCAACAGGAAGAAATGAACAGTATATGCTTGTGCTCAGCTAGTTTTCTTCTTTTTATGCAACCCAAGACCCAGCCCAGGGAATGGTGCTGCCCACTTTTAGACTGGGTCTCTCCACCTTGACATAATGATGATAATCTGTTTAGACAAGCCCAAAGGCCTGTCTCCTAGATGATTCAAGGTTTTATTCGGTTGATAATTAATACTAACTATCACATTCTCTTATTTAGAAACTGAGTGAATGGAATCTTAGTTCAGGATTGTTAACCTGGTGCTCTGGTTACAATGAGTGAGTGATATTTCTTGGTCATTGGATGTGTGTAATTGAATTTTTACATTTACATGTTCCTCCATGTCAAAGTGTGAAGTGAGGACGTGTTTCCCCCAGACTTTGTGCATATATCCTTGTTTTGGTTTCAATAGCATTGGCTCTATAGATGTCTTAAACATACTTTTTTGAATATAGTATTTTTGTATTTTCTCAGAATAGTTAAAATGATACTAATAGAAAATAGTGATTCATATTTACTCATATTTTATTTTCTCAAGAAATTTCTTAATTGAACAAATAGGAATGATTTAGTCTAGGAACTAATTCTTTTTCAGACCTCTTAAATATACTTAATCTTTTTTTATATGGTAGAAATGCCAGGTGTCTTTGAAACAGTAGAGTGATTTGTGTGTGTATTTTAGTGAAAAAAAATTCTTTTACCTCATAAATTTGAATAATAATAAAAGGGTAAACATTCTGTACTCAGTGATATAGCAAACCATTGTGTTGAATCACCAGGTAAAAGAATTTCATAAGATGAAGGTTTTTTGTCAACAGCAGTCTTTGAAGTCATGGAAACCTGGCAAGAATAAAGTAGCTTGCTTCTTTTATAGATTCTCATAGTTGCATATTTGCAAAAACAGCAGTCCAGTTAGATTGTAAAATGTAAAATTTTAACTATTATACAACAAAGATGACTCAATCTGGAGAACACTTGGTTTTGCATAATAATGTCATATTTAGAATAATAAATTATATGGCTACCTGTGACAAGATCCAAATTATGGATTATAGTTTATACCCTGATTCAGGTGGGGAGTATATTGGATGGAAAGCTTTAGATTTGACTCTGGTAACAGACATATTATTTATTGGGTTTTAAAACATTTCTGTTCATCAAGTTTATTTTGTGTAAGAAGGCCCGGAGATTAGTGGGTTTTGTTATTTTTTTCCCACCATCATATTTGAGCATTGTAATGCATTCTTCACAGTGACTCAGTGTAGCACTCGGTCTCTCTGGGTAGGGTTATAGTAGATTATTTATTTTCTGATACTGTCCCTTCTCTGCTTCTTGGATCCCATTCTCTAGATTCTTTCCTTTCCTCAAATCTGTTTCCTCCAAAACACTGGACTATGCAGAAATGTCCTATACAGGTTTTTATGTGGTATTCTGGAAAACATAGCATTTGGCAGTGAAATCAAGTTGAAGAAAACACCCCATTGAACCAAGGAAGTTAACGAACAACTCAGAGGCATGCCTGAAGTCAAAGAAGACCAACTCAAGGAAATGTTTGATGCTGGTGTGTTCATAATGCATGGCCTCTATGTTTAGAACTCCATCCAGGAAAGTCATACAGAGATAAAGTGATAGTAGAGAGAGAGCAGCAAAGATGAAAAGATGACAAGAAAATGAAAAATATAAGAAACATTGAGTCTTTACTTTTGGTGTAATGACACTAATTTAGTGGTTTATAAACAATGCAGTTTCATTAACTTATACTTGTGTAGTTTGGAGTTAGATATGTATCACATTGGATGGTAATAACAGTGCTATCAGGGCTGTATTCCTTTGTGTTACTTCCAGTAGACATTCTTGGTTTATGTGCCTTTCCCATCCACCCACATTCCTACATATCTGACCCTCTTCTTTCATCTGTTAAGACAGCAACATTGCATGTGTCTGACTTTGTAGCCCCATATCCTAATGACAGTGTGGACCCATCAGTAACTTATTCCAGGTTCTGTGAATTAAAATTCGTACATCTTTGGCCCTAGTGGGTATAATACCATCTCTGGTATAAGTAAGTCAGAAGTTCACAATGTTTTATTCTCATTCAAATATATATTGTCACTACTGAATGGATTTGTTTCTTTAACACATGCTGTCAGTTTTAAATAAGACTTAACTAAAGTATTTGAAGACACTGCTTCATCAGCTTAAATAGCATACACATACACTTTTATGTTCATGGAACACGTCTTATAATTAGTACCTTACCAGACTGAGTTTTCCCCAAAAGCAAACAAGGTAGCTAGACTCTCTTATACTTATAGCAGTGGATTTCTATTGCTCAAACCCTAGAAATACCAGACACATGGGTATATATTTTAAGTTCCTAAAACATTGCTCTGCTGGCTTTGTGGAATTAGACAATGCAAAGTGCAGATGTGAAAGTGGGAACTTTCCATTCCTGAAGGTACATTCTTTTGTTTTCATGTGAAATAGTTTTTTTTCTTTATGATTGCAATTTGAAATTGTTCCTTCTTTGAGTGGTCGTATCTTACATAAAAAAAAAAATGCCTTTTGAATCTCTTGTTTGTTTTCAGCTAGTAAAATGTTTTTAACTCCAGGCCTGAATGATAAACGTTAATATATAAGACTGAATGGTGCCTTTCCATTCAGTAGATCCCGATTTACTCCAGATGTCCATCAGTGTTTACTTGCCTCAGCATCTTCTTGATCTTTGATGAACTGTGCCAACATCAGAAAAATCTACTTTTCTTTACATTTCATAATGGTGCTCTTATTTTTATCATCTATAGAATTGGGTCAACCTTTACATGAAGATCTTAGACTTTGCTTTTGAAAGGTAAAAATGTTACTATCCAGATATAAATATTTGACCATTGTATGTTAAAACCCTGTGACTATAAAGGTAAGCATTGTAATATTTAATAAGAGAATTACTTATTAATCATATAATCAAAGATTTGTCTGGGAAGAGTATGTAAGTTATACAGAATAAATATAAAATTTAATGGAGTCTTCAAGACTTCCAGTGAATCAAGATTGATAACTCTAGGAAGAAGCTTGCACTGAGAGAGAATAGAGCTGTGAACATGCTGAAATTGTAAAGGCAGGCATACCATTCGGTTAGGAAACAGAAAAGAATTCAGTGGCTAGGACAGACTATTCATAACTTTGTTAAAGAAGAGGCCCTAGAGAACTAGAGCCACATGAAGAAGACTGACATAGACCATGCAAAAAAATCTGCATCATGTAGATGAGGAACTACTGAAGATTTTAAAATAGAACAACACACAGCCAGATTAGCCCTTTAAAATATTAGTTCTCAAACCTTTCAAACACAAAATTCTCTAAAATTATTTAATTCTGTTATCATATAATTGAGGGTAACCTTGACAAACCTCTATGTTATTGATAACACTCTCCTTTAAAGGATTGTATATAAAGTTTCTTAGCTGCCCTAGGAACACATGGAGTATATAAAATGCTGTCATATGTAAACATATGTGCTAAATAAATCAAAATCATTCAAAATTCAGAAGATTAAGTTATCTATGAGCTACAAAATGTATTATTATCTGGACTTCCTAAGTATATCAATTTAGACAAAACATAATCCACAATCATGTATATTTGTTTTCTGTGATATCTTTAAATTTTGCCTATAGAAAGTTCATGAAAGCTTACAGTTTTATTTTGTTTAGAGGGCTGCTTGGCAGTATTTAGATGTTATAGTTTAGGAGTGGATAATGCAATCTCTAAACTAATGCTTAGCATTTCTTTTGATTAAAATTAACATGTAAGTGCCTATGATGAATTTGACTACTTGTGCTCCACTTTTAATATTGGCTCAAGTAATAATGAAATTATTTTCTGAATAATATTTCATATATATATATATATATATATATGAATTTATATTTCACTTATAAAGTGTTTTTCTTCCATTTCACTCGTGGAATGTCAGTCCACAGCTCAGAACACATTCCCTATAAAGAGTGAACTCTGTGGATAGATTTCATCCCCTTCCCCTCTCAAGGTAGCATGCTCAAGTTGGTCACTTACTGAGTCCCACGGGAACCATTTCTTCAGTTGCAGCTAATTGTACTTATTCCAGAGGGACATAAAGACAAGTTCTGACTGTATAGCTGAATACATAATCACAGTGCTTGCCATGTTAACTGCCATTTTACAAATGCCAACTGGTCAATAGTATCACTAATTTCATCATAATTTATAAAGGGTCAGTTCCTGTTATTTACATTTTAAAAATTCAGTAGTTCCATTAAATTACCATTTCTGGAGCTTTGCATAATCTGTGATTGATGTGACAGCCAGGGATGGACTGTCATTGGCATTCTAATGCCCTCATTGGGCATGAGATTTCTTCAGTGTTCATCTTTGCTTCTCTTTGTGAGTTGAAAGATGGACATGTTACCTTTACATAGTCTAAAAGCTTCTAAGACACACGTGGCCCCCAAGTTTTTAGACAGGGACTTCATAATAAGTTATGACACTTTTATTTTAAACTCTATATTGAGATATATAGTTCACAAACATAAGATTTGCCATTTTTAAAATGATACATTTGAATAGGTTTAGAATGTTACAGAATTGTACAACTGTTAACACTAATGATGAAATATTTTTTCTATTTCAACAAGAAATCTTTTCTCCATTGGAAATTATACTTTCTCTCTTCTACTGCTACACTATAAGCAACCCTCAATCTTTGAATCTCTCTATTGATTTTTCCTATTCTGAATATTTCATGTAAAGTGAGCAATAGCATTGATACAGTTGGTGCGCTCTTCTGCCTGCTGTTTTTCACTTAGCTTGTTTTCTAGGATCATCTGTGTTGTAACATGCATCAGCATTTGATTCATTTTTCTCACTAATATTCCATTATGTGGCTGTGTCTTGACTTTTCAGTCTGTGCATTATGGATTGGTTTCTCTTTTCAGTTGTTAAAATAATTCTGTTCTGAAGACACATGTGCATGTTTTGTACAGAGATCCTTCATTTCTCTTGAGTGTACACTTAGGAACAGAAAGAAATGTTGGTCATATGTGATCCTATGTTTGGGTTTTTGAGAGCAGTGACTGCTCTCTAACGCATGAGTTCACTCTTTTACTTTTCCAACCAGTGCATGGGGTTTCTAGTCTCTCTTCATGGTCATTGTTTTCCTTTTGATATAGCCAACCATACAGAGGTGAAGTAATGTGCCGTTGTTCTGAATTTCTATGATAAATAATGATATTGAATATCTTTTAATGTGCTTGTTACAAATTTGAAAATCCTTTGGAAACATGTCATTTCAAATATTTGATCACTGTAAAATTGGATAAATATTTTTTAATTGCTAAGTAGTAATTATCCTTCATATCATCTGAGTACAAAACTTTTATCCAATAATGGATTTGTAAATGTTCTCTTGTATTGTGTGGATTATCTTTGTACTGTTTTCCTCTTTGAAGCACATAGTATTTTAATTGTAGTTAAGTTTTTTGTTTACTTTGGATTTAGTCTCTAAGAAACAGTTATGTAGCTGAAAATCATGAAGTTTATCACAGATGTTTTTTCAAGTTTATTGTAATACTAGCCCTTGCATTTAGGGCTATGATTTATTTTTTGTTATCTTTATTCTGTGGTATGATATAAGCATTAAACTTTATTCTGTAATAGCAGTATTTATTTAAAAGCCATTCTTTCAAGTTATGACTCTTGAATTCTTATCTGTATTTATAAAAGGTCTTCAGGCTGGATAGATGGCTCTGTAGGGAAGAGTGCTTGCTGCTTTTGCAGAGTACTGAAGATCAGTTCCCAGCACCCATGCTGGGGGGCGTACTGTACCAGATTCAGAGGATTTGGTACACCCTCTGGCTTTCACAGGCACCCTCACTTACATGCCTGTTCTTGTCTGCATGCGTACTTGTGTGTGTGTGTGTGTGTGTGCACTGACCCACTCACTCACTCACCCCTATATACACACAATTTAAAAGAGTATTACCTAAAATTGTAGGATATTTATATTGATCATATTGGAATTGAAAAATTTATATTCTCAAATATATGGTTTTTAGTTTTCAGTTAGTATTATTAGAAAGCATCTTGGATTCACAAAAATTTGATTCTCATCTATATGAGAGTAATTTCAGTATAAACTAGAGAAAAATTCAGTTTGGTGCAAAATATATATGTAATAATATTATTTTGATATTAAATGAACACATGTATACATTGAACAAAAATGAATACATTACATATATATGGTTGTTTTCCATTATTACTGTTAATAAGTGTTTAGGAAATAATATGCACTTTAAAGTTTATGATTAAATACTATTATTTTATGAGTCAATGATACACAAATTGAAATAGCTGAAAGTTCATAATTTGAAATTAGTCTTTTATATTCATGTACGACTCTAGTGGGTCTCAACCTGTGACTCTCAACTCCTCTGATGGTCACATACCAGATATCCTGAATATCAGATATTTACATTACAATCTATAACAGTAGCAAAATTACAGTTGTGAAGTAGCAACAAATTAATTTTATGGTTGAGTATAGCTGGAAGCTTTTCTGTGTCCCGCCTGACAGTTCCCAATCCCGTCACCATATGGTAAATAATCACCATAACATGAGGAACTATATTAAAGGGTCGCAGCATTAGGAAGGTTGAGAACCAGTGCTCTAGAATGTAGTAGAACACCTCCCACTGCTTCTCAGATGACCTTTGCACATATATCAGGTCAAGTAAATTTCTGTAATGATTTCCTGTTATGGACCATTTCCTAGCCATTGTTATGGAACTATGTCTTATGAAAATGCATTATTTTCTAAATTTTCTGGGGAAGTTAAATCAGTTTTAGGTTAAATAGATAACAGTTAGAAACCAGGAATCAAGGAATGAAACAAGAAGAACCATACAAAACTCCAAATAGTCTCATCTTTTTTGTTTCATTTTAATTTTTAAATTATTTTTTGCTCATATGTGTGTATATGTCACATGTTTGTATTTGTATGTATGTGTGGGTGTATCTGGAGGCCCGGGCCCTCCATTAAGTGTCTCCCTTAATTATCTCCACATAATATAATGAGATAGGGTTGGGCACTAGAGCCCAGAGCTCACCCACTTGACTAATCCAGCTAGCCAGCTTGCTTCAGGGATAGCCACTCTGTTCTCGAGCACTGAGATTTCCAGTGGCCCCTCTCCTCCCTGGCATTTAATACGTCCTGGAAACCTGAACGCTGGTCCTTATATTTGCACGGCAAGCTCTTTATCGCTGGACTCTTTCTCCAGCCCCTTCAACGTGTCTTGTTTTTAGTCAATTAGGTAACTGGAAATCATCCATTTAATTTGTCCATATAGTCTCATCTTAAATTACAGTAAGAAAAATCAAGCAAGAGTGTAAGTTTTGGTGACTGGAATTGAATTTGCCAGGAATGCAGCTCAGCTTCTGAGGCCTTGCTTCGGGAAACGTCTCTTGTTTGGCCGGTTTCCAGAGTTTAGACTTGGCAGCATCAAGGACACAGTGTAAGGTGTGTGTTCTTGATTGAACATGTGGAAAAAGGTGTTTTGATTTGTGGTTTGTTTCCTTTTACTTTGTTTTTCTTGGTTTGAGTTATTTGCTTCTGGCAATGAACTTGGGTTATGAACAAGGCTTTTTGTTACAGAGGGCACAATTATAATGAGAAAATGTTTTACATGGTTTTATTTGTGTAATTTAGACATAAAGTAAATCAAGATTCATAAGCTGTGGATTTTTAATCTAACTTATTTGTTACATAAAATTGTGTTGTTATGTACTGACTTATTACCACATTTAGCATGTAGTCTCTTGATGCTTGGTACATTATTATACTTTAGTAGATTACAATATTTTGGTAATTACTTATTGGCTTTAATCAATGTTGCAATATATTAATTAGTGAACATAAAATTAGCTATACAGCATTACATTTACTGTTCCTTAGTATAGTGACACATTGCTTCAAAGAGTTATGGAGAGGAAACAGCATGAAGTCAGCCTCTTACCCGTTGGACCCCCCTTTTCCTTTCTCTCTCCTGATTCACGCTTGTCGGTTATTCCAGTGGAAAGCTGAGCCTCTGAAGTCGGCCAGGCTTTCTTTACCAAACCTGTCCCCATGTTTACTTTCTGGTCTCATCTTTGCCCTTGTACCCATTCGTTTGTTCCAGGCTTAGCCCACACTCTTTGAACATTTCCAGGCTCATCCCCCACCCCATTTCAGAAAGCTTGAACTTGCTGTTCTAGTCTATTTCTTTTGCACTGCATTAAAATGTCACCATCTATGTGTATTAAAAGGTCACTTTTCAGTTAGAAGGTCTGCCATCAACACTGTATCATTCTCTATCTTGTAGTATTAATGAGTTTTTAATAAGTCATATATTTGGTACTTACCTTGCTTATTATGGTTGTCACCAACAAGAATGTGAGATATAATTGTGGTTTTATTGTGGAATGTGCCACCAAACCTCATGTATTTGAACACTTGGTGCTTTGTGAGGAGGCTGTAGAGTCTTTGGGAGTTGAGGTTTAGTGGAAGAAGTAACTCAGTGGGCCACAGGATGTGTAGGTGAGCCCTGCTTCCTGCCCTGTCTGTCTTTCCTGGGTCCATGGAGATGGAAGCCAGCAGCATCCTGCCCCCGCTGTCACACTGTGACATGCACCTCCCACCATGCCTGCAGGGCTGCAGTGGACTGTGTCCATAATAGTGAACCAAGGGAAGTCCTTCCTACCTTAAGTCATTTCTTGAGAGGTAGTTTGGTCAGAGCAAGACAAGCAAGTAAATGCAGTATGTGATGGCTGTGTTTTTACTCAGTCTCCATTAACTAGTCTTTGGTTACTAATAAGTGAGTGATGAGTGAATTCATAATCATTTGTAAAGTACATACTAAGAGTTAAATATTTCTAGATAGTGATGATACTAAATGCTGTGCACAGTTCTTGCTTTGATACATACAGTTTAATAAAGAAAACATAATTACAGCAGCCATTTTATTACAATAGCGTGTAATAAAAACATGTAACAAAATGTTGTATTGACCTAAATCAGAGTATAGTGTATTCATGAAATGCTTCCTGGAAAATGATTAGCAGTTAGGATAGCCTTGGATGTTGATATATTCATATGTGCATGTAAGCAAGACCATAGCTCAATGTCTTGAAACCACAAAGTTTATTTCTTACATGGGCAATATGCCCAAAATGGATTATTAGGAAAGCTTAAGTGCCCCCAACACTTGAACATACCCAGTGATCACTGCAGCAGTGAAAGAGACAAGCTGCTTGGGAGCTGAATTTCGAGTTTCACTAGTCAAAGCAAATGACTCGCTTCCAGATGTTAGGGCTGCTGAGTACAGCACCACCTCCTAACAGGAGGAAGGGTGGAGGAGAGGAGAGGCAGGTTAATAGTAGACATAGCTTTTCACCATTTTGGGTGCGGTGTGTATTGTGTGTATGGGGGAGCTCATGGACCAAAGAATGTGCATGGAAGTCAGAGGACAATCTGCAGGAGTCAGTTCTCTCCTTCTTATATGTGTCCTGGGGGTAGAAGCCAGGTCATCAGGCATGATGGCAGTGTCTGTTTCTACTAATCTACCTCACCAGCCCTTTTCTCCTGCTTTGAAGGAAGAACATTAGATTAGTAGGTAAAGAAGAATTTAAAAACCTAAAAATCCTATTCTAAGAAAGAGAGAATATAAGCACAAATAGTAAACTGTTCTGTACGTTGATAAATTCAGAGTTGTATATAACTCAAAATAGTTGGAACACAGTATGTGTGTATGTGTGTATATGCATGTATGTGTGTGTACACGTGTGTGTGTGTACATGTGTGTGTGTACGTGTGTGTACATGTGTGTGTGTACGTACATGTGTGTATGTAAGTGTGTGTGGGCTGGTGGGAGCTAAAAAGGAAAAAAAGATTGTTGAGAAAGGAAAAGCCAGACTACACTAAACTACACTTACAGATAAAGATAAACATTGAACTATAACCCCAGGGGATCTTAACTAACTTTAAGTATGTAAAGCTTATTCTAGAAGTGCTATAGAGATGGATTTGAGGGGAGGGAGCTGGCGTTAGGAAAATCAGTTACAATATGAATTTAGTGAGCAGATGATGTCTCTGGTTGGACATCGGCAGTGAAGATAGAAAGGAGGGGACAGAGGTAGAAAGAGTGAGACTGTCTGGGGACATCTGAGCACAGCAGACAGCTTGACAGAGGACAGGGTGCTGTTTGCTTTGAGATCCAAACAGAGGCATAACTGCAGACAGACTGTTTCTGAGGATGTGTCTGTGAATTGATGTGTGTGGAAAAGAATGAATTATGGCAAGCTTGCAAAGTGAGTGATTACTGCTTGCTGTACATTTGTTTGACCAGGGGAACAAGCCCATGTGTCTAGACTGAGTGAAGGTGGCTGGGGATTTGAGAGGCGTGAGCATGGGGATAAGTATGGAGTGGAATGGAAGGCATCAGAACAGAGGCACAGAATTACAGCACAATATTAGGCATTTACTAAGCTCGATTGCACAGTTTACTGCAGAAACTGCCCTAGAAAGCTCAGCATTCTTTACATTGTTGTGAGGTCAGCAAAATTTGGAGATATATTCCTTAAAAGAATTCTGCGTGGTTTCTCTGAGAATCACTCATGAGATGCAGTCTAGCTCATGGACTAGACTCATGAATCTTTCATCATGTAATAATAAAATTTCTTCAAAGAAAATTTTTGGAAACTTAAATAATTACATAGTGCTTTATAGAAGCATTTTTATGTGAGTCTTTTATTATAAAACTTCTTTGTGATCGGTTTTAGGATTACAGGAAATTAGAGAGAATGATATAGAGATTTCCCATGTATTTCTTGTCCCAGCACACATGTAGTCTCATCTGTGATCCACATCCCACAGCACAGTGGTGTGTGTGTGTGTGTGTGTGTGTGTGTGTGTGTGTGTGTGTGTGCATGTGCGCACGTGCGGTAGCCTAAGGAGTGCACAGTGGCTCACTCCAAGCTCACTGCTCTGTAGGCTTCACTGTTGGTACCATCTCTGTCCCTATGTATAGGGACATGTGTCCCCAGAATATATTTACAGCTCTGGGAGTCTCCTGTGTCTTCATCCTTCCAGGACTCACGACTCCTAGACACCACCACTTTGCCTATATCTGTCTCCATAATTTTGCTTTTCCTGCTGAATATAATACAGCTAGAGTAATAGAATTTGTGGAATACTGAAAAAAATCCATATTGGCTGTTTGTGTTTCTACTTCTGAATACTCTTTATTATGTTCATTAGCTCATGTACTGGCAGACAGATTGTTTTGTGTTTTTAATTTTCGGAGTTATTTATATATTCTATATTTAACCCATCTCTAAAGTATAGCTGGAAGAGATTTTCATTCATCCTATAGGCTGCCTGTTCACACTGCTGATAGTTTCTTTGCTGTTCAGCTCTAAATTTCATTTAAACCTTAGGGTTATTTGCTGTGTGATTGGAGTCATCTTAAAGAAAGTTTGTCCTGCCTTTATATCTTGAAGTGTTTTCCTTAAGAAGTTTCAGGGCTTAAGGTCCTATACTGAGGTTTTTGATCCACTGGAAGGTTATTTTTGTGCAGGATTAGAGATAAGTATCTAATGTCTTCTGCATTTGAATCTGTCCAGTTTTCCTGGCTTCACTTATCAACAAGGCTGTCTTTTGTTCTTATGTATATTTTTGGTATATTTGACCAGAATTAAGTGCTTAGCTATCAAGGAAATGCAAAGTAAAATTGCTTTGAGAATCCATTTCACTCCTCTCAGAAAAGCTATCATCAGCAAAACGGCACATGCTAGTGAGGATGTGGTGTCAGAGGAACCCTTATACACTGTTGGTGTGAGTGTAAACTAGTATAGACACTATGGAAATCAATATGGAGGTTTCTCTATATACTAAAAGTAGAAATATCATGGGACCCAGATATACCTCTCCTGTATACATGCTCAAAGGACTGTCAGTCCTACCATAGAGACCCTTGCACATCCATCTTGACTGCTCACCTGTTCATATTAGTTAATAGAACCAATGTATATGTCTATGAAGAGATTAATGGGTAAAGAATATATGGTAGATCTACACCATGTAATTTTATTCAGTTATAAAGAAAAATTAAATTATGACATTTGTAGAAAAATGGATCAAACTGACAGTTATCGTGTTAAATACAGCTAGCCAGATTCAGAGAAACAAATATAACATGTTTTTTCTCATATGTAGCAGAAACAGAGTAAGGTGAGGGGGAGTTAGAGGGGGATTAATAAGAACAAAGTGTGCATGTACATGAAATAGCTGTGATGAAACCCATTACTTGGTGTGCTAATTAAAAATAATAAAAAGAGTAATAGCTTTTTTAATACTAGTTTCTTTCACCAAGTAGTTGGTTTCTGTTCAGTTGTTTTGTGTTTGGTTTTATATATATATATATACATATATATATAGTATTATATATATAGTATTATATAAATATATATAGTATTATACTTCTTTGTGTGAAAGTGTCATATTTTGAAAATTCACCTATTGATGGATATATTCGTTGCTTCTAAGTTAGGTGCAGGTTTTTGTGTGAACATAAATCTTCAGCTTCTTTTAGTAGATACCAAATGTTGTAATTGCTGGTTCAATGGTAAGTATATGATTAAGTTTACAAGAAAATGCCCAACAGTGACTTCAGTTCTGCTTTCATGCCAGCAGTGAGAGCTTGTGCTGAATCACCAGAGAAGGCTCGTCCCTGGGAGCGGCCACTCTCCCACTCTCAGCAGTCAACAGCTGCCTACAGTTCCTTGTTCAGGAATGTGACCCCATTGGATTTTACCATTTCCTGTTAGCATGTCTACTGATATTACCATTGTTCAGATCTTCTTTATAGCGCTATTCCTGTGAAATCCTCTTTTCCAGCAGATTTCCTAGTGTTCTGGCTCTTACAGTCTTTAAGCCAACTCTTGTGCATTGTTCCCTGAGTGATAGATGGAGTTGTGATGTAGATGTGTCCATGGGCTGGGCTTCCCCATGATCTGTCGATCTCTGCATTGTTTCCAATTGTAGTTGTCTATGGTAGTCTCCATTTGTTGTAAAAAGAAGTTTCTGTAGTGAGGGACGATAGTTACACTTATCTGTGGGTTTAAGGAGAAGGTTTGGAATGTAGTTAGGAATTATGTTGGCTAACAAAGGGGCAGTAGTATATTCTCTCCTAAGGTCCATGACCTCACCAGCCCTGAAACATTGGCTAGGTTTCTAGTACCAGCCATGATTTCTCTCCTCTTGAGTGGGCTTGAAATCCAATTAGACAGCAGCTGGCTTTCACCAACATGTGAGTGCCACTTACCACATCTTTATGGATATCTTGTCATGCTGGTCATTGTTATACTTCATAGTTGTCACAGCTGGTTGGGACAATTAATTGCTTTCCTCTCTTAGCAGCTTGCTTAATATTTTCTGGTATGATGGAAGCTGGACCACAAGAAGAAGGAGGCTTTAGGATTAAATTCAACGTGAATCTTCAGAGTTCTGTTTTCTGTTTCTTCAGCAATAGACACTTCTTTTCAGCCTCTGGGAGGCAACTTAGGGCAATAGCCATAGTTAAACTGTTTTGGGAGTCACTTGAACTATTCTGACCAACCATTCAAAAGGAGGGTTTTCTTGCCTGGCACTGATTTTTTGTTAGTCATTTGTTCTTGTGAGGAGCATTGTCACCCTTAGTGGCATCATTTGCATATGTGCATGTTTGTAAACATACATTATATATGTATACATGTATATTATATGAATAAACTTGCATAAGATTTTAATTACATACAAAATAATGAGATTGCTTAAGGTTTTATCGAACAACCTTGGTATTATTTGTCCCTCATCTCTTCTCCTTCCTTAATGACCTCCCCTCATCTCTACTTGGATCCCCAGTCCCTGGTTTTCTGTGTCCTGCTTCATATCAGTCATATCATATCATATATCATATCATGTCATATCATCTGCTTCTTGCTATTCCCCCCTCAAGCCACTCTCCATGGTCCCTTTATATTTCCCTCCTCTTTGTGTTTACCCTATATTGTATATTCACATCTGAAGATTTACAGCTAGGAAATGAGGGTTCCCTTTTCCCAACAACCTCACCAGCCATCATTTTTTTGTCAACTGTTTTGTTGATCATAACTATTCTGACCAGTATAAGGTAGGATATCAAAGTTATTTTAATTTGCAGATCCCTAATTGCTAAGGATGATGAAAACTTTTGAGGTATTTCTTATCTATTTTTATTTCTTCTGTTGAAATCTCTCCTTTTATGTCCCTAGTTATCTTTTAAAGAGTCATATGTTTCCTTGGATTTTTTTTTATTGTTGTTATTCTTTGTACATTAAGAAATATATTCATCTTCTGTCAGATATATAGTTGTCAAATATTCTCTTTCATGCAGTGGGTTTCTTTTTTACTTGATCGATTGTTTCCTTATTGTTCAGAAGCTTTTTAGTTTTATGAGGTCACATTTGTCAACTGTTGGCCTTAATTCTTAGGCAAATGTAGTTCTGTTCAGAAAGTCTATTCCTATGCCTATATGCTGTAGAGTATTGAGTATACTTTGTTTTGTCAGTTTTATCATTTCAGGCTCTAAATTGAGGTATTTTATTTTGTGGCACTAATTTTTGTACAGGGAAATTGATAGATAGGAGTCTAATTTCATTCTTCTGTCCGTGAACACCAGTTTTCGCAGCACCATTTGGTGATGCTGCTGTCCTTTCTCCAGTGTATGTGTCTTGACACTGTCCACTATCAGATGGTTGGAGTTATGAGTACTCATGTTTGGGTCTTCTATTTCGTTTTATTGGTCTACATGTCTATTTCTGTGCCAGTCCCACTACTGTAGCTCTACAATATATCTTAAAGCTAGGAATGAAATTTTTTCTACTATTATTCTTTTTGCTCAGTATTGCTTTGACCTTCTGGCGTCTTTTAGGTCCCATATGAATTTTAGGATTTTTTTAATAGTTCTGTGAAGAATGTTGTGGTATTTTGATTGGTATTGCGTTGAATCTATGAATTGCTTTTGATAAGTGGTCATTTTCACAATCTTAATTCTGCCATAAACACACATTTTTTTCATTTTTCTAGTGTCTTTGTCTAGTGATTTGAAATTTTGATGGTGGATGTATTTCTCCTCCTTGGTTATGTTTATTCCCGGTTATTTTATCATCCTTGAGGCTGTTATAAATGGGAGTGGCCGTGACCTCTTTCTTGTGTGTGTGTTGGCGGGAGAGAAAGGCTACTGATAGTTGTAAGTTGATTTGTACCTTGTCACTTGCTGATATTGTTGATTCTTCCTAGAAGATTTCTGGTGAAATTTTTGTGATCTCTTATATATAGTATCGTGTCATATGTGAATAGGGGGAGTAGACTTTTTCTTTTCATATTTCTATTCCTTTAATTTCCTTCTCTTGCCATATTGCTCCAGATTCCATGTCTAAAACCAGTAAAGATAGTGGATAGCCCTATCTCATTCCTAATTTCAATGGATGGCTTCAAGTTTTTCTCCACTGAAGACAACATTTGCTGTGAGTTTATCATATATGTCCTTTATTGTGTTGAGGCATGTTCCTGCCACTCATTTCCAATCTAGGGTTTTTATCATGAAGACATGTTGGATTTTGTGGAAGGCTTTTCTGCATCTACTGAGATCATCATATGATTTTTTTTTAAGTTCATTTATATAATTTATAATGTTTACTGATGTGTATTGAACTAATCATCCTTGTATTTCTGGGATTAAGCTAACTGTATCATGATGACTAAATTTGATATGCACCTGTATTTAGTTTGCTAGTATTTTATTGAATATTTTTGCATCTAAGATCATTAGGGATATTGGTTTGTAGTTTTTGTTTGTTTTGTTACTATCAACTTTATCCATTAAAATTTTTAGCCTATTAGTCATACTTACTTTAAATTCCTTGCCACTTTAGTAGTTCAGGTTTGCAATCTCAGTATTTAGGAGGTGGCAGGAAGAATTAATACTGTGAGTTTAAGATCAGCATGGGCTACAAAGTGAGTTCAAGGCCAGCTTTAGCTACATGGTAAGACCTTGTCTCAATAAAACAAGAAAGGGTACAACAAGCAACAGCCAAGCAAATAAAATAAAACACTCTGGGGATTCCAATATCATTGCTATGTTTGGTTTTGGTGTTTACTTATCTCTTTAAATTGTTCTTGTTTAGTTCTTCGTTTTTGCTTTTGCTTTTATCTTTTTGTGTACTTATATATTAAGCTAGATGTAATACACTCTATGGAAGGAACTCTTGCTAAATAGGCCTTTAGTACAATATCCTTTCTCCTTTTCATATATTGGATATGTTCTAAGACCAATAGTGGGTACTGAAACTGGGTAATACCAAGCTGTACATATACTGTGCATTTCCTATATATACATCTCTCTAAACTTAATTTATAAATTAGGAACAGTAAATGGTTAATAACAATAACCAACAACAAAATAGAGCAGTTAAATCAGATAGGATAGTAATATATTAAAACTTATGTGACCTCTCTATCACCCTCTTACTCAAAATATCTCATTGTTCTTACACTTTTCTCTAACAAGAGGTACTTTGAAATGTATAATTAGTATGTATGAGCTAATAGCACAATTACTTTTATGGTTTGTCATCATTATTAAATAAAATAAGGATATTTGTGTACACAGAGATAGTAAGATAATTCATTACTAAGGGACCAATGGAATGGTAAAATATACAATATAGATACACTGAGCAAATCATGGCTTAGGCAGAACTGAGTAGGACAATATGAGATTTCATCACACTTCACAGAACTATGGGCATCTTAGTACTTACAATTGACTATGTAACTGAAACATTCAGAAGTTGAACTGTGGGTAAGAAGCTTGAGGCTGCCTGGATGTGATGGTAGCACGTGGGGGAGGGGGCATCATTCTGCATTCTTATAATTGGAACTTTCTTTTAGTGAGTGTATGCTCCTGAATTGGGTTCTCATAGCTATTCCTTCACGTTCGTGTTTGTTTCTGTTTTCTTCCACTATAATAGGCTGGACATAACAGAATGGTTGTAGTGACCTGGAGTTAGTTATTTCCCTTTGCTCATCTGAAGTCTGGAGTAGAATTGCTTGATTCTTCCCCCAATATCAGTTAGGTGCTAGTTAACTAGCACCTTGAGAGAACAGAACTTGTGAAGAACAGAATTCTCTGACGTATGTCAAATTAGCAGCCTGCCACGAGGAGTGGAGCCATCTTTCTTTTGTATTTGCTCGGAGAACCTAATTAACCTCCTTGAAATGAAACTCACAAATGTTCACCAATGCTTTTACAATGAGGGATGCTATTTACCAGTCTTGTGTTTCTTCTATTTTCCTCCAAGTTAGTTTCAGTATTACCATAGTGGGTATCCCTGTCTGTGACCAGGCTTTGTACACCACTCTGAACCTTGTGTTTGGTAGGCCAGCGTGTATTTATCTTTTTAGTACTTTTGTGAATTAATAATGTAGTTTATGAACTTCATTATTAAAATAGTGATGTGGTATAGTGAAAAGCTTAAACATTGAATTGGAAGATCAATGATAGAGAAAGAAAAAATTTAAGGGTGAAAGAGAAAATATCATAAAAAATACTGTGCTTTCCCTAGTGAGATTCCATCGGAGAAACTAGTTTTTCATTTGCAAGTGGTTATCATTGGAGATACTTCTAGTTTAGAGATGGAGGCATGTGTCCACTTTTCCTTTCAGCTCTAGGACCCCATCTGGTGCAGATCTATGTAGGCTCTTAGTATGTGACCTTGGTCTCTGTGAGTTCATATGTACATCAGCCATGCTGTGTGCAGGCTCCTTGGTGTCTTCCATTCCCTCTCGCTTTTATAATCTTTCTGCCCCATATTCCACAGGGTTTCCTGAGCCCCAAGGGGAGGGATTTCATGGAAACAACCCCTTTAGAGACGTGTTCCAGCATCTCTAACTCTCTCCATATTGTCTGGTGCAGGTTTCTGTATTCCCATTTGCTGTAGGAGGATGCTTCTCTGTTGATACCTGAGCAAGGCATTGATCTATGAGTATAGCAGAATGTCATTAGGAGTCATTTATTGCTATGTTACTTTAGTAGAACAGTAGTATTTGTCTTTATTCCAAGTCCTGTTCCATCTTGTTCTACTCTTAAGGATAGGCCACATGCCCAGGAGTAGATGGCCAGAAAACAAACTCAATGGCATCTTTGACGAATCCTGTCTTATAAATGTTATGTCAGGACTTTTTCTTTCAAATTTTATCTTTATTCATTCATTCATTCATTTATTTATTTCTTCTCTCTCATTCTCTCTCTCTTATCCTACAGGTCCTTTATGCATATATTATGGCTTCCTGTTTTGTGATTCTATGCAATTTCTGCATCTGTTTCTGTTTCTTGTGCTTTTTTCCTCCTGTTTGTTTGTTTTGTCATATTTCTCTGTGTTTTTTAATTATCTCTTATTATATTTCATTGTATTGTTATCCTTTAGAAGCCGGTTTCTTTCCTATTGAGAGAGAGAGAAAGGGAGTGGATCCAGATGGGAGGGGAGGTGGTGAGGAACTGGGAGAAGTAGAAGGAGATGAAAGCATAATCAGGATATATTATATGAAAAAAATCTAATTTCAGTAAAAGAAGAAGAAAGAAGAAAATAATATTGTGTAAGAGAGACAAAGGCAGGCTTCTGCATAGGACAGAGCCTGTGTTAGGAGAAAGTCCCATTCTGTTGAAGTCTTTGTTTTCATGCTGTGCTAGATGACATGCAAGTCTTTGAAATAAACTTTGATAACTTTGGAAAAAGTAGAGGTAACAAAAGTGAGACAAAATTAAAAAAAATGACATATTAAAGAAAAATAAATTGTAACTACAGATTATAAATGTGACCGGTACACGAAAAATTTGCAAGGTAACCTTTTTCCTTGATTGATTTATGTAGTTCCTACATGGATAAAAGTTACTTATTTTCACGAAATCTTTTTTTTTTTTTTTTTTTTTTTTTTTTTTTGTGATCTGAGCTACCAAACACAAGTGGAAAGACTAGGGCTGAAAATAATCCATAGGCCTTTTACTACATTCATTTTTAAATGCTTTATTTGAAAGGAATGCCCTGGTTTGTGATTTTCATGGTTTTCCCTGTTTAGAAAAAGGCAGATGGTATGAAAACTGGACTCCCTTATTTAAAGGGAGTGTTGATATTTATAACCAAGCTTATCTCCAGCAAGATTTGTTTTTTGCAGCTGTTCCAGGTTGGAAAAAAAAATATTATATTAAAGTCCTGGCTTGCTGTGCTTTCCACATTTAGGGGGGAAATTTTCAAAATGTGAAAAAGTGCTGTTTAATTTTAAACACGAATGCGATGTAAACTGTGAGATTTATGTCTAAATGTGAATTTTCTGTTTGTGTGCTGTGATACTACTCTTTTTGTTTCACTGGTGTACTTCCTCGATACATCACACTTAAGAAATAATTTTCTCATTTTGCACATATCATCAAAGCATTCGAGGAAGTCAGTAGACGTTTTTTAAGAGTTAGATTATATCATTAAACAAACCATCCTTTTCACTGGGAAATTAACTTTGCTTTCTCTTATAGTTATTTAAGATAAATATATTTATCTTTATCTTTTACTATTTGCTTCTTTTTTTAATTATAAATGGTACTGTTTATCCTTTGGAATACCTTAGATACTTTTGATTATAATTTGGTTGAGAATTAACTGCCTTTTATACTCCAAACAATACATGAGGCTATCTCAGTGGGTACATGTTGTCATTAAAGACTGAATTTCCATGCCTATGTATGTATATTATCTGTGAACATAGGTATGTCTGTATTCATACTAACACACACATAATATTATGTAAAAATGTCTTTGTAATTAATATGATGTGAATAAATATATTGATTATTTCATGAATGTGGCAATATGCTTGTCAAATGCAAGTAGACTCTACTATTTACACAGAGATTATTTTCTAGAATATGAAAGATTATACAAATTTTGATTGAGTAAAATTCATTTTTTCTTTTTAATTTTAAAACATGAAATTTTATTTTAAAGTTTCTGTTCCTTCTTTGGCAAAAGTCAGTTTCACTATTCATTTAGAAATCATGAAAATCAGGATATTGCTTAAATCTACAAAACAGACAATTGCTAGAAGCCACAGTTTCATTATCTCCAGAGATGCTTTTTACTGTTTGATGAATAAATCCTATAAACATGAATCTTCAGCTCAGTAAGTGACAACTTATTACTTATCTCTTTAGTCAGAGTACTTGAGTATATTTAGTTTATTAGCACAGACTGTTCTATATCTGTATTATACTGTTTTTACTCTCTATAAAAGCTTCATGGTTCCAACTGGAAAAGAGAAGAAGGCAAATCCCTGTGAGCATGTTGTCTGACTTTTCTGGCATGTCCTTATTGTAGTATGATACTGTATTACACATATATTATTCTTTGCTTGTATAAGTATTTATTTTGTGAGTTTAGAAAAATTTAAAAGAAAATTTCAAATTTGTGAAAATGGGTAACAATTAATTGAAACACCTAATATTCTATAATTTTTTCCTGACCATGTAATGAAACTCATAATCCTGTAAAAGGTAAATGACTTGTAAACAAAATGTTGCAAATCTTTTATTTCTGGTTTTGCTGTTCATGGTGGTTTGAAAGAAAATGGCTCCCAAAGGGAGAGTGACACTATTAGGAGTTATGGCCTTGTTGGAGGAAGAGTGTCATTGTGGGGGTGGACTTTGAGGTGTCTGGAGCAAGCTTCCCTCATTGTGATTGTCAGTTGACTTCCTGTTGCCTGGAAATGTAGCACTCTCAGCTTCAGCACCACATTTGCCTTTATGCCGCCATGTTCCCTGTCATGATAATGGACTGAACCCCTGGAACTGTAAGCAAGCCACCCCAATTCAATGTTTCCTTTTTAAGAGTTGCTGTGGTCATGATGTCTCTTCACAGCAATGAAAACCCTAAGACCTGGGTTGTTTGGGGATTTCCATGGGGCCCTCTTGGCCAGCAGCTCAATTGAATGCAATGCAGCCCCATCACTGGAAGCCTTACCTGGGTATAACTGATGACTAGTTGAGACTCCATATCCCCATTACTTGGCGTCTTCATTAGGATCAATTTCATACATCCTAGGAAGTTTCTACTGCACTAGGTCTCCTCACCACCTTCTTAATGTCTACTAATTCCTGCCATCTCTCCCCAAACTCATCCCTCACCCCAGCTGTTCCCATCCAATCCCCACCTGATGCAGTCCACCTGTAAAATCTATTTCTCCTTCCCAGGCAGATGCATGCGTTCCTCCCATAGCTCCTCTTTACTCCACCTCACTGGGTCTGTGGACTCTAGCTTGACTATCATTTACTGCACAGCTAATATCCACTTACGTTTGTATTTCTGAGACTGGGATACCCCATGCAGCATGAGTTTTCTGGTTCCATCCATTTGCCTGCAAATTTCATGATGTTATTTTTTTTAATAGCTGAGTACTACTCCATTGTTGTAGAGAACATTCTTTTATTAAATGACAAGGCTGAAGAGATACTGTCTCATGAAATAAATATAGAAGTATCAGCATATAAAAGATTGAAATAAAATATATTTATAAGCTATATTAATAAAATTGGATTTGTGGAGAGGGAACCTTTATTACATGAGGACATTTCATTAGTGTCTCCTTATAACTAATATTATAATGAAATTTTGTCCTTGTTATTAAAACTATAAGCATCACTTATATTTTAATATATAAATTACTTTTTCTTTTTTATAATTGTATTATTCAATTCAGGATATATTTTGAATTCCTTTGCTTGCAGCTTCTCAGTTTTCAGCATTAGTAATTGTTATTCTGTTAGTTTACTGAAGCAAATAGCAAGCCACTGATAATCTCTTTTGCAAATATCCCATAGAGCCCATCGCAGATGTTAGACATTTGCCTTCCTGGTAGATTGGATCATCACTGGCCTGGCTAGCAATGGAGAATTTCTCATATTTACTTGGAAATTTAAACTCCTCTAACTGATTCATAGACCTAGATTTAATGTGTTGATGGTACAGGATCAGTCCCACTAGGATAATATCCATCTTTTAGAAACATCTGATGTGCAAACTTCATTGTAGCTTGATATTTTTGTGCTATTTACACATAGCATAACCACAGAATTTCCTCATAGCTACAGCATTTATTCTGTATGAAATAAGGATGAGGGGGCAATTAAACTACCTGAGTTTTTAAGAAAATAATTGTTTAACTTAAATTTTTAAAAATTTCCTACATGAGTACTATATTTACATCATTTTCACTCCTCCTCTCCCCTCCACTTCTCTCCTGTCCTCCAACTCCCACTCAAATACATGACTTACTTATTATTGTTTTATATATATATGTGTGTGTGTGTGTACGTATGTATGTATGTTATATAGTATTATATATGTATACTATAACAAATATTTTATATTGTATATATACAATATGTCTTTTATATATGTGACATTATAATATATGCATACATTTTTATATATGGTATCTATTGAGTCTATTTAGTCTTGTTCATATGTACATGTGTTTAGAGCTAACCCTTTGGGGTTGCATCATCTGTCAGGTGGCTCCTCCCTGGATTCTCTCTCAGTGGCCATTCATTGCCTATAGCTCTTCAGTTATGAATAGGACCTTGTAAGATTTGCCCATCTGTATTGGCATGTCAGCTGGTATCATCATGCTGGTCTTGTTTAAGCAGCTAAATTGTTGAGATTTCATGGGTGTATCTTTCTTGTCATATCTATGTGATACAATCTTGTGTCAGACTTAAGGTCCTCTGGCTTTCTTGTCATATCTATGTGATACAATCTTGTGTCAGACTTAAGGTCCTCTGGCTTTTTTCTGTCCCCATTCTACGATATTCTGTGAGCTTTAGATGGAGGGGTGGTGCTATAGATGTATCATTTGGAGTGGGGCATCCTATTGTCTGTCAGTCTTTATACTTTAACCAGATGTGAATTTCTTTAACTAGCATTTGGGAATGCTAGTAATGGAACTCAGAGTCTAGTAGTAAGCTGTATCCCTACTCTCATACCATATTTCATTTATTTATTTAATTTATTTATTTATTTGTTTGTTTGTTTGTTTGTTTGCTTGCTTATTTATAGGCACTGTTTCTCTGGCTGTCCTGGAACTCACTCTGTAAACCAGGCTGCCCTCGAACTCAGATCCTCCTGCCTCTACCTCTCCAGTGCTGGGACTAAAGATGTGTACCACCACTGCAGGCCCTTATACCTTTTTAAACTTGCACATAGAAAACAAAATAGGCAAGAGTAACTGGTTTTCCAGGTTAAGTTCTGTTAAACATTCAAGTAAAGATAATCCCTATAAAAATCCACTGACATGAACTGATCCGTCGTTTTGAAGCACACAGACAGGAACAGCACTTCCAAACTTATTTCTTGGGCTGACACAATTTTGAAATAAAATAAAGACAAGCACATTATAAGAATGAACACAATATAGTTTAAATGTTTTCAAAAACTTCTTTTTAACCTGTGTTAATCATCTCTTTGAAATGTCGTTTCCTATTTTATATAGCTTTTTAACTTACTTTTTTACTACCTGTAATTTTTTTTTTTTTTTTTTTTTTTGGTTTTCCGAGACAGGGTTTCTCTGTGTAGCTTTGCGCCTTTCCTGGAACTCACTTGGTAGCCCAGGCTGGCCTCGAACTCACAGAGATCCGCCTGCCTCTGCCTCCCAAGTGCTGGGATTAAAGGCGTGCGCCACCACCGCCCGGCCCACTACCTGTAATTTGAGACTTCATACTTCTAGCATGTTCTTTCTAGTTCATCATTTTTTAATCCTTTGATTTTTCTAGTAGTTTTTTCTTGTAATTTTTAGGTACATTCATTTTAAAAAGACATTTCCATGTGTATGATATATCTCTCTCTATATATAGATGCCTACAGCATCATAGTGTATTAGGCATATTTTCACAAAATGAACATTCATATATCTAAAATCCTGATTATTTTAGCTCTAGTTTTTAGATAGTTTACAGGTTACCATTTGTTGTTCTCAACATGGCTGCAATTTAAATTCATTTTACTTTTGGATAATGTATTTCAAATCTTTATTGACCATCTTTTCATTAGCTATAATTATATTATCTGTGTTTTTAAAACTGAATGCTTCTGAAAGGTCAATCAGTTCTTTGACATCTTCAGTAAAAAGGTATAGTAGCTTTGATGGAATAGAAAGGTTGGAACAGGAGTTGGCGGCTAGAAACCAATGATTGTAGAATCTTCAGTATTGTTGTTCCTGTATTATATTATATATGATCAGTTCTTTTTGTCTGCGATATATTTTAACAATGGTTTAATTGTGACTTTTAGTATTTTTTCTTGTTCTTTAGTGTATTTGTATTATTGATGCTGTAGTACTTCTCCCTATTAACTTTTTTTGTACTATTTTCTAAGTTTCCTAAACTCAGGACTCATTATTGCATTTCTCTAGTATAATTTCATGGCTTTTAAATGTGTAATTTCCTCATGGTTTGTAAATATTAAATTTAATATTCCAATCTGTTTGGAAACTACCACTCTGAGAAATTCTTGCATTAGTGAACTGGTAATGACGGTGTCACATGGGACTTTCATATAATGAATGCTTTTAATGTAACTTTTGTCCAATTGAATGCATACTAGTCCTTCTATACTTTGACATACTTTCTAATAAAGCTCTTTTTAAATAAGTCATACAGAATGTTACTAGAAACTAAATAACCACAAAGGACATTCTGATGGTTCACTTGAGCTTTTTGTTTCCCCTTCTACACTTAGATTAGATTTACTTCATATCTTGCATTTGTTTTAGAAGATGTATATTAAAATATTATGTATTGTTATTATTAGACTTTTCCCAATATGCAAAACATGTTTCCAGGCGTTAAAAATTATTCTCAGCCTAGTACATAGGCTCATGCATGCTAAGTTTCAAATGTGCAGAAGGATTTAGGAATATTTTATGAAGAAAATTTGTCAGGCCATCTATTCCTTTACTCAAAAGCAATAGCTAACCTATGGCCTCACACCTTCTAATCTGTGTGTTTATACATTATTTCCTATTTGTTAAGGAACATAGGATGAATGTCTTTTGGAAGCTATTCAGGAACTTACCTTTACATTTCTGTTTCTGTTTCTTATCCCTGAAGTAGTTAGATATACAAAGAGATAGGAAAGAGATTGTCTAATACTTAGATATGCAGAGTGATAAGAAGGAAAGAGATAAGGCTGTATTTCCTAGGCCCTTAGTGTTGACTCTCCTGACTTCTCTTAGGATAGTTCTCTGAAATTTGGAGGCCTGGTCACTTGAAGTAGGTGACACAGATTGAAATGACTAAAAGTGAACACATATTTGTTCTGTCACTGAAAATAAATCCAGGAAGCTCAGTGTAATATGATATATATATATATATATATTTTTTGAGTCAAAATATGAGAATCATATTTTAAAGATCTTAGATTATGATAGAATATATATTTATAATTTCACAATAAATATCTTGAATTTTAGCAATTTGATATATGTGATTACTTTATAATTTATACTTATATACTTAGTAGGTAATTATTAAAGTCATAATTTCGTATTGAAAATTGATTGTTTTATAAAATATATTCTGATTATGGTTCCCCCAGCTCCTCCAAGATCCTTCCCACCAACCCAAATCTATATCTTTTCTTGCTCTCTTTCATTAAAAAACAAACAGGCAGCTAAAAAAAATAAACTAAGATAAAATAAAAACAAACAAACCTGAAGTATAAAAGAAATTAACAAACAAAAATAAAGAGATAAAGAAATAGCAGAAAACACACATATAAATGTAGAGACACACACATTGGCACACATAGAAATCTCTTAAAAACACAAAATTGGAAACCATAATATATAAGCAAAAGACCTATAGGGTAAGAAAAAGAAAAAATCCCAGACAGAGCATTATGAGAGGAAAAACAAACAAACAAACAAATAAACAAACACTAAACCAAATCTCCAAAATTACTATTGAGTTTGTTTTGTGTTGACCATCTACTTCTGAGCATGGGGCCTGGCCTTTAGAGTTCTTTGTACACAGAGTGAGACTCTGTTAGAGAAAAGTTGTTTTTCCTTTGCCAATGGTAATCAACTGGGAATAGATTCTTGGTTAAGGATGGGGGTTTGTGTCTACTTTCACACTCCGTGCTGGGACTCCATCAGTCCCAGACCTGTGCAGACCCTGTGCATGCTGCCCGTCTCTGTGAGTTCATATGTGTACCAGTCCTGTATTTAGTAAGCCTTCTTTCCTTAGTGTCTTCCATCTCATCTAGGTCTTATAATCTTTTCACCTCCTCCTATGCAGGGTTCCCTGAACCTTGAGGTGGAGCATTTCATAGAGATATCCCATTTAGGACTGAGTGTTCCAAGGTCTCCCACTCTCTGTACATTTTTTAGCTGTCGGTATCTATATTTGTTCCCATCTATTATTGAAGGAAGCTTCTCTGATGATGGCTGAGCAACTCACCAATCTATGAGTATAGCAGAATGTCACTAGGAGTCTTTCGTTTTGTTGCCACATTCCTTTAGCAGAACAGTAGTCTTTGGTTTTCTCCTAAGTCTCCAGTCTCAGGTTCTTGGGCACCTGAACACTGTTGGGTAATGGTTCCATCTCATGGAGTGAGTCTTAGGTCAGATATTGGTTACTTAGTCCTATAGGCTTTGTACCACTGTTGCTCTAGCACACCTTGTAGGCTGTTGTGGATATCGCTCTGTCTAAATAAAATGCTGATTGGCCAGTAGCCAGGCAGGAAATATAGGCGGGACAAACAGAGAAGAGAATTGTGGCAGCAGGAAGGCAGAGGAGAAGACACTGCCAGCTGCTGCCATGAGAAGCATGATGTAAGATACTGATAAGTCATGAGCCATATTGTAAGGTAGAAATGGGTTAATTTAAGATAGAAGAACTAGATAGCAGGAAGCCTGAGCCATTAGGCCAAACAGTTCAAATAATATAAGCATCTGTGTGTTTATTTGGATCTGAATGGCTGTGGGCCTGGGCAAGACTGGAGATAACTCTAGCTACAGTAGGCAGTTTATCATTGTAGATCATAGGGTTTCTAGCTAGGTTGGTGTTTACATTTCTCATAAATGCCAGTCAGTAGGGATGAAAGCACTAGGTAGGCACCAGCTCGACTTCTCCACGCTCAATGAATTGTGTAGGTTTTTTCCTTTAGCAATATGGCCTGGCAATCAGTTTGTGGAAAGCAACCAATGTCAGCAACAGCCTACATTATTTGTGGGTTCCCTTGGAGCATCTCTGGTCAACAACTCAGTTAAATGTAACCCATTCCAAGAACTTAAAGTTCCATTTGGTAACAAGAAATGTCAAATTGAGGTCCATGTACCCTGTTATTTGACAGTTCCATTTAGATCACTATGGTGTGTGTGTGTGTGTGTGTGTGTGTGTGTGTGTGTGTGTGTGTGTGTATGCATATTAGGAAACTTCTACTTTATATGTCTCCTTAAATGGCCCTTAGTTTTAGCTACCCATCCCCATCTTCCCTCCCTTAATTTCCTCTTCCCTCACCCTCCCTGTTTGATCCTCCTGGTCTACCCCAGTCAGAATGGCCAAGATCAATAAAACAAATGACAGCTCATGATGATGAGAATGTGGAGTAAGGAGAACACTTAGCCAATGCTGGTGGGAGTGCAAACTTGTCCAGTTGCTGTGAAAGTCAGTGTGGTAGTTCCTCAGCATGGTAGGATTAAATCTACCTCAATATCAAGCCCTCACCACACTTGGGCATATACCTTATGGTAACTTTATTCTACCACAGAGACATTTGCTCAACTACATGCATTGCTTCTCTATTCATAATATCCAGGAATTGGAAACAGACTGGATGCCCTTCAATGGATAAATGGATAACAAAAATGTGCTACATTTATTCGATTGAATATTACTAAGCTGTTTAAAAATAAAGTCATCAAAGTCATAGGTAAATGGATGGAGCTAGAAAAAATTATCCTTAGTGAAGTAACCCAGACCCCAAAGACAAATATTATATATATTTACTTATATGTGATTGACTGTAGTTAAGTATTCAATAACCAAGGTACAATTCATATAACCCACAGAGGTTAGGTGTAGCATAAGGAACACAGGGGAGGATTGAATCATACTAGGAAGAAGGAATAGTATAGATAGTTATGGATGGATAGTTATACATTTAAAAATACTTTATTTTTAAACATTTTGTGTATATGTAGGTATCTGAGTGTGTGTTTGTGGACATGATGCCAACCACCTGGCCTGGATGGTGGGAACTGAATCCAGGTCCTCTGCAAGAGTAGTATGTGTTATTAACTGCAAAGCCACATATCCAGCCACTGAAAACACACTTTAAGTTTCTTATCTAGAATTCTTATCCTTTATCTTCTAGGAATTATAATTTCATTCTATTATATAGACTTTACACAGGCCACCGTATGTTTAGGGGAAGTAAATCATATGTCCAGTTTAAGTAATAAGCCGTGGCGCTGTTGTGAGCAGTTGTAGAACCTTCGAAGAGGATCGAGTTTCCTGAGTGGGTTTCTTGGGGGTGGTCTGGGCCTTATAATAGGCCCATATAATAGCCTTATAATAGGTTATAGCCTTCTGATTCTGGTGAAATGTGTTTGCTGACTGACTGTATCACAGAACTAGGTTCCTCTTGTTCCAACTCCCCAAGCTTTAACCATGATGCACTATTTTCTTCCAACTCATGAGCCAAAATAAATCCTTTATCTTTTAATATTCTTCTTTGAAACACTTTATCCAACAACAAGCAAGGTAGCTACCATCAGTAGGGTCCATTTAAGCTGGCAGTGGATGACTCCCCTGGACATAGGCATATCTTAACTCCAGACCTCGACTTAACAAAAGATCAGTAAAAAAGGACTAGGCCCTTGGGAAAGTGGCAGCTTCTAGGATAACAAATAAAGAAGTGCTTTAAAAAGGATAATAAATTTTCAGTAGGGCACAAACCACCTTGGAGGACCATCAAAATGATAAAAATGAATTCTTACATCTAAATAAAATAGTCTTCTGTGAATGTATACTGATAAACATGTATAAATGAATAAGAGAATGTTATATGTTGATTGCTAACATCAAATTTGATGAGGAGCAAGATGAAAAACACACAATTTCAAGGCTTATTGTAAATTATAAAATTAAAAAACGGAGCATTCTAGATTCACAGTGATGAGAGAAAAATACCCCTGTACATCCTGGGACGGTCCTGGCTTTCACTTGACATAGTATAATGGAGGCCCTGTTCAGTTTTGAAAGTGGATTGGTTAGATGGCAAATTGTGTGGTTGACGTTTTATAGGTCTCTGTTGGGATTATTTTAAAAAACTAGAAGATAAGCATATCTCATGACAGTCTTTGTATCTTTTATAGTAACCAAATGCTTATTCTTTTTAGTAATAGTCCTTCTGAATCAGATCCTTAATAACTAAGCCCACCATTTCCTAAACTTTGCATAGAACAGAATTTACAAGATAAAATTATATATAATTTTAAAAATCAGAGAATTACAAAACTTCTGTGCATCATTAATTTTCCCCTTATAGCTTATATATCCCAGCAAAATCTTTCAAGCAGTATAAAAATTACAATGTGGTTACATTCTATTTTTGATTATTTATGATTACAATGAACATAAGTAAAAAACATGTTTCCCAATTCTATTACATGATTAAACATTTTACATATCACAGGTGGAAAACAAATTATCCCCAAGAACCCATATACATTCATGTCCAAGCAACTTGTTATAGATTAACAAAGTGTAAGCAAGCAAGATATTTTTCCCAGTTCTTTTACTGGCAGACTACATGTTATGATTACAAAGAAAGGATCTATTATTTTATTATTTATCTCAAAAGGTAATCTTATGAAAACTCTTGAATGAATCACAAATCTAAATGCAAGGAATTAATCATCACCTTTGATCACCAACCCATCCTAGTAAGAAAAGTATGCCAGCCAGCAATAGCAAGGCTGCCATTGTTCCTCTTCCCTGACCTCAATGAATTTCTTGTTCAACCATTAAAAGGTTTTCTAAACTTTAAATTGTTCCTCAAGATTTTCTACCTTAAAGCCATTAAAAATTTTTTTACCCTAACCTTAAGTCATATTTAAAGCTTTGTTTTAACTACGATGCACACCAAAACCCATGAACACAGCTCTTAACATTAAGGTTAAAAGAACTTGAGCTAACAGCTGGGCAGTGGTGGTGTACACCTTTAATCCCAGCACTCAGGAGGCAGAGGCAGGTGGATCTCTTTGAGTTCGAGGCCTGCCTGGGCTACAGATTGAGTTTCAGAGTTTCAGGAAAGGTGCAAAGCAACACAGAGAAACCCTGTCTCGGAAAACCAAAAAAAAAAAAAAAAAAAAAAAAAAAAAGAACTTGAGCTAGCCTAGATTCTAGGACTCAATTGTTTTTCTTAATCATTAACCTAAGCCACAGTCTATATGGCTTTTCAAGAGAAACTCATAAGTCCTAGCTGTGCAACACTTCCTTGTTCGTATTTTCTGTCCTCTGAAGCCCCTGCTTTATCAGGGGCAGGGGCAACACCATATCCTGCCTTTACCTAGATTAATTTTCCCACTAAACTAACCCCTATCACAATCTCTTACTATGTTTATTGGTAACCCTCAATAATCAAAATTCTATTTAAACTGTGTAGTGGTATTTGCTCTGCCCATAACCCTGGGCTATATAGCCCAAAGGAGGTGTTGTTTCCTGTGGTGGTACTTGACCTCTGATAAGGAGATGGAAAAGGGTCATAGCCCCTTTTCCTGGCTCCTGGCTATGAGGTGGATTTACTTCTGGTCAGATCAGAGAATGACTTCTGCTGTCTACTCCCTCCGTTCTGTAATCATGAGTGTATTTCCTCAATTTATATCTTAATAAATTCTGTTACCCATTTAATAGACTCACGTGGATTGATCTTAATAAAACAGTATGGCTTAAGAGGAAATCATCTTCATAATAATCTGCAGGTAAAAAAAAATGCCCAGTAGAACAGGATATTTCCATGAGATAATCACACTACATTAAAGGTAGTGGGGATTTCCCCACACCCATTCACAACATTTGAGACACCAGAGGAATAATGGCAGTGGTAAACATGTAAAGGCACAGCAGTAGTAAGAGACATTCTGGAGCCAAAGCCATTGGGGCCTTGTCTATTTGAGATTCACCCATCAGTGCCTTACATTCTGGTAGGCCAATGAGAAATGTATCAAGAACTTTTTTAAAAGATTTATGTTTTTAATTGTTAGGGGAATTGGGGAGTGGGGAGGAACTTTAGGTACATATAAGTACAGTGCCCATCCAGAAGAGGGCTGTTGTGAGCTGCCAGATGTGGGCACAGAGAGCTGAACTCCTGTTCTCAGCAAGAGCAGAATATACTCTAAATGCTGAACCATCTTTTCAGTACCCATTGTAAACATTCAATCATTACAATTTGCCAATATTATGTTAGAGCCTAAGTTGTTGAGTTCACATAGAATTGTGATAAATGGATATGTCTGCTGTCTTGGGTTGTTACTTTTTTCTCTTGAGATGAGGCACCCCAGGAACAGCAACTCAAGTGAGAAAGGATCCACTTTGGCCCACAGTTGTAGATCAGAGTGGGAAAGTAAAGGAACAGATGACTCAAACAACTAGCTGCATCACATCCACCATCAGGAAATTGGAATGAGTGCTTGCTTACCAGTGCCCTGCTTACTCTTTCCACATATACAGTCCAGTTCCCAAGCTCTAGAAGGTCTTACCCACCAAAGTTGGCTTCTCTGTATCAACTGGTGAGCATTTCCAGAGTTCGCCTCTCAGATGATTCTAGTCTCTGTCAAATTACAATGAATGCATAACCATCACATCTGCTTATTCAAGAATTATGGAAAAAGAGAAAATTCCATCTTAGATGGCCACATCTATGGCCTATTGCTTTCCTTTTTCCTTTGGAACCAGCATTTGCTATCAAATGAATAATATGGGTTTCGTATACATCTTTTAAAAGGAACTTAAAAGGATTATAAATATGGGGAACTCTAGGTTTGGATGTGTTTCTATAGCCCTGGTTTCAATTACTCCTTGTGTTGCTAGGAAAAATGATCTGAACTGTTATTTAGTAGCTATGATGGACATTACCCTGCCTTGCTTAACCTTAGTGTCTGCTTTAGTTACTTTTCTATTGATATGAAGAGACATTATGACCAAAGGAACTTAAGTAGGACAGTATTTGATTTGGGGACTCACAGTTCTAGAAGATTAGAGTCCATGACCATTATGGTAGGGAACAGAGCAACAAGCAGGCAGGTGTGGCACTGGAGTAATAGCTGAAAGCATACATCCTGATACACAAGCATGAGGCAGAGAGCACTAACTGGGAATGGTGTGGGCTTTTCGAAACGTTAGAGCCGATGCCCAGTGACATACCTCCTCCAACAGAGTCATACTTCCTGATGCTTCCCAAAAGTTCCAACAACTGAGGGCAAATAAGTGAACCTCTAGGAGTCATTCTCATTCAAACCACCACAGTGTCCCAAAATCAATATCCAGTCTTACTTCTCATTCTGCTTGCCTTGCTAAGCACTTCTTGCAGTGATCCAAGTTGTCTACCTCATGAATTTTATATGATAGTATGGTGTAAGTCTGTTTATTTTGTAGTTTTATTTATATGCCTTCTTAATTCAGCACTATAGTGAAACCAAGACACATTTTTATTTTTAATTTTAAATTTTATTTTTATTTTTAATTTCATATTATTTGAACATTTAGCAACTAAAATAAATATATTTGCATTATTTTATTAAAATATGTGTTGTGACTGCATGTGTGCCTGTGAATGCTTGATGCTGATGGTAGGAGAGGTTAGGAGAGGGTATTGGACCCCCTATAACTGGAGTTACAGATGATTATGAGCCACTTTGTGGTGCTTGGAACTGAATCCTAGTCATTTGGAAGAGCAGCCAGTGCTCTCAACCTGAACCATTTCCTAGTCCCCTTTAGAAACTTATTTAAAAGAACAATTTACATGAAAAGTAACCTTTATTTAAAGGATAGTATAATTTGTTTGATTAAAGATTTTTCTTTTCTCTTTTGTAAATGCTTGAATTCTTTTTATTAGGCAGATGTACACCTTTGGAAGCATAGTTACACCTTTAGAAATGTAGTGTATGTGTGTTTGAGGAGTGGTGTATGAGCACAGGTGTCCCCACACATGTCCCCTTCTAGCATGCACATTTGATGAGTAGAGGAGACTGTCATGTATGTTTTTCTTTCTGAATCTGTTGCTTGCAATTTTGGCTAGAATTAATAAACCTAGGAATAATAATGGCTGGCTAGCAAGCTTCTGGGATCTGCCAGTCTCTGCCTCCCATTCTTTGGATTACAGGCATATGTGACCATGCTTTTTTATATTCATGTTGGATATTAGAACTCAGGCCTTCTTGCTTTTATAAGCACTGTTATTCACTGAGCAATCTCCCCAGCAAAATTAATGACTTCGGCTTGATAACCACAAGTTCATATGAGTAACCTAGACAATTTGTAGTTAAATAACTGATCTCCTTGGAAACTATAGTACAAGAAATTATTTGAAGTTCGTTCTTTGCTTGCTCTAGTGAAGGTTTATTGATTTCTGATGACTACTTCATGTTTGGGAAAATGGTCACTTATTGTAGGCTGTCTTCCTTATATGGCATTTCAGGTTTGTAGTGCCAATCCTGTTATAGTTTTGCCAAGTTTAGAATGATAAAAATTATTTAATGGGGCACAGGTAATGCAGCATCAACCTCCCTCATAAAGAATGTTATTAATGACACCCACAAGGCAGCTTTCTGTCTATTCTGGGCAGTATAAATTTAATGTGTTGTTTTCAAGTATGTCATGTGTCCAGATGCTACAACAATCTGTGCATTAAAAGGCATCAAAAGAAAAGTAAGCAAAATATTTGTGGATATCTTTTGGTGGATACTGAAGGATTTCTGATACAGTTATTTTGAAACAGCCAGTTCTGTTAGGTTTGAGAAAAATCAAGTCCATTGTTTTCTTGTGGTTGTTATACACTTTTTATCAGCGGGGTTTAAAACTCTCCCCATGGTCAGCACAGATCCCATGTATCCTTCTCCTATATTGCTTATTTCTGTTGGTGGTGTTACCATCTGTGTAGCATAGTATTTTGCCAAGCACAGTCCATGACTAGTTACACTTGAAAACTCTGGCAAGGAGTAGGTGTTTGTTGAATATACTTGGCCCCTCCCCCTAGCCTTACTGAGTATCTCTAAGGAGTGAGTGTGGCCTTGGACTCTGTATTTTAATGAACTATACTCGGGATTCAGAATCATTGCTGTTATCAGTTGTTCTGCCTCATAGACCCATCTAGGCTGTTTCCCAATTCTAAACAGCCAATTCATAAATATCACTTTGTTTCTGTGTGCTGCTCCTATGGTAGATTGCTGTAGCTAGAGTTTTCCTGCCTTGCCCACAGTCAGGACAAATCTTTGTCACCTGCCAACCCCCCCCCCCTTTTTGAAGCAAATTATTTCCTTTTTATTGAGCAAACAAGACTGATACAGATAGGTAAAACCAAGGCACAAAACATTTTAAAAACTGGGGGCTTGTGAAGCAAAGATCTGGCTTATCCCACAGTAAAACAGGACAGAAGTACAACTGAATTGGTCCAGAGTGTTGTCACTAACGAGGTCAGTGGCTCTCACTGTATATACTGGAGAGTGATGGTTGTTGGGTTTGTATCTGAGTTATTCCTGGCACTGAGTAGATGCAATCTGAGGCAGGACAAGCATCCTGCTGTGTGTGTGGAAGGGTCAGTCCCACACACAAACTGTTCTGCACCTTTTCAACTGTCTAATGTCCTGTTGGACATTTATGCAGGAGCTACAGTTTGTCTGAGAGTGAATACTTGGTTTCCTCTGAGACAAACTGTAATCTGTCCTGTCTTATTATCATTTGAATTGAAGTAATTCCGCCCTTCCCTGTAGTCTGCTATGGCATATCCTAATGCTGTCTGTCAACATCCCTTCAATCTTTCACTTTCCTGTACTTCATTCATTTCAGGAAGTTGCCCATTCGTAAGCCCAAACCTATTATAGCAAGAGTTAACAACTCTTGCAAAGACTATAACATGAAGTCATGCCTGAGCACTTACATACTGAAACTCAGTGTGTGTCCATTGCCAAGTTCTGACCTTCTATGTTTCATTTCCATCATAATACAGGTAGGGCACTAAATTAAGTTTTAACAAACTCATGTGTAGACTGTATTACCTGTAAATCATCTCAGGATGTTATAAAAAAAAAAAAAAAGGTCAACCTTTAGAAGGATGAACAGGTCTAGTAGGGTCTATGGTTGTCATGACTGGGTGGGGGGAGGGCACTACTGGCATTTAGCATGTGAGAGTTGGCAAGAGTTTCCACCTAAAACCTGAGAAAGATTCTAAAATGGAGCTAAAAACAGCTTCCTAATTGTCTCTCTCAAATGAGCGGCAGCTGCCACTTTGAGCTACTTGTGGGTACCTGCAATATGGTGGGAATGAGGCCTCTGCAAGTGGCACAGTAAGCTGTGTGGTAGGTTTAGCCTTTGCTAGTAAAAAACAAAAACAAAAACAAAAACAAAAAAACAAAGAGAGAGAGAGAGAGAGAGAGAGAGAGAGAGAGAGAGAGAGAGAGAGAGAGAGAGAGAGAGAGAGGTTTCTGGGCTACACGCTGCTTGGATAAAAGCATAGACCCATGATAGCCCCAGAGCTAGAGGTGAACTTACCATTGCCATGTTGGGAAGCTGAGGTGGGCGGAGCCAGCAGCCATAGCACCATTTCAGTCTTAAAAATGCTGCAGTTTAAAGCAATAGATTCACAATAAGACAAATTCAGATGTAATAGTTTACAATGTGTGTAAAATATATGTAGGCTTGAAAGAGACAAAAAAGGTGATATATACAGTTATATAAACAAATACATAGTTTTAAAAAATAAAGTCTTTAAAGAGACAGTAAAATTAATATAAAAAATAAGCCACATAAAGATGAATATTACACAGAGAATCTGGATTGTGTTGTCTTTGGGATTTTTAACTGCAGAAAAACATTTGATCGTAAAGGATGTTGAGTTAAAACAATATGTATATATTAAAGATACCTTGACTTCAAAATTTGGATATAAGGATGTGTTGCTTTGGAAAGGAGACTCTGCTTTTGTTCCCACAGAAAGCCAGAGGCTATGGATTTGTTCCAGATTAAGATACATCAGGTTTGACCAGCCAAGACCCCCTGAAAGGTCTTCAATGACACCATGGCCCAGATAATCCAACGTCCAGATTGGATTCAAGGCAATTGGCTCAGACAATACAGCCTCATGGACTATTCCATAATCCTAAAATTTTCTTTGTGTCCCCATAAGATACAGCGCCCCCCTCCAGCAGGAAGTAGTAAGAGAAGCTACGCCCAAATTCCCAAATTATATGCAATTTTACTTTGTTAAGGTTAAAATCTTCCTTTTTGAAAAAAAAAAGGGGAGGGGAAGTGCTGTGGGATGTTCTGTATGGCAAATGTGTTGCTCTGATTGGTCAATAAATAAAACACTGATTGGCCAGTGGCTAGGCAGGAAGTATAGGCAGGACTAACAGAGAGGAGAAAAGAAAGAACAGGAAGGAAGAAGGAGTCACTGCCAGCCGCCGCCAGGACAAGTAGAATGTGAAAATGCCGGTAAGCCACAGCAAAGTATAGATTTATAGAAATGGATTAATTTAAGCTATAAGAATAGTTAGCAAGAAGCCTGCCACGACCATACAGTTTGTAAGCAATATAAGTCTCTGTGTTTACTTGGTTGGGTCTGAGCGGCTGTGGAACTGGCAGGTGACAAAGATTTGTCCTGACTGTGGGCCAGGCAGGAAAACTCTAGCTACAGATTGCCTTTGGAATTTTCTTAGCTCTGTGCTACTTCTCTATTCTATTAATTATCTTCTAACTTCCCAGTCTAAGTAATGGTAGTAAAAAGGTAGTAAAAAACTATTGAATTTGGTTTCCTTACTGCACAAAAACCCTTTGATGAGTTCCTGTTTCATCAGAAAGCCTATCAAAATTAAAAGCTTCAGTAATTTAGTCCTGCTGCCCAAGCAGCTTTCCATCCAACAAAGAGGCTGAAGGGCAACACAGTCCCCTGTCAAGCCTCATGCTTTCATCTAAGAGTTTTGCAAATGATAGCATGTAGAAGAATTTACCTGTGAGCTTGTTAAAGAAGAAGCAGTGGTCATTATCTTTGATGCTTACACCAATTACTTGGAGGTCTAAAAGTGAAATAGCACTGAAGGTCTATGAATCTTAGTCAGCAAGATTCTGCTTCAGCAGGGCTGGCTTAGTAGGAACCTACATCTTGATGGATAATAAATGAAGAATGGACAGACATTTTGATAATTGCTGACCTGGAGCCTCTAGTCTGTCCTGGTTATGATGTCCCTGCTCCTGGATACCCAAGATTTTCTCTGAGGGGCTGAATTCTGCGGAGCTAACCTTTCCCAGGATTAGATGTCCCCATTTTTCCCAGCCCCCAGATAACTCTTGAAAGGTCCCAGTATTCTCTGGAGTCTTGAGATAAACCTAATTCATGATGGGACACATTTGTTTACTTTACTCACTTTCCAGTATGACCCATTTGGTCATATGTCCTCCTATGAACATTCATGTCCCGTATAAACCCCTGAAGTTACATTCTTGAAATCGTTCCATCTTTAAGCATGTCATTTTCATCTGTTTTCATTTAACCAGATTCTCATAATAGATATCATTTTCACATAGTCTTTTGTTTGCTTTGTTTTTGTTTTGGGCATTATTTTAGTAGCCTAGCCTGGCCTCAAGACTGACCTTTAATTCCTGATGCTTCTGCATCTACTTCTAGAGTTCAGTAATTAAAGGCCTTTGTTCCACTAAGCTCATCTATAATTAATAAGTGGATAATCTTATTAATTCCATATTTTTACTCCTATATCATTTACTTTTTAATATAGATTAAAACAAGCAAGAAAAGTCAAACAAAAATTCCAGCTAATTTGTTTATTGCACTTGACTATTATTCTTTCAACCTTCCTTTTTATTATCTCCATCCTTCTGTAGTCTTCTCAGTTCAGAGTTTGTGTTCAAGCTTACATGTAGCCATATCCAGGCCCCTTCAATATTTACATTCATAATGAAACTTTATTCTGTCTCTCAGTTCCTCTATGTATTTGCCTTATGTTGTCTACCACTTTGGCTACTATTGGCCATAGCTGGCTCCATCTCGATAATCAGTCACCAAACATTCTCAGATTTTCAGTTCTTCATTAATAAAAAGGACATTTAGCTCAAACATTTGGTTGCTTTTAACTCCAGAGATTGGCCTATCATCTCACAAGAGCTTTAGTGTCTACAGATGTATCTACCGATACATTCTGATTGACTCTACACTCTGCCAACTCCACTTATATAGCTTTAGACCCAGAGTGTGTCACTTGGCTCCTCTTTATGGTCCCTACACTTCTGTTTTCTTTGTTCTTTAGGCTGTGCCCATCCTGGAAAATCTGAACTCTACTCTATCACACTTTCTCTGCATTAGCATTAAGCAGTTGAGAATGCCAAAAGAAATGTATTATGAGTCATAATATAGCCCAGTGACTAATGGTCACCAAATTTATGTTTTAGGGGTACCACTCCCCAAGTCTGTTTTCTTCTCAAAAGACTACAGTCCTCCAAAGCATCGATTCCAGTTTCTGACTCTCCAGTTGCCTGAATCCTCACCTTCCTTTTCTCAAGTAGCTTATAACATTGCTTCATATTTCACAGTGAACATGGTCTACCAAACCCTCTTTCTTATTTGCTGTCAAACCTTACTTCTTGGATGTGTATGTTGAGTATATGATAACTTTTTAATTGATATTAGTGAAAGGGGTAGTTTATGATGATTATTATATCCAGTATCTTTCACCTCTTTTATTTTTGTCATACTGTTCACCTCTTTATTTTTTCTGTCTTATATGGTTTATGCTATTTGTAACCTCTTTAAACAGCATTGCTTCCATGGGTCATAAATAGAATCTCTTTTGGCCTGGTGCATTTATTGCTTTGGCTGTTTCCTTGATGTTTATGATTGGCTTCAACTGAGTATGATGTGAAAAAAGATCATACAACTTTTGCATTTTGTTTTGTCTTATTTCTCATAAGAAAACACAGTAGTTCTTATTCTACTCATTGGTACTGTATTTATTTTAGTTTTATAATTTAGTTGAAGAGTCCCACAACTAAGATACATTTCCTAGAACATGACTCCTTGGGTTTACAAAAATTGTTATTCTGTAGTTATTTTTCTTATAAGTTTCTGTATCAATGTTTGCTAGTGATTAGAATTTTAGAATTCATCTTTTCACGTAGTCAACATTTTTAGATATATTTTGTAATTGTAAGCTAAATCAGTTAGGAAAAAATAAGGTGAACTGATTATTCTGACTACTCTGATAATTAAAAGTACTACTATTCCAGAGCCTCCTTCTTATTCTAATGAATTGTATCAATGCAACCAGCCCTCTGTATCCAAGTGTATTATATCCAAGGCTTGTACATTCATAGTTTCAGCCAAAAGCACATAGAAATAGTTTCTGTACTGAACACACATAGACATTTTTCTTGTTATTATTTTTCTCAAAGTTCAATAAATATTTACAAGGAATTTACATTGGTATAAAGATATGAACTAATCTCAAGATGATTTAAAGTATATGAGAGAATGTATGAGGATGTTATCAATTAATATTAACAAAGTTTGTTAATTGATTAAATCATTAACATTATTTAGCATAATACTAAATATAGGTCATAATAATGCACATTGTCTGCTTTACACTAATAGATTTTCAAATTGTGTATTTATTATCATGTTTCTACATATGGAGAATCATCTCTAGAAACCTGAATCATAGTGCCATTTAGGCAAGGTCTCAATGATTTTTTCAATGGAAATGACCCTCATATTTATTATTAAAAACAAGTTTAACAAGTGAAGATGTATTGAAAATATATTTAAAACAAATTTTAGAGCTTGAGTAGATCCATGAAAATGAGTGAGCTAGTTACCATCATGAAACTCAAAGGCAATGGGAGCCAGGCTTGGTCTTGCATGTCTGTAGCCTCAACATGTGGAGGAAGAAATAGAATTATCAAAGTTTCAAGGCCAGGCTTGGCTACATAGTGAATTCATGGCCAGTCTAGGCTATGTGAATCACTGTTTTTATGTTGTTTTGTTTGTTCAAATAAAACCAAGTTTGGTAGCACAGTAGAATATAAATAGGAAACAAATGATGAAATTGGATTTTTTCTTTACCTTAAAAAAGCCTTGTCATCATTCAGAAGACTCAGATATATTAACTGCATTGTCAAGTTTTTGAATATTCTAGAAACAGTGAATGTGTCATACAATCAAGAAGAAATATCATCCATAATCCATTGGATCCTACATGATGCTATATTTTTGTGACTTTTCAAAAAGATTATTTTAGATATACTGTCTTTTCTGTTTAATTATAATTTGATGTCTAATGAGGAATTTTGATAGGTTAGGGTCTTTCTTTTGGCCACAAACACTAAAATAATTATCTTTTCTCTGGCCAAAGGTTAAATATTTTGCTAACCTATATTTTGATATGGATTTGAATGTTACAATCTGGATTTTTTTTTTTTCTGGAAGAAGAGACATATATAAAGGCTTTGGGTTTCCTGCTTTTACATTTATTCTTTCTGGACTTCATAAAAATGTATGGCTGAGCAAAACGACATTGTTTCGATGTGATTGACCATATGAATACTTTCCTTTTTAAAGGTTCATTTTGTGTGAGTGAAAATGATAGTAGACATGTGCGTGTGAACGTGAGAGGAGATATGTGTGCGAAAGTGAGAGTAGATATGTGCGTGTGAACGTGAGAGTAGATACATGCGTGTGAAAGTGAGAGTAGATATGTGCATGTGCGAGTGAGAGTAGATACGTGTTTGTGAAAGTGAGAGTAGATACGTGCGTGTGAACATGAGAGTAGATGTGCATGTAAAAGTAAGAGTAGATACGTGCGTGTGAGAGTGAGAGTAGATGTGTGTGAGAGAGTGAGAGTAGACGTGTGCGTGTGAAAGTGAGAGTAAATACGTGCGTGTGAACATGAGAGGAGATACGTGTGTGTGAAAGTGAGAGTAGATATGTGCATGTGAGAGTGAGAGTAGATATGTGTGTGAGAGTGAGAGTAGATACGTGCGTGTAAGAGTAGATACGTGTGTGAACGTGAGAGTAGATATGTTCGTGTGAAAGTGAGAGTAGATATGTGCGTGTGAACGTGAGAGCAGATACGTGTGTGAGAGTGAGTAGACGTGTGTATGTGAAAGTGAGAGTAGATATGTGTGTGAAAGTGAGAGTAGATACATGCGTGTGAGAGTGAGAGTAGACATGTGCGTGTGAGAGTGAGAATAGATGTGTGTGTGTGAGAGTGAGAGTAGATACGTGCGTGTGAGAGTGAGAGTAGATACATGCGTGTGAGAGTGAGAGTAGATGTGTGTGTGAGAGTGAGAGTAGATACGTGCGTGTGAGAGTGAGAGTAGATACGTGCGTGTGAGAGTGAGAGTAGATACGTGCGTGTGAGAGTGAGAGTAGATACGTGCGTGTGAGAGTGAGAGTAGATGTGTGCGTGTGAAAGTGAGAGTAGATATGTGTGTGTGAATGCCAGTGCCCAGGAAGGTCAGGAGCATCTGGTGTCCCTGGAGCGGGAGGTACAGAAAGCTGTGAGCTGTACAACATAGGTGCTAGAAGCCAGACTGAGGTCCTCTGCACGAGACTATGTGCCCTTAACCACTGAGCCATAGCTCCAACTCCACTAAATAACAAAAACTATGTTTAAACATACATAGGACAGAAATTGCTGTTTAGTGCAGGTTAAGAAAGCATTTCTAAACAGTAATACCATCTTCAGGCTTAAAAGTTCTAGAGTGTAAAGTTTAATTAACTAAAATTTTAATTATGAATTATTTCAATATGTAATCTAAATTTTGAATAATTTTGGTATTCTTTCTTCCTAAGTATGTTACCAAGTTTCAAGAATGTTAAAAAGTTCTCTGATGACTTAATCTGAAATTGTTCCTACAGCAAAATACATAAATAATAAATAGCAGTTTATTAATCCATATTTTAGTTGAGCTGGGTCTCAGAGCAAGTTACCTCCTCAGGGAAAGCAGTGTTCTTTATAAAAGAAAGTGATGAGACATAGTCTCTATGGAATTAAATTGTGAATATGATGTTGGTATGGTACACACTAATATAAATCTGTTATTCTCTATTACAACACATTTTAAATTGTGGCTGATCTCATATGCAAATAGCTGTCTTATTAGAAGTCGTGTCTGTATGTGCTAATGTCTCCCTGGATTTCTTGGGAGTTTGCTATCATGTCATCAAAGCAATAGAAATGAATGATGATTACTGCAAAGCTTTGAAGAGCAAAGAAAAGTCAGAATGTTTTTAAATTTCTAGATGATGGAAGCATTGACAGTTTGTGCCCTACAGATGAATGGGCATGTCTTTAGATCACATCAAACAGAATCAATGCACTTATTAGTAAAGTAAAATACTTTTTGCTATTTTCTGTTTGTTTCTCCTAACAAAATTAAGTCATGTTAAAAATGTTTTGTAGGTTTCTTTTATTTTTTTACTCACCATTTGGTTGAATATGTTTTTTCTTTTGCTGAAGGAATAGAAATATTTCAAACAGAAGAATGTTGAATTTTTGAAATTCTCATCAAGTATTATTATCAATCACTGAAATATAATAGAAACATAATTGAAAGCCAATTTTTTGTCTTTTGTATAGATCTTTGAAATTCCTTTGTTTTTTATATAAAACAAATATATATATATCATGTTTGTTTACAGCCTATGGACACTTATGACCATTTAGATTTTTTAACTTTTTGGTATAATGTTATAAAGAAATGAATAAGGTTCAATTTCTTTTAATCAAAAAATACTGTTTTTTATTACTTATAGTAATGGATCGATATAATCCTTGCCTCGTAAGTGTTACTTTTGTTCAATGACCAGGAAGAAAAGGGTAGTATAATGACAAGGAAGACAAGGTTAGTGTAAATAATAGCCATTTGGCACACAGACTTAGCAGTTGGCTGTGTTTTATGTGTTTAACTTAAACATATTCCATGAAGAAAAAAAACCTATATTAAAGGAAGAATATTATCTTGTGTTTTATTCATGTAAACTGAATTCTCTCTTGATATGGATACATCTTCAAGCTCCACACAATTAAGATTAAAATAATGACTCCACTTTACTATTAATAAATGCAAACACTATGCAAAATAGAACTGCTATATGAATACATTATACCTATTGACATTATTTACAGCTTGTCTTGACAGAACTATTTTTAATGTTTTGATTTATAACAAGCCAGAGTATATAGGATTAGGTGATATTTTAGTTTCATTTAGAAAACTTTAAGTATGTGTCATCTTAGATGTAATAACCCTATGGTTTATTAGAGGTAGAGACTTAATTCATTTGACTTTCTGTTGTCAGAGATATTTTACATTCCTAGATTTTGTTATACCATCAATCTGATATTTTTATAAAAATAAGCTTTTAGATGAGCTTATAGTTTTCTTACACATGGGTAAGTTGTTACTTTTGGGATGTTTCACTGTGTTGAATGAGATGATTGTTGGCTGTGAGGATATGTAAAGAATGTAGTTGAACTTGAACAGGCTTCAGATGTGCTTGGTATCTGAGAACCCTTAATAAAGCTCATTAGGAAAAACCCCATCAGTTTATTTAGCGCCTGAAAGAGCTCCCCTTTTATTAATCCAGTCCAAACCTGAGAAACTAGCAGATACTGTCCTGTCTCAAATTCTGTTCTGAGCTCCTTGAGGTTTCCAGACTATGAAACTTACCTGTTTCCCCTCCCTTTTGTAGTATCACCCATAGAAATGTGTTGCTGAATCAATCATTGTCGTTTTAGAGGAACTCCTCTGTGAGTTACTCTCTGTGATTGCTGCCTCTGGATGTCTCCTTCTTCAGCACGAAGCAGACATCACAGTGCACACTTGCCTTCCATGGTACAGCATCAGCTCATTCAGGGGGCGAAGACCTGGCATTGTTTTCATTCCCTACTCCTTAACATAAAATTTCTGCTTCCTTACAAAATAATTTCCTCATCTTTTGCTAACTTTCTTACCACTCACCGTTAGTTCCATGCACCTGTAATTTTGCCAGTTTTTTTTCTCGATATAATTCCATATGCTTTTTGTCTATTCTTTGGGACTTGGGCTTTGCCACAGTTTCTTTTCTAGATATAATTCCATATACCTTTTGTCTATTCTTTGGGACTCTGGACTTCTGTTTATCACCACTAATTTCTACTCTGTGGTAACCTGAAGTGATTCGATTCAGGGCACCAGAATTGCTCATCCTCTGCTCTCTGATTCTCCCCTCACCATCTCTGTAGCCCTCTCTTTTTCTTCCTCCTTTTTCTCTCCCTGCTGTCTCTCAGGAGAAAAATCTTAATGAACTTTGTTCTTCAAATATTTTTTATTTTATTCTTCCTATATACATTTTAGAAGTTAGCTTTTCCAGCCTCTTTAACCCCAAGTTCTTAGAATTCCTGTGTCTTTATATATTTTATTTATTATTTTTAATTAAAATATAATTATATAAGTTCTCTGCTTCCTCTCCTCCCTCCCCTCCACAAAGATCTACAGACCCCTAATGACTGCTCAGGGAGGGAGGGTTAGCTTCTTCCAGGGAGGCAGCCCCTAATTGGTACCTAGTACAAAGTAGGCAGTCCTGAAACCGAATATGCTCCAGCCACACTAAAGAGACAAGACAGATTGTATTTACATATTTGTGCATATATATGTAACAATAATAAGAGACCTTTATAGTTTTAATCCTAAGCTGACTTCCTGCTTGACCATATGTTTTTCACATAGAACAACACTAAAAGGAGTGGGGAACAACTTCCAGCAACCAATTTGCATTATTTGCATTAGTAAACATTTGTGACTTCAGTAAATATGGCCCACAAGTATCTAGTAAGTCACAAGAGAATTTAATTCTTTTCTCAAGGATGACAAATTATTAAAAAATATTTCCTCCATCCCTTGGATAATCATGTTTCTACAAATGGGACCTTCCAAATTTGTCTGGGGCCTCATTTATATTCCAATACATTAGATGGAAAGGAAGAGGATACATGGTCATGCTTGGGAGTTTTTCATACTTAATTTGAAAATGATACATTCAAACTCCTAGATCAAGAACTTAATTACATATTTTTAATTCAAGCTAGGAAATATAGTCTAGCTGTGAAAATAAGAAAAAGTGAGTGTAGATTTGATGAGAAGAGTATAGTTTCTGGTGGAATGGTTAAATTTAATAAAAATAGAATTTGAAAACTGATTTGAGGATTATATCAAACAGCACATACTGAAAAAGCAAGAATAATAATACATGGAAGTGCTTTCGGCTGTTATATTACAAGGAGCAGAGCAGAGCCTAAACCCACCCATCTTGGCTACATTTGTGAGGCATTTCAAAACAAAATTCCAACTGTCCAACTCACATACTTTTAGCCTTTCTGCTTTAGTGTAACACAGTGGATAGCTACAAAAAAAATTGCCATTTACATATACTATTATCTAACATTCTGGTTTAACTGAGCTTAGTTCTTGATGAAATTAATGTAACCTAGAATAAATATGTGGAGATTTTATCACCAGTAATTGTTTATTTGATGGTTTATTTGAAAGTTTTGTTTTCTTTGTAGATATCTAATTGAAGTTAAGTCAGCAGCATTTTACCCACTGTTAAAAAATGATCTTAAGGAACTTTTGGGGGAGTTTCCAAGTAGTTTTTAAAAAAAGTGTTTGATTATAATTATTTTCTTTCTTTTTAGCAGATATTTTGGAGATCAAAGATGGGTAGAAAAGACTCTTCCACTACAAAACTTCCTGTCGATCAGTACAGAAAGCAAATTGGTAAGCCATGCACTTTTGTGAATGGAAATAAAGGAAAAGACAGTCATGTATGTTGATTAAGGAATACATTTTCTATAATATATGTGACTCACAAAAGTATAAGACTAAGGAAATACCTTATAGGTTATTAGGAGGAAAAGCAAATATAACCCTGCCTCCTAGCAAAGAATAGACTTCATGTTATTGGCTTTTCCCAGTGCTTTTATGATTTTATTGATTGAATAAAACCAAAATTATTATTTTTAGGAATAGATGCTGTTTTATACTATTTTACATAATGTTATTTAATAAGTTAGTCCTTTATAGCATTTAAAAATCAATTCTGTTGCCTCACAATTACAGTGATTTAATTATTTCAGAATAGGACATTAGAATATACTGAATAAAATATAAATGCCATATGTAGAACTGAGCTTAGAAAGACGAGGAAGAACTTTCCAGGAGGCATAAGAGAAGCCTTCTGTGAGAGGAGACGCAAGACTCTGGTGATAAGATCCCAAGGGCATCTGTAGATCCTAGGACAGTGTCCTTGGGAAGATGGCCGTGTAGAGAGAAGACAGCACAGAGGGAGACAAGAAGCAGCTTGCTCTGATGCATGCTTTCTCTCTAAGTGCACATGATGTGCTTGTCTACAGAATACGCATGCACTAGTTAGATAGAACATGAAGGAAGACCTGAGATTACAGAAAGTTTGTAGCCCAGGACCACAGTCTTTAAAGAAAGTGTAATAAAGTAGAAATCAGACACTAAATGAAAACTTCCACTTCTTAACATAGCACTCTCTTCCTCTACTCTTTACCCCTATCCATTCTTTTTTAAAGAAAAAAGTAATTAATTAATAACTACATAAAATCTACATATATATATATATATATATTTTTTTTTTTTTTTTGGTTTTTCGAGACAGGGTTTCTCTGTGTAGCTTTGCGCCTTTCCTGGAGCTCACTTGGTAGCCCAGGCTGGCCTCGAACTCACAGAGATCCGCCTGCCTCTGCCTCCCGAGTGCTGGGATTAAAGGCGTGCGCCACCAACGCCCGGCCTACATATATTTATATGTATACATATACACATCAATATATTTCACTATCAAAAAGTCAATTAAAATATACATTATTCCACTTAATGGATAAATCCACCTAAAATCTACTCATAAATTTTCTGTTATACATGGTACAATGTTATTCAATGTAGCCCATATTAGATTTTTAGATGCTAGGACTTGTTTCTGTTTGACTTACATATCCCCATTCCTGTCCTTCAACTTGTGTAGCAACCAAAGATATCCATTACTTCTTTTTTTATTCTTTTCTTTTTTAGGTTATGCTGTAATTACATCGGTTGTGGAATATTAGTTGAAGATGTGTTACATTTGTTTATGCTGTGGAACATTTGCAAAGATGTGTTGCAATCTTTTACTTTGCATTTGTTTAACTCTGTGAAGCTGTGTTATTGTGCCTGACTAAAATAACTGATTGGTCTAACAAAGAGTTGAATGGCCAATAGCTAGGCAGGAGAAAGGCTAGGTGGGGCTGGCAGGCAGAGAGAACAAATAGGAGGAGAAATCTGGGAATTATAAGAGGGAGATGACATCAGGGGTCCGCTAACAAGCTACCCAGCAAGGCATGGAGTAAGAAGTAAAGAAAGGTATATAAAGTAGAGAAAGATAAAAGCCAAGAGACAAAAGGTATATAGGATAATTTAAGTTAAGAAAAGCTGGCTAGAAATAAGCCAAGCTATGGGAGAGCATTCATAAGAAAGAATAAGCCTCCTTGTATTTATCTGGGAGCTGAATGGTGGGCCTCCAAAGAACAAAGCCAAAAGAGCCAAATTGTAGCTAGAGTTTTCCTGCCTTGCCCACAGTCAGGACAAATCTTTGTTACCTGCCAGTCCCATAGCTGCTCAGACCCAACCAAGTAAACACAAAGACTTAAATTGCTTACAAACTGTCTGGCCGTGGCAGGCTTCTTACTATCTGTTCTTATAGCTTAAATTAATCCATTTCCATAAATCTATACCTTGCTACATGGCTCGTGGCTTACCGGCATCTTCACATGCTGCTTGTCCTGGCAGTGGCTGGTAGTGACTCCTTCTTCCTTCCTGTTCTTTCTTTTCTCCTCTCTGTTAGTCCCGCCTATACTTCCTGGCTAGCCACTGGCCAATCAGTGTTTTATTTATTGACCAATCAGAGCAATACATTTGCCATACAGAACATCCCACAGCACCAAATAGTGAAAAAAGCAAATAGCTACATGAGTAATTTTTTCCTTCCTTTGCCCCGTCCAAAATTTCCTATATATCCCCCCCTTGCTCTATTTCAAATTCATGACTTTTTCATTTATTTTTGACATATATATATATATATATATATGTATATATATATATATATACACTTCTTAGTTAAATTGACTCAAATTATCAGGCTGTTGGCAGAATGCAGTAAGATTCTTTGCCAGAATGCAACTTGAGTGGCCTCTAGCCCATTCCAGACAGATTATTTGTTATTTGAAACTTCATGAGCTGGTCTTCCACTAGCCACATTTCTCTAACATTCTGGTCTTCTGAGCTACACCCCAAAATTGTAAATTAATCTCTACTACAATGTTATAGGGTTTTTCTTGCCTACAGGTCCAAGCTCTTTCACATTCCTCCTACAAATTAGTTCCAAAGTCCCCCAAAACAAATGAGCAGGTTCGCCACGACTAAAACCCCTCTCTTGGTAACAGTTTTCTGTTAGTTCCTCTCATCACTGCTGTGACGGAATACCTGACAGAGGCCACTTAAGGAAGGGTTTATTTTGAGTCACCCTTCAAATGATATGGTCCATCATGTGTGAGAGGGCATAATAGTAGGGGTGTATAGTAGCTGGTCACATTACATCCATATTCAGGAAGCAAAGAGGCATGAATGGTGCTCAAGTCTCCTTTTATTCAGTCAAAAAGCTCAGCCAGTGGATGCTCTTTTCTGAATTTCTGGCAGAATTAATCTGTAAAGGCATCCAGTATTGACATGCTTTTAGTTAGGGAACTTCTGATTACTGACTCAGTATCTTTATTTGTTATTTGTCTCTTTAGGTTTTTCTATTTATATTTGATTCCTTCTTTGTGCCACAAGCTAAAAACTGTTTCTAGGAATATATCCATGTTTATATAAATATTCCCATTCCTTCTAGCTATTCAGTTTGTTGGCATATAATTATCCACAGTAGCCTGTTATGATCTTTTATGATTGAGTTTATTTTCTTGAATTTTTTCCCTGTCTTCATTTTGGTATTTGTTCACTTCCCTTAGTTTAGAAAACCCTCACTCTCTCTTGTTAATGTTTCTCATATTGCATTTTCATCTGTATTTCATGTGCTTCTTATCTAGTATTTATTATTTTAATCTCTCTGCTTATTTTGCACTTAATTTACTGTATGTATATTTTTTAGCTATTTTGGGCTGTTTAGTTGGGATGATTCTCTTTTTTTTATTCAGAAATTTTTTATTCATTTTACATACCAATCACAAATCCCCTCTCCCCTCCTCCCACACCTCCAGCCTTTCCCCATCCACACACCCCATTCCCTCCTACAAGAAGGTAAGGCCTCACATTGGGAGTCAGCAGAGCCTGGTACATTCAGTAGGGACAGGGATGATTCTTCTTAATGCAAGTAGTTATTATTTTAAACACTACTCCATGCAGTGTCAGTCCATTTCCTGCTGCTTTAACAGAACTAGACTAAACCTAATAGTATGTAAAGAAGACAAGCTCGAGAAGGTATGCACAGGATGGCAGCTTGTGTGTGCCTCACTAATGTTTCTTAATATACTATCAGATAGCGCGTGGAAACTGAGAGAAATCCTAAATCAGCTCAGTCTATGTTTCTGTTCTACAGTCACCAGTCAACCTCCTACCTCCAAGTATTAGTACCATTTGGATTGTGAATTACATTTAAGTGTGAGTTTCTAGCTGTGGCACCTACTTTTGCTGCATGGGATTAATTTGTTCATTTTCATGTGTCACAAAATGTTTCTTTCAATCAATGCTTATTTAAGAGTTATTTACATTTACATGATATCTGTGAATTTTTCTATTTGGCTTGTGTTACTGATGTCTGATTTCTTTGAACTCAGAAAAGATACTTAGAGTGAGTTTAGTTTTCTTGTATTTCTTAAAATTTGTTTTGGGCTCTAGCACATCCTGCAGAATGTTAACATGCCCTCAAAAAATGTGTAATCTGTTACTACCAGATTGGGTACTCTGTATTCATCTATGAGGTATATTATCTAAGTCCACTATTTACATTTTGTTGATCTATCCATAAATACAGCTGCATACTATCAGTATTTATTTCCTATTCATAGTGATATTTCTGGTTTCATGAGCTGTTTGTTTATCATCTATCTATCTATCTATCTATCTATCTATCTATCTATCTATCTACTTTATGTCTCTCTATCCATTCATCTTTCTCTCTCTTACCTCTACATACATACATTTATTCATGTGTATATTTATGCATATATATGTATATACTTTAAAGTTAATACATATAAAATATGCCTGCTTAATCTGTAGGTTTTTTTTTTTTTTTTGGTTTTTTCGAGACAGGGTTTCTCTTGTGTAGCTTTGTGCCTTTCCTGGAACTCACTTGGTAGCCTAGACTGGCATCGAACTCACAGAGATCCGCCTGCCTCTGCCTCCTGAGTGCTGGGATTAAAGGCATGCACCACCACCGCCCGGCGCTAATCTGTAGGTTTCAAAGTACATGGATTCAACTAAGCTCAGAATGAAAATATATTAAAAATTGTCTCTGACCTTAACATGATGAAGGCATGTTTCTTATCATCATTTTGTAAATAATACAGCATTATAGGCTTTGTACTGTATTAGGGACTATACACAATCTAGAGATGTTTTGAGTTCCACATGTTAGCTCTGTGCTAACAGCATGTGTAGACAGCATCTGAATTCCTGGATGTGAGCATCTACTGAGTGTCCTGGCACTACCCTCTGAAGACTATGGAACAACTACAAACATTTATAATAACTACATCCTTCTCTTGAATTGGCTCCCTTATAATTACATTATGACTTTTTGATTTGTCACAGTTTTTATAAAGTTTGGTTTTGTCAGATGTAAGCCTCGTCACTCCCGTGCTTGTCCTCTGGCTGGCTCAAGTGCCTTCTCTTGCTCTCTGTTGCTCTTGCTCTTTCTCTACAATATCCTTTCTGTTTCTGTAATGACACAGCTTATGTATCATTAAGACTAAAGTGACTCATCTTGAAGGACTTTCTTTGTGTCTCTTTGTTTCTTTATCGATGCATGTAATCCATTTAAATTTAAAGTAACTTTTGATAGAACAGGAATTACGTTTGCCATTTGATTGCTTTCTATTTTTTCCATTTTATTCCTCCCTTCCTGTTTCTTTGCATTTGATGATTTTTTTTTCATGCTATAAAGTCTTTATCTTTTTTTGTATCTACTATTTATGTTTGTCTCTGGACACCCAGAAGCTTACATGAAACATAAAAGTCTAGCTCATGCTGGTAACAACTGAAATTCATACAAAAACCATGAAGAGTAATTTCTGTGTCATCAGGTTTTGTAGAAGCCTTCTGTGAGGTCAATTTTGGTGGCTTATATTTAGATACAACACTAATGCTGATTAAGATTTTCAGACATAGTTTGTATGTTATATATATTTAAATGCCATTGTTTAAGAAAGAAGAATTAGACTGTTCTAAAATTATGACATTTTCTAGTCTATTTTTAATTAATTTCTATTATTTTGTTGCTTAAAATTGAAAATTTAATGTTTATTTTTATTTTATTATCCCATTTCTCTTATGACTTAAAAAAAGTATTTGAAAAGTTTTTTTTTTTTTTCTGAGCTGTTTTTGTTTTAAAGTAGTATTGGAAATTCCCCTTCTAGCTTTTGTTTAATTCTCAAATATGTTTCTCATTATTCATTTTTACATAGACTTTGATATTTTGATATTTGCTTTTATGTATAGTCGTCAAAATCCTTACTTTTGGGCAAACAAATTTACATTATAACATTTATGGTAAATAAAAGTTCTTTATTTCTCCAGTTTCATTTTATATTTATTTAATATTAATTTTCTTCACTAGTTTGTACCCTATCTACATCTCTGAAATATTTGAATTACATCTATTCATTCTTAACTATTTAAAAATTTGATTTTCTTTATTTCTTTCTCTCTCTCTTTTTTCTTTCTTTTGTGGGATTTTTATTTATTCCTTGTTTTTATCTGTCACATTGGGTTTACTGAAATTTAATGTTAATCAAGGTTTTTACCATATAGAATATTCTTATTTCTCATATATAATTATTTGTATGTGTTAAATTTTAGTATTCTTGAAAGCAGAAGCTCTTATTTTTATTTGTATCTATTATGATGTTCACAGAAGGTATTTAATAAAAATTTATTTATATAGCTTTAATTTTTATTTTTGAGATTAATATAATTACAATATTTCTCCCTTCCCCTTTCTCCCTGCAAACTCTCCTGATTAACTCCACTTGCTTTCTTTCAAATTCATAACTTCTTTTTTCAATTATTATTTCATGCACATATGTATGTATGCACATACATATTTCTAAATGTAAGCTGTTCAGTCTGTATAATGTTACTCATACATGTTTTCAGGGCTGAGCATTGGTACTGGATAACCTGCTGGTATTCCCTTTCCCAGAGAAGACTATCTCTCCTGTTTCCATCATTCTTTAGTATCCTATCGTTCTTTGTGAAGGACTGAGGCCACGTGGACTCTCTTTTTCCACTTTGGCATGTTATTGTTGTTGTCCTTGTCAGTTTAAATATTTTTAACTTAGAAACTTTGCTAATGAGGTAGTTGTGTAACATTTGTGAAATTTTTGTTTTTTTTTCTATGCTTAGTCATTTCTTTTGTTTTCCTTTAGTATCATAAATCTTAGTGATTGCTTATTTTTATGCTTTTAAAATACATTGTGGCCTTTGCAGTGTGTGATTAATGTCAATATGTTCTGCCCAGCACTGAAAATTGTTTGAATTAGCTCAAAGTTTGTCCTGAGATTTACATCTTTAGAGACTAATTTTCCAAGTTGTTTGTTATAATCCAGATGTCTGTAAAATTTTGAAGAATTTCTTTTTGAAATTTTACTATTACAAGTATATTACCTTTATATTTTAGGAGGCATATGGTATCACTTTATATGACTTACAATAGCTCAAGTTGTATATGCTCACAGAGCAAGGTTTCTAATTGTTTCTTATTATGCAATAACATCACCAACTTGGTTACTATTTTAAATAGATATTTTCTTATGAGTATTTATCATTTTGTTTATCTTTAAGATACCAAAATGCAAATTGTTTGCTGATGTATCCACTAGAGTTTCTGATAGATACCCCTAAGAAAGCCTGTTGAGTTTTGGTTTCATAGTGAAATTTCTGTTTGTACATGTAAAATTCTACTCTACATACAGTAATAATTCATAGGGCAGGTCATATGAGAGAAAATTATGTAACAAATTGTCTTGCTCTTATATTTAGTTCTGGTAGTACAAGAAAAGATTATAAAATATTTTTGACTTTTGAATAAAGGAGGAGGGATTTGAAGCAGTTGAAAATTATCCTAAAAATGTTCAAGACAAGATAAATGTCTGTACTGTTGATTAGCAAATATTATTTGTCGGTACTTTTGGCATGCTACAAATAACTCATCTTCCAATAATTCATTTGAGTAATTAAATTTAGATTGCAAATTTTCCTTTTCAAATATTTTGACTGTTATCTCTCTTCTTTTCTATTGTATCTTAATTGGTGTGGTCTATATAAATGGACAATAAATTATATATCTTTGTAATAGAGATCAGACAGTGAATAGAACTTGGTATTCATCCCAGACAGAATTATGATTGAATGTATTTGAAAGATTAAAGCACTGAATTTACTTTTTTCTAATTAAAGGCAATTAAAGATTTGCAGACACAAATAAAAGACAATGAATTGAGGAGTAAGTGTAGGAGCAAGTCCATTTGCAGGTGAAAGGATGTGCCTTTGAAGCAGAACCAGCTGTATTTTCATCGCAAGAATAACAGTTTAGGAAGCTTTTCTGCATGTGCTTGTTTGATAGCATAATGTAGTCATAAGCAGCTTATGCAATATTCAGAAAATACAGAGCATTAATGTTTAAAGCAGCAGCGAAGGCAGAAGAGCAGGCTGCCACATGATGATAATGAACATGGCCAACATGTAGTTGAAAGAAAAACAGTTTGCTTCTAAAAAGATGACCATTTACAAAACAGTCACCAGATATTCACATGATAATGAACCCGAGCAACTGCCTCAACAAAGGGCAAAGATACAGTCTTCTTTCTGGCCAAGGGTAAAGAATTGAATAGGATAGAGCCAAAGGCAGTTGTCTTGTTTTTGTTTGTTTGTTTTTACTAAACTAGGGAATTCCCACTTAAAGCTATGTAATATTAAAAGCAAATAATACTTTAAATATGAAATAATTACTTACAAAAAAAATTTTATATTGATTTAGAGTATCATATAAATTACTGTATCCTTTCCTAAAACAATGTGGTATGAGGAATGATTATTGATAATGAGTTTAGTATTAAAATTTATGATTTTTACTAAAATTATTTTGAATATGTATATATATACATATACATATATATGTGTATATATTTTTGTTTAAATATTTGTTTCCTTTAAAGGAAAGTGTTCTTATATATATTTTAATGTTACTGAATATATAATATGAAATTTTAAATAATATTTTATTAATTATTTGCTAATTTCATACAATATAATTTGATCATACTTACCTCCTTAACTTTTCTTAGATCCATCCTCACCTCCCTACCTACCCAACTTCCAGTTTTCTTCTGTATCCATTTCTTATTCTCTGTACATTGACCAGTTGAGTTGGGGTCTTTATGTTAATTGTCATCTACTGCAAGAAGAAGTTCTCTGATGAAGGTTGATAGATACACTGATCTACAAGCCATTAGGAGTTGTTTTGATACTATGTCCATTTAGCAGAATAATAGTATTGGCTTCTCTTCTCCCATGGGCATATAACCTGTTTAACAACAGGTTTTTGGTTCTATTAATAGTGCTAGATAAGGTTTCTATATAAAGGAGCTGGTTTTAGGTCCTTTCAAAAGTTGTGGGTGACTCCTACACATTCATGCCACCATTGCACACAGTGGGTATATCTTTAAACATAAAAATTGAAATTATGTCATTTGTAGAAAAAAGGACAGAGCTAAAGATTATTATGTTAAGCAAAATAAGTACAACTTAGACAAAGATCATGGTTTTTTTTTTCCCAAATACAGAATCTAAATTAATCCATGCACACACATACACATCCACACACATGATTTTTTAAAAACAATGTCATGCAGCAGACAAGATGGCTCAGTGAGAAAGATATTTACCACCTAGCCTAGTGACTTGAACTTGATCCCTGGGATCAACATTGTGGAAGAAGAGAAGTGACTCCAGAGAACTGTCCTCTGGCCTCCACACATGCACACCATAAATACATGAAGAAATCTTTTAAAAGAGTATCAGAATTCTATTGGAGAAATGAAGTATAAAACAATTGATAAGACAGAGTAGGGAAGAAAATTATGATGTGATTTTTCTTGAGTACACAGAATTAATGCAGAGAGTGTGCTAGAATGCTTATGGTGTGTTGAAATATCTGACGGTGTATCTTTGGGAGGAAGAATTTATTTTGCCTCATGGTTTTAAATGTCGTAGTCTATAGGCTTTTCATTCTAAGCCCATGATGAGCTTTCATGACAGCAGGATCATGTGACAGAAATCAAAAAACAAGGGTCTGGGGACCAGTTCTAACCTTGGAAAGTTTGACTCCAGTGACCTACTTCCTCCGGTAATATCCAACTTCTTGAAGTGTCCATCACCTTCCAAAATAAGATGACCAGCCAAGAACCAAGCCTTCAGTACACTTCATATCCAAATGGTAATGGAACAGATGACTGAGGTCCCCAAATGGCTTCTTCCACAAACACAATAAATATGTTTATTATATATTTATGCATGATGTATATGTATATTTAACATATGAGCTGGCAACCTATACCTAAAAGAAGGAAAACCTGTGCTAACACAAAAATCATGTGATTATCTTCAGTGGCTGGAATATCAGTTTATTGTTCCCTATATACAACTTAAGCAACTATCTGAGAAATACTCTGGACATTTATTCACATTTATTTATTGTTATAGGTACTTGGAGATTGAATCCAGAGTTCTGTGCATACTAAACAGTTTAGTAAATCACTAAAATACATTATCCACCCCGATTGTATTATTGACATATCCATAATCAAATGCATGCTTAATACTTTTCATATAAAATCTAGATTAGCTAGTTTCAGTAACTAAGGAGAATTACTCTAAATACAAGGATGTAGGGACTTCTGTGTGTTACAGTTTTTTACAGTCATGTGGGCATATATTTCTGTCTTGAAGCCATAAATATCTACTTTTTGTATACACATGAATAATACATCTGTAACTACAGAATTAGGAATGGAAATGAAGGAGGATTGTTGCCTCAAGTTCAAGGCCAGCCTCATCTACATAACAAGACAGTCAGAAATTTTTTAAAAAATGCACGTGTTAAAAGTTTCCCTAGCCAATAAGCCTACCCTGCACCAATTGGGAACAGGTAAGGCCCGATTGCAAGAATGGGAAGACCAGGTCCCTGGCCACTAACCCTGGGGGCATAATCCACGCCCCTCCTCTAAGCCATTATAGCCTCATGGACCAGACAGCTGCCTCTTCCCCTGCCTCCTCATCAAGAAAACCATCACCTGCAACACCAGCAACCACCAGAGACATAAGCCCACCCTGCACCAATTGGGAACAACTGCTCCTTGAGACAGAGCCCACTAGTGCCCATTTGACGAAGAGCTGCCCCCAGAGACACAGAATCCATCAGCACCAATTGAACCAAGAGCCCGGATTAGACCAAGAGCTCCCATTAGACCAAGAGTATCAGTTAGACCAAGAGAGGCTCCCTCAGACACAGACACCACTTGCATGGAGTAGGGGAAGTGATGTGCAAAAATATAGTCGACAACGTAAAGACCAATATGACACTTTAAGAACCTAATGGTTCTACATCAGCAACACCTGAACATCCCAATGCAGAAGAAGCAGAAGAAATCAACCTTAAAAATGACTTTAAGAAGATGATAGAGGCCTTTAAAGAGGAAATGGACAATTCCCTAAAGAAATAGAAGAAAAGACAAACAAAAAAATTGGAAGAAATCAATAAAGAAATTGAGATAAAGACAAAAAATTGGAAGAAATCAATAAATCCCTTAAAGAAAGTCAAGAAAAAGCAATTAAACAGGTGAAGGAAAGAATCTAAGATTTGAAAACTGAAATAGAGACAATAAAGAAGACACAAACTGAGGGAATGCTGGAAATGGAAAATCTGAGTAAATGATCAGGAACTACAGCTGGAAGCATAACCAACAGAATGCAAGAGATGGAAAAGGCAATCTCTGGTGTTGAAGATACGATAGAGGAAATAGATTCATCAGTCAAAGAAAACACTAAAGCCAAAAAAGTCATAACACAAAACGTCCAGGAAATTTGGGACACTATGAAAGACCAAACCTAAGAATAATAGGGATAGAAGAAGGAGAAGAATACCAACTCAAAGGCACAGAAAATATATTCAGTAAAATCATAGAAGAAAACTTCCCAACCTAAAAAGGAAATGCTTATGAAGATACAAGAAGCTTAGAGAACACCAAATAGACTGGATCCCGCCCCCCCCAAAAAAAGTCCCGTCACCACATAATAATCAAATCACTAAACATACAGAATAAAGAAACAATATTAAGAGCTGCAAAGGAAAAAAGGCCAAGTAACATATAAAGGCAGACCCATCAGAATAACACTTGACTTCTCAATGAAGACTTTAAAGGCCAGAAGTTCCTGGACAGATGAAATGCAGACACAAAGAGACCATAGATGCCAACTCAGACTATTATATCCAGCAAACTCTCAATCGACATAGATGGAGTAAACAAAATATTCCATGATAAAATCAGATTTAAACAATACCTAGCCACAAATCCAGCCCTACAGAAAGCACTAGAAGGGAAAATCCAACCTAAGGAAGTTAAATACCCTCATGAAAACATAGACAATAGATAATCCCACACCAACAAATACCAAAGAATCCAATTTAAAAAATGGGCCACAGAGCTAAACAGAGAATTCAAAACAGAAGAATCTGAAATGGCTGAAAGACATTTAAGGAATTGTTCAACATCCTTCGTCATCAGGGAAATGCAAATAATTCTGAGATACTTTCTTACACCTGTCAGAATGGCTAAGATAAAAAACACTGAAGACAGCTTATGTTGGAGAGGATGTGGAGCAAGGGGAACACTCCTCCACTGTTGGGAGTGCAAACTTGCACAGTCACTTTGGAAATCAGTATGACAGTTTGTCAGAAAATTGCGAATCCATCTTCCTCAAGACCCAGGTATACTACTCTTGTGCATATACCCAAGGAATGCTTAATCATGTCACAAGGACACATGTTCAACTATGTTCATAGCAGCATTATTTATAATAGCCAGGACCTGGAAACAACCTAGATGCCCCTCAACTGAAGAATGGATTAAGAAAATGTGGCATTGCCGGGCGGTGGTTGTGCACACCTTTAATCCCAGCACACAGGAGGCAGAGGCAGGTAGATCTCTCTGAGTTTGAGGCCAGCCTGGTCTACAGAGCGAGATTCAGGAAAGGCCCAAAGCTACACAGAGAAACCCTGTCTCGAAAAACCAAAAAGAAAAAGAAAAGAAAAAAAATGTGGCACATATACACAATGGAGTACTACTCAGCAGAGAAAAACAATAATATCATGAGATTTGCAGGCAAATAGATGACACTAGAAAAATACCATCTTGAGTGAGGTAATCCAGACTCAGAAGGATAAACGTGGTATGTATTCTCTCATAAGTGGATACTAGATGTAAAGCAAAGGATAACCAGACCGCAACCCACAGCTCCAGGGAGGCTAGCTAGCCGGGAGGACCCTCTGAAGGACACATGGATAGCCCAGGGAAGGAGAAATAGATGAGATCTACATGAGCAAACCGGGGGTGAGGAGGGTTAATGGAGGGCAAGGTATGGGGGTCAGAACATAGAGGAACAGGAGGTTCAAGCTGGAACAGAGTTAGAGTGGGAGAGCAAGGATAGAGATACCATGATAAATGAAGACATCATGGGAATAGGAGAAACAGAGTGCTAGGGAAGTTCCCAGGAATCCACAAAGATGACCCCATCTTAGACTACTGGCAATAGTCTAGAGGGTGCCTGAACTGGCCGACTCTGGTGATCAGATGGCTGAATACCCCAACTGTCATCATAGAACCCTCATCCAGTGACTGATGGAAGCAGATGCAGTGATCCACAGCCAGGTGCCAGTCCAAGCTCCAGGAGTCCAGATGATGAGAGAGAGGAGGGATTCCTTGAGCAAGGGACATTGAGATTGGAAAATGTAGAGATGACCAAGCAAACTAGTAAAAATGCATGAACTGTGGACCAATCGATGAGGAGCCCCCATGATACTAAACTAAGCCCTCTGGATAAGTGAGACAGTTGTTTAGTTTGAACTGTTTAGGGGTCCCCCAGGCAGTGGGATTGGGACCTGGTCCTGGTGCATGAGCTGGCTTTTTGGTGCCTATTGCCTATGGTGGGACAATTTGTGCAGCTTGGTGCAGGGAGTGGGGCTTGGACCTGACTCAACTGAATGTATCAGGCTCTGCTGACTCCCCAGGGGAGACCTTGCCTTGGAGGAGGTGGGAATGAGGGTGGCTTCCGGGGGGGGGGAGGCTAGGAGGGCAGGAGGAGGGAGGAGAGGGGAATCTGTAGTTGGTATGTAAAATGAATAGAAAATCTCTTAATAACAAAAAGAATGAAAAAAAAAGTGTCTCTGGCCATGATAGATAGAGTTTGAGTTTCAAGAACTTAGTGGATGGCCTGTGAGTACTCTCACTGTAAAATGCATTGTACAGTGTATGTTATTACAGGTCATGGACCAGAAGGGGAATGGGAAATTGATGCCAGATGTGTTGTTTGGAAATGTGCCAGATGCATACTAATTTTAATAACATCCGTTTTAAGTACACTTTTAGAAATTTGTATCCACCTCAGTGATAATCGAGGTTTGTTCTATAAAAGACTATAGGTGGAAAGGGTTACTTAACTAATGGTTTTATGGCACCACAAGTTGAATGGCAAATTCTTACTGTCACATTGACTCTAATACCTATCTAGTTATGTTATGATGGAGCATTATATACAATAATGAAAATTACTCATTAATCATGTTTAAAATCATCATACTTAACTTTTCTCCATTTTCCTTAAGATTCTTATAAGGCAATGAATGAGAGTGTTTTCTTTCTGCTGGTATCTGTGATCTTGACATTTATTTTCGGATTTTCATTAGAAATGTGCTCGGTAGCCCTGAGTGGAGACATTGTGTCGCCGTTTTCATTCTTCCCAGCCGTTCACATCACAGTGGGACTAATGTAAGAATAAGTTGACCATTGAGAGCCGGGCGGTGGTGGCGCACGCCTTTAATCCCAGCACTCGGGAGGCCGAGGCAGGCGGATCTCTGTGAGTTCGAGGCCAGCCTGGGCTACCAAGTGAGTTCCAGGAAAGGCGCAAAGCTACACAGAGAAACCCTGTCTCAAAAAAAAAGAAGAATAACTTGACCATTGAGATGTGAAGTCAGAAGGAACCCTTGTCAAGTGTTTTCCTTTTTTTTTTTTTTTTTAGCAGAATTAAATGTTACTAATTTAAAGTGGGTCAAAGTCATGTTTTTCTGCTAATTATTTATTTAAATTTAGAACATTTGATATCCATTTTTTATAATTGACTCTTTTCTGCATCATTAAATCTCATCAACAAATAACACTTATTAATCTTCTGCGGGTAGATGAGAGTGACTACCCTGCACCAGTGTGAAAACAGTCTCTTTTTAAGAACTAACACACAGCCCCTCAGCCAGAGAAACACTTGGATATGTCTAATGAACTCCACGGGAGCACTTCTCCATCACTACTATCCATTTACCTCACTTCTCTGCCATTTCTATTTCTAAAAATCTATATAAAAGTTAAAAGGTACTTTTGAATCATTAGCAAATACATTATGAAGCAGATGTATTTCACATTAATTTTTTATGGCATATTTTAGTTTAAATCAACTGCTTTCAGATTTATTTGAGTATGACTAGGATGTGGAAATTTGGAGTGAAACATTGTATCATTTATGTAAGGTAACTGTGTGGATAAGCTCTGGAAACTGACCTCTGGGAGGAAAGGTGTGAGTCAGGGAGCAGAGTGAGGATATGAACTATGCTATACTGTCCTGTTAACTGCTGCTCAGAAAAGTATGTTATACTTTTGTACTTAAAACTACAGCCACTTGTTTCCTTTAAGAGAATTTTTTTAAATACATATTTTTCTTAGTAATCCTTTTGTTGTGAAATCTACTATTTTTTTTCCTGAGGCTGAGCACTGCTTCGTTTATAGCTTGTCAGTGGGGTCACCAGATGGTACACCAAAACCAGAAATTTGTGACACGAACTCAATGTTGCTTCTTTTTGGCTGTGAAATGTGGTGAGGAAGATTGAGTGTCATATCTAAATGTCACTATCCTCTGTCATATTAGTCATGTCTGTTCTGTCCTCTGGCGAAAGGAATGGAATTAGACATACTTTGTTTTAATGAATTTAGGGAGTTAAAAGTCAATTGCTTATAGATTCCTCTTTTAGTCTTAGAGAAAAATGACCGAATATTTCTTAAATTAATCATTTGAATAGTTAATGTATTCACAATAGTATAAATTTAATGGGAGTTATTTTTAATTGCTAAAGCAATTTAATAATTGATTATATATGATTTTATAATTCTATATACATATATAATCATATAATTATATATATTCATTTGTTAGTGCCTTTATTTCAAAGGACACACTTACTGTGAATATATTATTCTCTAAAAAATAAAAGTTATAATTTTGTTTTGACATCCTGTGCATCAAATCAAGATGTCCGTCAGACTCTTCTTCTGAAGTCAAAAGGTATCAGTCTTCGAGTGACGTGTATGTTAGTCTCACCTGTGAGTATTCACACAGTTCTCTGTCCACATTTTAATTTTTGTAAACATTCTTTGACATTTTATAGGTGATTGTGAAATTTGAATTATACAAAAACATAACTCATTGTTTGAAACTGTTTCTTTCTAGGTAAACAGGATTATAAAAAAACCAAACCTATTTTACGAGCAACCAAATTAAAAGCAGAAGCAAAGAAAACAGCACTAGGCATGAAGGTATACTTGCATTTGATCAAGTTATAATGTGATGTATTATGTATGTCAGTTCATTTTACACAACTGAATTGTGTAACAGTTGAATTCTGAACATCTTAAGCTAGTTCAATCTCAATAAAGTATCAAAAGTAGAGGTTTTGTAAAATAATTTACTTATTGGAAAACATCATTTTTATCTTGAAATTTTGAGGACTCAAAAGTTACAATTAAAGTATATAGTATATACAGTACACAGAAAACAAGTTTCTTCTAAAACTACTGTTCTAGCTATTATAACTATTGTTCAAACATTTCAACCATGTATGTGGGTTAGTCAGATCCTTTGACTCATTGAATTTCATGATATAGTTTTATACATAGTTGTAATACAACCGTCCTTTTGTTGTCTCTGGAAGTCTGTATAGTGAAATTCTGATGATATCCTCAGACTTGTCCTTTAGGCCACCCAGTGTCTATCTGCTTCAGAGAGAGAAGTGCACTGTGAATGATGGCACTGGATTGTAGTCCAGTGTGCTAACAAAACCAAAATGATTTTAGTGTTGTTCATGTCAAATGTTCACCAGATATTTAGAATGAAGGAAACTAGGTAGGATAATCCATTTAGAACTAATACTATCGAGTGTGTAAATTAAAAATGACCAATACAAATATTTTATGTAAATATTAAACTGCTAAAAGAAGATTTGGGTTTCATCTGGCAGATAAAAAATCAATTTTTCAAAGTTATAGCTTATAACAAATGCCAAGGTATTACCAGCAAGCTGTAACAGCTGTTGAACTGCCAGATGATATATTTGGTTATCTTCCAGAACTTGCTATTATGATCATGAACACTGCCTGCCTTTTGCCTCTGATTGCTGATTTTGATCAAGCTTTACTGTGTGGTGTGCTGTTTTCACAACACAGTCTCCTCAGTTAGTGTTTCTGGCAGGTTTTAATGAAAAAACGTTTTTTTTTTTTAATTTAATTTAAAAGAGTGATTTATCTCTTTAGTTTTTTATACTTCACATGCGATTGCATTCATGTAATTCTTGTAAAAGACATTATATGGCATAGGGTTTCTTAAAAGCAATGCTTAGCTTTCATTTTCTGTTTGGCCACCTGGTGATTGACTCTTATCATAGGAGCAGTTTTAATATTGTCCTCCAAGGAAACAGTTAATATTTGCCTTTATGTTTCACAACATACTAGGGATTTATAAAGTAAATATTAGTGTAACAAAATATATTTCTGGCATAGTTTAATGAATAGTTATATATTAAGATTACTGAAATAATGCAGCCTTTCATATATTTATATACTACATTTTTATGCATACCCCTTATTTAATTTGCTGTTACAATTTTGGTTTTGCTTTGAGGAAATAACTGTGTTCTGATTATAAGTTAAAGTAGTGTACAGTGCTATTAACTAATATCTGTTTTAAAAACTGTGAAGAATTATTTTCCTTAGCTTTCTTTTACAATAAAAGTATACACTGAAGAGTGTCTAACATTAGAATATAGATCTATTTTAATAATCTACCATATCATTCTGATTGGTGAGCCTTTAGAAACAAAGACTTTAACTACTATTTTCTTTTCATAAAACTGTGTGTTCAGAGGCCATTACCATTATATGAAATTTTTAAGGATCAGAACCATGAAGGTGTCTTACATTTTAAATCTAGCATAGTAATTAGTTTGCCCTGTCAGACTTTGATTGCCTTGTCATTTTGCCATATGATTTTAAATAACAGAGTTTCCTTCAGCAATTGTCTTTTAATGCTTTTTAATTTCCCTGGTGAGTGATTTTATCCATATTGATAATGTCAGAGAAGCAACTGAGAACTAATGAACATCAAACATGTTTGACTCTTATCTATTTGATACAGGATGACCATAATGTCATATTATGTTACTACTTTACTACTTTTGAATGAGTCAAAGTTATACTCTTTAAATAATCTTCAAATAATATTAATCTACAGGAAATATGAACAGGTGCATGGAATATAAAAAGACACCAATGACCACAAAACTAAGTATGTCAGGAAAGGCCTGAGATCACACCCTTGTGACCCTTACTGTTGGCATGAGTGATCGGACTAAATCTAAGAAGCTGTATTTATAGTTGGAGACTATGTCCTTCACCTCAGCGCTGTCAGCAGAGCTAAAGAGTAGACAGGATTGAACTTACCACATCTCAGGCATCTGTGACTATTAAGTGATAGGGAAACCCCCAAATCAGCTGTGGCCAGTTTGTATAAATAAGACCCATGAATATTTGTCAGGGCCTTCCTTACTTTGGCTGTCTTTGCATTGTGTAGCCATTATGATACAAAATGCTCCTGGATTTGCTGTGGAGTTAGTATTACAAGCATTAGTGATTTAAACTCCTTAAAACATCACATACTTTTAATATGCTTACTACGAAAGTTATATTGGTATTACTTGATCCAATTTTACTTACAAATCACTATAAGCTATTGCAATGTTATAGAACCTCTAAAGAGATGAGTAAAATGTGATTGTCTTGTAAAGAGTGTACTGGAAATCACCCCCACATTGAATTACCATATTAAACCAAGTGCACTGAGCCTTAAGATGACCAGTTGAGAAGTGGGCATTTGCCATTTAAGGCTTCTGGCACCTTGTTCTAAACATACAATTGAGTTATAGAGAATGTTTGGGAGGAATGATGAATGGTTTCAGCTTAAAAGTAAAATTAGTTTATTTTTCTTTTTTGGAAAATAATTTTTATACAATATATTCTGATTATGGTTTTCCTTCCTCCAACTCCCCCAAGATCCTCTCCCACCTTCCCTCCCATCCAATCCACACCCTTTTAGTCTCTCTCTAGAAACCAAACAGGCTTCTAAAGAATGATAATAAAATAAAATAAGATAAACCAAACCAAACAAACAAATTGGAATAAGACAAAACAAACAAGTAGAAGAAAAAGAGTCAAAAAAAAAAGCATGCGAAACATACAGATGCAGAGACACAATTTGTTGTACATATCTCTTAAATTCTCATAGAATGCAGATACCTGTGTTCCCTGACATGTAGAAGGAAACAAATTTACATTTGCTTATTTTAAAGGTCTATTAGAAAAACATAGTCATCACAAAGAATAAGAATAGAAAACTTAGCTTCTCCACATCAATAAAATATTCAGTGTCAAGCAGATCCTGCCAGCATCCCTTTAGGATGAACAGCTTGAAATGTTGTTTGTTCTTTTTGTTATTTCTGGTTTAAATCTGAACAGCAGCCAAATCATGGAAAGGGCATCATATGCCTACAGGTGTCTGAGGTTATGGGCGCAGCCTCTGGCACCCTGAAAGCTTAATTTTGAGATTTGATCATGGCATGAAACTTCAAAACAGTCATCTTCCACGGTGTTTGCCTCCACCAAAAGGCATTTTGAAGAAAAGTGTTTGTGACATCGCTTTCAGTGATTTGAAGTCATTTGCATGCCATACACTGACCAGACAGCATTGAAGTACAGGGGTTTTTCTATGCAAAATCTCAACTTTCTACCCTTAACATTCTTCTTAATACCTCTGAATATCCTGAATGCATTTAATGAGGGAATGACAGGTCATTGTAAGGATAGTGAATAGAAAAACAGCAATTAAGAGTGGTCATCAGTAAGATGAGAAACAGCCTTGAACCAGAATACAAATTTCATTCTCTCATTGAGCTTCTGGAAGTGATGCCTGCTGTTGATCAGTTGTGTTGTCCACTCTACAAAGCAGATGGAGTTGGTGGTTGTGTCGCTTGTTTATTACATCCTCTTAAAATTAGTAGCCATTTAACCAGATGGGCCTGGGAGCACAGCTGTGGCTGGGAGAAAATAAATGAAACCTGTCTGATGCTGCCATGCCCTTTGGAGATGCCAAAGTGTTCCAGCTGTAACAAAGAAAATTTCACTTTCACTTGACATTACATTGATATATTGGATTTTAAAAATCAAATCCCACAAAAATTATTGACACAGTTTTTCACCCTGTAGTTTCTATCAATATTTATTTCTATAGTTTGGATATCTAAATAAATGTAATCAAGAAACTGCAAATCTGTACATAATGTGATTGTATTTTCAACATTCACCTGAAATTTCATGTTGATTATATATCAAATTCATTTTAATTTTTTTTAAGTTTAATAGGTGGCACTTGTTGAATTATTTATTTTGCATTCATATGAAATGTGAAATATATTCATACAAATGCAAATGAATTGCTTCCCCAAGAAACAATGCCAGGTAAGGGATATAATACAAAAGTGAAATCAGCAGTGTATTTTAGAGCATTTTGGATCCTGAACTGGACTCTGTTCTTTTGCCAGTGCAGTAAAATAGCATATTAATATTGAGAAAGATATTTTGCAGCACAGACACACACTGAAATTTTTGAAGGAAAATGTAGTTTTATCATATGTTAAATTTTACCCATTACTTAATATAAATGATTGATATAATCAACGTCAAAATACCAAAGGTAGAATATAATCCTTGTCTCCAGAGCCAAGAGGAGTTACACTAGCTTATACCTTATGAACTCAGAGTTCACTTTTGTACCCCACTGTGTAAGTTACTGAGTTTCGAGTTCTAAACATTAGAATGCGTAGCCAGGCATGTTGGCACAAACCTGTAATCCCATCCCTCTGGCAGGAGACTAAAGTGGGAAGTGAGGGAGCTGGAAGCCAGGCTCAGCCATATAACACGTTAGAGGCCAACTTGACTCAAAACGGAAGAGACAGAAGGAAACAGAGAAAAGAAAAAGGAAACCAAGCTCAATAACAATTAGTGGAAAAGGCTCCATGAATTGGAAGGAGAACAGGAAGAGACATATGGGAAGGTTTGGGAGCAGGAAGGAAAGAGCGACATTTGGTAATTCTATTATAATCTCAATAAAATGAGTGTGCAGCTTATGTTTATATAGGATCTATTTCCTGGAATCAATTATCGGGGCATTTCTTCCCAATAGAAAATAGAGTAATAATTTGTAAAAATATCTTCTGGTAAATCCTATCACTAATAAATAATCTAATACTTAAAAAATAGTTACATGAGCTCAATTAGAGACCAGTTCAATTATATATGCACAAACTACATTGATTGCACTTAAATTTTTGATGACAAAATTAAGAAATATATTAAAACAATAAATTTAAATTTTACCACCAGAAAAATCTTAATAGAAATGCCTCACCCAGGTATGTACTTGCTCTTGCAATATGTATTGTCTTATGAAAAATAGATTGCATATTAATAATAATTGAGTTGACATTATTTATCCTGTGCCATGGAGTGATATTGTTATTGTATGTGATAAAGCTAGTCTCTCTTCATCAGCTCAAGTCTACTGTTTTCTCCTCCCCAGGAAGTCGGCCTCATGCTTGCAGCAATCCTGGCCCTCCTACTGGCTTTCTATGCTTTCTTTTATCTCCGGCTGTCCACAAATAGTGACTCTGATCTGGACCCAGATGAAGATTAGCAGAACAACAATCAATAAAGGAAAGGAAATAATTCTGATAAGAGCATCCTTGGGGACAAATACTTTGCCAGTTTCCCAAACTAGAAAATTTTGAATATTTTCTTCTTGGTACTGTCAGTTTGCAGAAATATCTTTGTACCTAGTGGCATAAGATATCTGGAGAACTTACCTAGCAATCTAGAGTCACACATGTTACTCAATACTTTGTAAATCTTTCTGCTCTGGCAGATCCTCTATTCATGATATAGTTGGATAACACAGTTTTCAAATGTCTTCCCAATTTACATGTATAACTCAACCAGTTACACATAACTAAGTCTATTTTATCTTATGTATATTGTAAGAAAAGTGTCCATTGTCATTTGCAGAAGCATACTCAAAATTATATTCAGAACCGAAGAATGAACAGAAAGTCATGGGAAATTTTTATTTTACAAAGAAGTGTGCTTTCTTCCCAGACATATTTTATATCATTAGGGAGACTCTCTGCACATACATCCGCAGGAGTCTTTTCCTTCCTTGCCAACTGTTAGTGCACATGTGCTGCGTCACAAATGGCACCTGGATGGCAGAAGCTCAAAGAGTCACATATGTCCCTAAGATCGACTTCCTTTCCTCCTGGGCTGCCTGAACTGGTGTAAATAGAAAGTTCAGTTAATCTTGATTTTAATTAACTTATTACTCCATTAATATAACACTGGAATTCTATATTAATTATGTTGTTCTGACTGCCTGCAGTATCAGTTTGCCCCTCTTGTTAGGGAGCTATGTAACAATCTGCCATTTAATTGCACAGGTTTCTCACACTACAGAATTAGCAGGGGTGTACCTACACAGAATCATTTTATTGGGATGTCTCTTAAATCTAAGCATTACAAAGGCATTTTTTTAAACTTACATTTTGTCTCTTTAGAATTAATTCCTACGCTGTAAAGAAAAATAAATAATAGAAAAATATATATCACATGTTACTTTCATCTGTACTTTTCTGTAAAATTTGTCAATATATTTTGTGTTATAGCATAAAGACTATTCAATACTTTTTTGGCAATCAGAGTTTTAATAGAATTCTAAAACACATGAACACATAAAGCTTAGAAAGTTCTGCGGTATACACACACACACATATATCCAGAGAATTGATATTCACTCCCATCTGATATAAAGATGTATAGAAAATGGCTATCTTGAAATATATGCAGAGTTTGGGAGTGTATGTTGACTTTCTGAAAAACAAATACAATTCTAGGAACATTTCCTTACTTGCCAAGAGACAGCAGCTCTAATCACTACTCTAGGAGTTCATCTGGTTTATAGCACAGGTTCTAAAAGAACAGATATTCTTTGGTTCTTTTGAGGATGCCAGTGTAGCATTTGTTCTGTCGAGTCTTTGAAGTAGCGTAATTCATTTCATCCATGTTAACAGCCAAAGGTCCCAGGATCCTCACAGATTATTTTTGCCAAACATCTGAGGGCAAAATGTAGCCAGTGTTCTTTGCTGGATACTTCCTCTTGAATTCCCAGACTCACGAGACAGAGGAAGAGTTTTGTATACTCATCACAGAGGACCCATCCAAGTGGCATTTGTAGGAAAGGTTGCAGCATTTTATGCCATGTGGTATATCTGTTCGCAAAGTGGGAGGCAAGGGAATATCCAAGCTGGCATTTTGGATTTGATGGGCCTTTTACTTTCCTGAGTGACATGCCACATGTCAAGAAATACTGCTTTCTTCCAGTCTCATCACATTTACGTGAGCAATTTTCATTTAGTTATTTCCCTCCCATATGGTGTTAAAAACAGTCATTTCCAATAAAGCTTATTTCTTGTTTTCAGTGTAATTGAAGTGAGAGAATATGTAATAATTGCTTATCAGATACCTGTCCAGGTTAGATAGTAGCACAGTTCACAGTATTCAAAAATAGATGTGCGCCTCCTGGAAATGTTTGACAAGGGGCTGTTCTGACAAAACTTCACCATTCTGTTCTATTCATGAGATGTGCTTTGGAGAGAAAATGTTGTTTCTATAATAATAAATATCAGTTGAAATGTACTGTAATAATAAGCAAGTTTCACCACCTGAATTTCTGCATGTCCTGCATCCGTTTGTGTAGCTGGTTGATTATGACATTCCCAGAAAACAAATCCCAGGCTAAAAGCTTTGATTTCAGTAAATAACAGGTAAGCAAGATGATAATATTTTTACATAATACTATTTTATATAATAAAATGCAAATTCCTTTAACTTACATGAACAGGAAACAGCCAGTCTCATGAACAAAGACACCAGGCTGAATGTCTAGTGTGAATATTTCAAGACAGAAAGATGTTAGCTCCCTACTGTTTCCTAGGACTACACTTTTGACTAGTGGGTAGTATTTGTTGTCAGTGTGGGGTTAGAATCAGTTTAGACATGGCTGTTTTCCCCATAATAACTTACTCTGCTCAGAATGTTAGATGGCAAAATCAGAAAACATTATAATGACTTTTAAAGAACTTTGAAATCCTTTAATGTGTGATGTGACATAGATTTCCAACCATGGCCCGAGAGCTAAGGTATACCCTGTGGAGAGTTACAAATGAGGTGCAAAGGTTATGATTTCCCATGAAAGTTTAGATAAGAATCATTTAAATTTATTTGAGGAGAAATATTGTAAAACTATAGCATCATTTAATATTTCTTTCTAAAAAAAACCCAAAAAACCTATTTTTAGTGCAAATATAGGGTGGCCTGTTTTGCAAGTATAAAATATAAAGTGTTTATGAAGAAGAACTTCTTCATAAACAGTGATGACATACTTTAACTCCAACCAATGATGGTAAGATCCTGAGAATATGCGTTTTCTTATTTCTGTCATTCCAGTGTGTGGACATCTACCCATGAATTTAAATGCATGTAAGAATTTGGTTTAGTGTATTTTAGTTGCCTCAGAGTGATTTTTTTATATAGTAGATGCTAAAAATTTTTTTGAATTTAATAAATATATCTAATCCAATATTAATCAACCCAGAATTTAGCATTTATGGTTGACTGGTGTATTGGAAGATTATATATATATATATATATATATATATATATATATATATATATATATATTATATACACATATATATTAGATATTATTTATAATTAACTTCTTGCAAAATCAAACAACTAATACAAAGTCAATATGAAATAGGAACATCAGTCTTTTTTAGGAAATCAATGCATATTTATTTAAAAACATTCTTAGCATTTTATGTCAACTTACCATATGTATTCATTTCAGATGAAAATAAAATTAAATTTTTATTATAATGTTTATGTGAATACTAAAGCACTCAATTTTCTATGCTCTAAAAGTATATAGTCAATAATAATCATTGGAGTGAATTTTATATTAGATAGGCTTCATGAATAAATTCTTAGAAATTAAACATATTTCTATTTTAATGTACTAATCTGTAACACACTTCTGATCCAGAGACTACCAAAGCTGATTCTTCATTCTCGCCCTTAGCCACAGTGACACTTCTTTACACTTACCTGAGGCTTCTCTCAGGGGGGACCTTCCTACTTCTCCCCTAGTAGCATTGCCGCCTGTTATTAGCACTACGCCAATGTAGCCTGGATAGAATGATGTTAGCTAGGTGGTGTCCCACTGACACCGTATCTAGAATCACTACAACCTTCAGTAAAAACAAAGTTGTAGCAAATGAATCCGACACTTACAGAAACATTCTCACCATTTTCTTCAGTTGTAATAGCATAGATAAGTACAAAGAGAGTTGGAGAGTCATGTGAAGAAGTGTACCACTGTGGAACAGTCAGAGCAGATCAGACTCTTTGAAAACAATTGAACTGCATCCCCATTCTGCATAGTAATGCCTTGTTACACAATTTTTGTATCCTTAGCAACAGATATGGGATGCTTATTTCGAGAAAAATAAGTTACTTTACATGCCAGAAGATTTTTGATGACAGTGCCCCCTCCTATTTTTCATTTTTTAAAACAACAACCAAATTGGTGGGGAGGCAGCCAAAATTTGAGGTACCAATGTTTCTCGAACAGATGTCGCACCATTATTTTTTAGCTCGTTTGGATGAATAAACATGTGAAACTGTGAAGTATTACATTTTAGATTTTTTCATTAAAAAAAGAGACAATCTGTTTACTGTCCTAATTGAGACAACAATCCTCGTGGTTGCCAGTTTTGGCAGTCATAACAATGAACTATAAATATTTGGACCAATCAAGTAAATGGTGAGTATAAAGGCTATAGCATGTGTAAAGTTCTATTTTCACGGGCACCCATCTTAGTATGACTTTTTTTTTTTAAACTTCATTAAATAAAATTGTTTGTGTGGAGCTAAAGTTTCATGGTACAGCTAAAAGAAGTGGATTTCAAGATCTAATTCCGTCCTAGTATGCCAACCTCTTCAACGTACAGCTGTCCATCTGCTGCTAACAACTTGTGTCTGCAGTTGCTCTGCGGAAGGCAGAGGGCAGCTTCACAGTGGCCCTTCCTGAGTAATGTGTCTGACGATAGCATCAAACTCAAATGGTATTTTTCCTTAATTTCCTCAGATTTATAAAAAGAGTGCACACATTTTAAGTCTGAAGTTACAGCAATTGGTTTTACAGTTAAGCAAGGCTTTAGAGATAGAAAATGTTGTCTATAATTTTTGCTATAATGACTAAAAGAAAGGAAACCATAACTCTCATTACTCCCATGATGCTTTACTTGAAACACCAAAGTAGGAAATTAGTGGACTGGACAGCTAGCTATGGTAGTGGTGTAGTCATTTGTGATCCAGAGAGGTCTTCAAGGGAATCTTGCTTGAGTTCTCTATCCTGCTCCTCTGAATGCCCACCTTCAACTCTGTTTCCTTCATTCTTCATTTGAATAGTTGCTAACATCCTTTGGGGTGTTTTTGCGTGTTTTGTTTAACCTTCACTTATATATAAATAATGTGTCTTTCTTATAATAATGTTGCCTTTTTGTTTGATTGGTTGGTTGATTATTTAATTGACTGCATATTACCAAGGCACCATTACTGCGGCTGATATAATTCAATATTATTTTTTAGTATCATCTAATACCAAGTCAATACTTAAATGTTCCAAATTGTCTCCAAGTTATCTACTTTTAATCAGGTCTGTAGTACTCTTGATTACTTTTTAAATTTCTTAGATAGCAAATAGTTTTGTTGTTGTTGTTTTTGTTTTTGTTTTGTTTTGTTTTTTGCCGTTGACTTACAGATTCTAGTGATATCCATTATTCCTGATTTGGGGTTTGTCATTGTTATTCATTTCACTATTCCACTTTTGATATTTTTATGAAATGTGATGGTTACATATTACATCTAAGCCAGGAGTATTCATAATACTTCATGAGGAATATATCTCATTATCTCACTTGATTAACTATGATTTATCAATGAGCTCATATGCTACCATTGTGATTCCTTATGAAATAAAGCTTTCAAATAGTAGTTTGTCTGTATATCTTAGTATGTATTCAAATTGTTTATTAGATCCCTTATCTCTTTAGGTAGTGCAAGATGCAATTTTCTGTCATTCCTTTGGTCCTTTTTTAAGTGGAATTATTTAATCATCATCATCATCACCGTTTTTATTATTGTTGTTGAGACTCTGTATCTATATGGGATAGAATATAATAATTTGGTGCAAATAAATAAATTGTAATGAACAAATTGATTTAAAATCAGGTTTATATATTTAATTGTGTCTATGTGTAGGTAAGTTTTATAGTTTTAGGGTTTTTTTTAAAATATAACGTTACAACCAATACACTATTGTGCTATCAAAAATCAGAACTAATTCTTCAGTGCTTTGGAAATCTATGTGATTTCCTTCTGTTCTCCCTACTTTCTGTCTTTCACAATGTCGAAGGAACACTGTTCCATTTTCTCATGTAAAATTACCCGTGTTTAATTATAATTAAAATATGTAGCCATTTGAACCTATAGCTCATCTAGGAAAGAAGAGATAAAGCCATAAATCTTTCCCATTGTCAATGTCATAGTTGTGTTAGCACTCTCTAAAGATGGCCCATGCAGACTTACTATTGCTGTTGCTGTCATTTATTATTATCATTGTAAGTTATAGATTTTTATATATTTGACCTATTTTAGCCTATTGCAATCATCTTTTTATTACCAAAACAAAAATTCTATCATGATGGACATTAGAAGTCTTTTTATTAAAATAATGGGTTATGTTCCTCTGCATTACTTGACACTTTCTGAAATTGAAGCCCAATGTAATAACTTTGTATGTGTGTATCTATGTATGTATGTATGCATGTATGGTATATATTTGTTTATTTGAGATGGACTCGTGTATCCCAGGAAGGCCTACAATTCACTATGTCTCTCAGCATGATGTTAAGTTTCTTACTTAAGTTAAGTTTCTACTGCCTTCATCTCCACAGTATAGGGATCGCAAACATTCATCACTATGTTCAATTTAAGATTTTTAATCTAGCAAAATATTGAATATTATATATTATATGTCCTTTTAGAACAAATATATGATCATTAATAGCTTCTTTGATCTACATGTATATGAAAATAATTCAAAAGTTAGTAAATATAATCTGAGATGTATCTTTCCTAATGTCAGTTTAAATTGTGGCACACACACAAAATTAGGAAGTATGATGAGTCTTCACTAAAAAACAAAAACAACCAAAAATCTCTACAAAAGAACATATGGAAGATTTAATACAAAATAAACTCCCAGTCATCCTGGATGGAATGATTCAGTTGTGTTAATATAAATATTCTTTCAATTTGAATACAGAGAAAATTAATATATAAACTGTTAATATGTAGTATAATGTTATTTTAAAGTATAGCGTATAGTCATAATTATGAAAAGCTACACCATCAGGAAAAAAGATGCTATATGTACTATGAGATCTAAACATAGATTTTTTTAAATGAACTATATATATAAAATGATGAAAAGTTAGTCATTAAGTGTATTTTTAAAGTGGAGTATTCTTTACAAATTAAAATATACCTGTATACCATGACTTACAACTAGATTAATTTCTGATGAAATTTACAGTCTCTCTGAAAAAATGAAATCACGTAAGTTATGAGGAGAAATAATAGACATTTTTAGACTCTTTTAGTGCAAAATGATTTCAGGACATTCATTTATGAGTTAAAAATCATAAAGTCAATACTCTTAGATAATCACACATTAAACGCAGTCTAACATTGGAACCTTGAACTTAATTAAGGCTCTGAAGAAACAATGTCTTTCACACACTGCTTGCGAGTGATAATTGTACATGTTTTCTGGAAAGCTCTTTTAAAGTGTACCCTCAAGCTCTAAATGCTATCCATACTTTATACATACAAGATGATGACAACAGTATTGTGCAAAAATAAGCACAGCATGTTAGCCACAGCACTGTTCATAATGCTCAGAGTACTAAAAGCATTGTTAGTGCCTAGCCCAGGATGGGTACAAGTGACCCAAGTCAGCTCATAAAGTAAGCATGGCATAATCTTCAAGTGATGAATATTCAACTTAATGATCACAGAATGGAAAGTTGATTATAAGATTACATGGCATACAATTTTGTTTTGTTTAAATGTGTGTCTCCCTGTATATATTTGTTTAAATGCACAGGAAGGACATTTAACCAGAAGTAAAGGGTATTCATCTCTGTGTACAAGTTAAGATTGATTTACATCATTATGGTGAACTGAATCCTTCATCTCTACTCTTCAGAGAAAGCTAGGAGGGGAATGTTTCATTGATCTACTTAAGAGTCCAAACACCTACTAGGTATGTTTCTGCTTTTTCATTATCTTTCTTTTTCAGTCACTTAGTAGTTATTAGTACCTATTAGGTATTTAATATGTCATGTCAGCCTTCACAATTCCTCAGAATAAGCACTAGATAGGGCTGAAATAGCTTTGCCGTTTTCACAGTGACAAAGGCGTTTATTGTTTACACACAGACAATTTATTAATCACTTTCTAAATTCAAATCCCGGTGCTTTGTGCTTGCAAGAAAAATGGTCAGTATTAAAAAGGAGAATAGCCATACACTCATCTCATGGCAAGTAATATCGACAGAGGCCAATGCTCTCATCAAACAGGAAAGGGAAAAATTAATAAAAGTGTAAGATGATATGAGAACAGTGGCAAAAAATCAACAAAAGGGTACAAAGGTATTTTGGCGCCTATTCCATTCCATCTGGAATCTAGAATTAACCATGTGAGTGGTGCTGAAGGCCTGAAAGGCTGTTAATGTCCCTTTGTGATCACTAGTTTTTCCTTTCTCTGCCTTAACACTTTTTCTTGTTTACTTTTGGAAACTCCTATATGTGTATCATTTAAGACTAATCAGTTCCCAGGGTTCCTGGGATTTCCTTACCCAAAGCCAAGCAAGTGGACTCGTATTGAAAAATTTCATAGAATACATTTCACACTAGTTATCTATTTTGTAACTGATTTTTTTCACTCAAATCCAATGTTCTAAAGGGAATAAAATAACCTACTGTTTTATTTCTGGATCTTCAGTGCTGAGCTTTGCTCCCGACCTCTTAGACACCCAATAAATGTCTTTGACTGCCTAAGCACCACCCTCTGTGCCTGAGAATGGGCCCTCAATAGTGGCATCTCTATTACAGAGGAGAAAGAGTGGCAGGTAATCCTTTGTGAAGATGTCTGCTCTGTGTGTCCTGATGCCCTGGGTCAGCACAGTTCATCTTCTACTTTTCAGAACCAAAGCATTAAAACCTGTGAAAATCACAATCCTAATGACTCATAAGTGGAATTTGGAAAGCATGGGATGACCTTTCCAGTTTCTTTCTTTTGTGAGAGGCATTTTGTTTATGTATAAGCATTCCTAACTTTATGTTGGTTACTGAACTTGAACCCTGTAGTGAAGATGACACACGTGGGTGGTGGGGCACTGGGATGTCTTGTATAGAACATTGCTGTCCAGAGTCTTAGGATGTTGTAACCATACTTTGTTTTGTTTTAGTCTCAAAGGAGGGGAATGGGGAGAGCAAAATACTCATTTTGTCAATTAAATAAGCTAACATTTTTTTTTCAAGTAATTTTATACTCTCAAGACAAATTTAAGACCCTTAGAGTTTTCTTTAAATAGTCATACATTCTGATATTCTGGGTTTTATTAACACAATATTGCTCACTGTGAAGAATTTTTATGGAACTGTAGCTTTCATGGTGAGTCTTGACTGTCAGCTTAGTGGCACTTCGAATTACCAGCGGAACTGGAGCCTCTAAGCCTGTGTGTAAGGGGTCTTCAGACTAGGTTAACTGTGACGGGGAAACACTTCACTGAATGGGGTGGGGCCTTGTCTGAATAGAGAAGCCAGCTGAGCAGACACATTTCTCAGTGTGTTTCCTGACGTTTCAGGTGACAACTAACTAACCCAGTAACCACATAAGGAGTCTTAAAAATGTGCTTGATTCTTGGAAAGCCTTTGGGAACTTCCTGTGTGTGCTCTTTATCACTAATATACTGATTATGTCTAATACTAATTTTTAATTTAATCTCAAATGATTACATTTTAAAAATTCATGTAATACATATATACCTACATGATATTGAAAGAATTATTTTAAAAATTAAACTCACCCATATACTTAATGACCAGCATGCTAATACATAGTACTTCCTATTTTAGTTTTTACCATTTGGAATATAAAACAGAACTTTTATAAATTTTTATTTTACTGGTTGGCCTTGAAGTTAACTAACTTTTAATATATATTTCTACTCATTTACATTTTGTTTGTTTATGTTTTGTCAACTGAAAACTTTGGGGCCCAGGGATACAGTTCAGCAGTTAAGAGCTTAAACTGCTCTTCCAGAGGACCTGAGTTCAGTTTCCAGCACCCACATCCAGTGGCTCACAACTGTCTGAAATTCTAGATCCAGGGGGGTAAATGCTTCTGACTTGTGCAGGCACCTGCACACATGTGCACATATCCACAAACAGACACATAATTTACAATGAATAGAAATAAAATCTTATAAACATGTTATTTCTAAAAATAGAATTTTTATGATTTACTAAAAAATTTTATCAGCTATGTGGGTGCTTGCTTGTATGTTTAAAATATATTGTCAGGACGTATGTGTTACAGTCTCACTTTCTTTGACAAGTCTGTTGATTAAAAACAGTTTAATGAGCCGGGCGGTGGTGGCGCACGCCTTTAATCCCAGCACTCGGGAGGCAGAGCCAGGCGGATCTCTGTGTGAGTTCGAGGCCAGCCTGGGCTACCAAGTGAGCTCCAGGAAAGGCGCAAAGCTACACAGAGAAACCCTGTCTCGAAAAAAACCAAAAAAAAAAAAAAAAAAAAAAAAAAAAAAAAAACAGTTTAATGGGATTAAATGCTGAAACACATTTTTTTTGCAATTATTCCTCCAGAGCCGTGCCAGAATTGATTTTTCAAAAACCTGGTGCAGTTTTAGGTGCCCCATCCAATTGGTTTAAATACTACCTTTATATTCTCAGTGATGCCTGGATCATTTCACATGTCTAGGAAGTCCTTCCTTGCCCAGCTCTGTTTTCTCCCCAGCACATCACAGTCAGCCTTGCGTATATTGTTCCAATGTTATTCCTGGGCTGCAGTCTCCTTTCTGCCCCAGTGTCCTGTCCTGTGAGACCTCTGTGAGACATCCCGGATAATGCTACGATTAGGACTGCAGTCTGCTTCAGTGGGCATCTGTCAATCCTGGGGTCTATTCCTGAGTCATGACCATGCAATCACCTTGAGAACAGAGGGTTTGTATGCAAATATTGTCTGCAGAAGTGACTGTGTGACCTGTGGTCTTTTCAATGACTGTTCAACATTAGAAATGGTTGTTCTCTTTCTCTGATAAAATCTAATCATTTTTAATCTGATTCTATTAAATCAACATGAGAAAAGTTGTCTGCTTTAATGCAATTCAAACTAGCCCACAGAACATGCTATTTTTATTTATTTTGTTCATTTCATTAAAGCAGTTCCATAAGTTTCAGCCTAAAAAATTTATAAGTGTTTTTGTTAGAGATATTCTTAGATACATTTTAGTATTTATAGTATCCTGTCCATTTTAAATGAACTTATTCATTAGCATTTTTCACACATGTCTAATGCATTCTGGTCACATTCATCCTCTACCCTCCTTTATCCCCATCCCACAAAGCCCAACTAACTTTCTATCCTCCCACCAAGTCCCCAAAGGCTTTCTAAGAATTAGAAAAATTAAAATTATATTTTTTATTACTATGTAGAAATACAAAGAATATTTGCATATTAATCCTGTTGATATGGTAGTAATACACAATACATTATTTCTAATATATAAATAATGTATATAAATATAATAAGTACTTTACAGACTCTGGAATTTAGCCATATGGCATTGTATTCAAATAAATGGTATCTTTGTCCATTTCCAACTTTAGCACCATTTAATTTTTCTTATCAGCTCAAGTTGAGTTAGACCCTTCAGTATTTTGCAGCATAGACTGTAACTGTAAGTCTTGACACAAGTGTTATCTCATGAAGCCCACTATCAGATACCCAATAAATATCTTTGACTACCTACACACTACCCTCTGTTGCAGAGATGGGCCCTCAATAGTGGCATCTCTGTTATAGAGGAGGTAGAGTGGCAGGTAATTCTTTGTGAAGATGTCTGCTCTGTTGTACTGATGCCCTGGGTCAGCACAATTCACCACCTACTTTTCAGAAACAAAGCACTACAATCCTTCCTCCCCATATAATCCTACCTCCCCATCTTCTGTAGGGCTCCCTGGGCTCTGCCTTTTTGTCTGTGGGTCTCTGAATCTGCTCCTATCACCTGCTAGAGGAAGCGTCTCTGATGACAGTTGGACTAGGCACTTGTCTGAGTGTAGCAGAATATCATTAGGAATAATTTCAATTACCTTTTTTTTTTTTTAAGTCCTTTTTGGTTCCACCGTAGGTATCTGAGCCAGCTAGCTTCTGGATCCTGGATATCCAGGCAGATATCCCAGCATGGGCTTAGACCAGTCACTCATGGTTGACCACACCCACAAGCTCTGAACCACCATTGCCCCAGCATATCTTGCAGGCAGGACAGGTTGTGGGTTATAGGTTTTGTGGCTCGGTTGGTGTCCCATTCCCATCACTTGGAGCCTAGTCTTGATATAAAAGATGGCCTGTTCATCTCTTCCATTACTAGGAGTCTTTGCTAGGGTCACTCACATAGGTCCCAAGAAGTTTCCACTGCTCTGGCTTTCCACATTGCCCTCCAGTGCCCCCCAGTTTCATTCATCTTTTCCAGTACTATCTCCCTCTGTCCCTCCATTCCCTAAGTAATTCCTCCTGTGTCCTTCCCTACCCACTCCCAGTCCACCTACAAAATCTATTCTATTTCCCCTTTCCAGGGAGATACATTCATTCCCCCCTAAACCTAACCTGTCTGGCTGTGACTGTGTATTGTAGCATGATTACCATTTACTTAACAGCAAATATCCACTTTAAATGACCACATATCATGTTTATCTCTCTTGGTCTGAATTGCCCCATTCAGGATGAATTCTTCTAGTTGTACCAATTTGCCTGCAAATTTCATGATGCCATTGTTTCTAACAGCTGAGTAATACTCCGTTGTGTAAATATACTACATTTTCCTCATCCATTCTTTGGTTGAGGGGCCTCTAGGTTGTTTCAAGTTTCTGACTGTTATGCATAAAGCTTCTATAAACAAAGTTGAGCAAGTGTCCTTGGGGTAGGCTGGAGTATCTTTTGGGTGTATACCCAAGAGTGATACAGCTGGATCTTGAGGTAGTTGGATTCCCAGTTTCTGAGGAACCGCCGTATTGATTTCCATAGTGACTGTACAAGTTTGCATTCCCACCAGCAGTGGGGGAGTGTTCCCTTTGCATCACATCCTAGCCAGCATGAGCTGTCATTTGTGTTATTGATCTTAGCTATTCTTTCAGGTGTAGGATGGAGTCATCCTTATTTCTAGCATTACTAAATCATTCTATTACATTATAATGTAAATGTTTTATTGAATGTAAGCATGATCTATCCATTTATCATCATCTATCTTCTACCTATGTATCTATCTATTATCTGTCATCTATTTTCTATATCTCTATCTCTTCCATATTGCAATTTGAGCATACTTTCTCCAAAATGTTCAGAAACTAGCCTTCTTTAATCACTTTGTATCAGATGAGGATGTAGCGGGTAGCCATTCCAGCTTTGACCTGGAAATACCACCCCCTTTGAGGCTTCGGTAGCTGTCACTCCTATAAGGAGGAGCTGAGAGAGGACCCCTGAAGACCTGGGATCCAGAGGGGGGAGCTCTCTTGGTTCCTGGACCCTGGATGCTGGAGGTAGACCGAGCAGAGTTCTCCAGAGAAAACTGCCGGACTGTGCTGTACCTTTCCCAGACCCTGTAACTTATCCCTTCACTTATAAGTTACTCCACAAAATAAACCTCCCTTTTAACTACGTGGAGTTGCCTTAATATTTTAACCAATACAATTCCTTCGTATAGACCATGGTCTTGAGATTTACCATTTGAGCTAATGTGAAATTTTCCCGAAACAAATGAGTTAAGGCCACTTACATTTTGAAAATGGCTAGCATTTGAAAACAGTTAGTTTCAGTTCTTCATATTGTTTATGTTAGGAGTCAATATCTATTTGTGCCAAATAATGTTTCTCCTGTAAAACAAATTGCTAAACAGTCTTATTAATAAAAACCCAAATCCAGATATTGGGGTAAAAGCTGAGAGATCAGGGAATAGGACAAGCCACAGCCAATCTCACCTCATCAACTCCTCAGCTTCGAAAGACAACTACTTCCTATATATGTACCCATGCCTATACACCTTTCTGCTCTGCATCTCACTTCCTCTCTCCACCCAGCTATATCACTTCCTGACTCTCTGTGCAGACCTCCAGACTTCTATAGTTAGTGCTGGGATTAAAGGCATGTGTCACCATGTCTGGCTCTGTTCCCCAGTGTAGCCTTGAACTCTCAGAGATCCAAATGGATCTCTGTCTCCAGAATGCTAGGATTAAAGGCATGTGATACTGTTGCCTGACTTCTATGTTTAATATAGTGGCTGGCTTTTTCCTCTGATCCTCAGATAAGCTTTATTAGGGTGCTCAATATTTTGGGGGACACAATATATCACCACATTCTCTATTTGTTGGTGCTTTACTATTTAGTAAGGTTTAGAGTTCCTACCCTGGCTTCTACCAGGCTTCCCTCTTCCCTCAATAGTGGACTGTGATCAAGACGTGTAAACCAAATAAAGCCTTGCCTCTACTAGTTGCTTTTGGATAGTATTTTATCATTGCAACACAAAGCTGATGAAGACAAAAGAATATGGTTTTTTATCTCACTTGTATTATCTTGATTATTTTCTTCAAAGTTCTCCCATTGAATTTTCACTGAATTCATTAAACCTTGGTTATATTTTAGCTTCCTTCTAAGATGGACTTAGCCATCTGTTTGCTTCAGTTTCTGTAGTTATATTTTTTCTTATTCTATTATGTTTTTTATTCTACTTATCTTCTCTTGCTTACAATTTTATTCTGGTTTATGCCAACATCCATCTATCTACTTACCTACTTTCTTATTATATATCTATCTATATCTGTAGCTAATCTTCAAATGCTTTTTGAGACATTTTAAGTTAATACTGTGATTATGTTTGAGACTCTGTTTTAGTCCCTTTTGTGTTTGTTCTTTTTGTAGACCAGACACCTGAGGTATTTTCAGTTTTCTTATTCTGTTACCTTTGTAAAGGATTGTTGGTTAATTTTTTTTCAAAGCTGCTAACTTAAATTCTTCTCATTTCTTCCTTTTTTCCAGTAGCCAGTGTTAAGAAATACCAAGTATCAGACCCACCCTTACTATTTATCCCTGCAGTCTGTGGCTTGAGCGTATACTCTACCATTTCTCTGGACTTCTTGAGCTTCCTATGCACAGGCTTCAGGAGTTTGTCCCAATGTGGCATTATCTATCGCTTAATAATAAGTTGATAGCTGTGACTTTTTCTTTTTCTCAGTAATGAGAATGGGCTCCCTCTGAGGTCTTTGTGGCACACTGGGACACAGAGCCTTTGAGGCTATACCTTACCGTAGCTGCTGCTCACAGCCCTGGCTGTGGGGTTCTCTCCCCTGTCTCCCATTGTGTGTGGGTTGCAGTGTGCATTGGACCTTGTCTCCTGAACTGATAGATTTGCCCCAGCCTCATTGCTGGTCATGTCGGAACAGGCTATCAGCTTTGAAGGGGGTTTTTGGTTCCTGTTGGCCAGTTACACTTGATCTGAAGGTCAGGTCAGCTGTCAGGCACCGGTCACGTGCATAAGAAGAGTAAGCTTTAGGCCAGGGCTCGCCTGGCCCCGTACTGCTCCTCAAGGCATCACCCCAAGATTACACCCAGGACCCACCACAAACTGAGAACTATAGGTTCTAAAATTGTGCCCACATAGTTGAATCATTTCTAATTTTACTTGTCCTTTTTGTAGTTTTGGAACAGTGTCTTGCTATGTAGCTCAGGCTGACTTGGAACTCAGGACTCTTCTGCTTTTGCCTACCAGATGCTGGGATGGCAAATACCACCATCCCTAGTTCAGTCTATTTTATAGTATGAGTGTGGGACAGCAGTGGAATTTGAGAAGAAATTCAGATTCAAAAGAGCACTATTATCCTCAGTCCCAGAATTACATTGGAAACAGAGATTTTAATTTATCATTCCCAAGAATAACTATATACAATAAAATTACCTTGCAATTTCCCCCATAGGTTTGTTATGTTTTGAATTTTAAAGTTTTTCATAGGTTTGAGTTACTGCACTTACTACTTTGAGGAACAGGTCTTGCAGTATTGATTTTCATGATAATATTTGACATAATATCTCATATTTACCTTTCTCAATAAATTACTTATGAAGACTATTACTGCTATAAGAGAACTATTCTAAAGAAACGTATTTGGCTCACTTATATTACATGCCCTCTTAAAATTTTCTTAAATAGATAAATACTGAGAAATATTTTATGAAACAAATACAATATAATCCAATTTCTTTAAAAGTCCTTTAAAATAATCTTTAAGGAAAATAATGCATGTAAGCTCATATTCTTCTAACAAAACAGGAAATAATGAAAACTAATTTCTCCAATTAATATTTTCTCAGTGCTTTTTCAGTTAATAAAATAATAATAATAAAAATAAAAGTCCATGCATTTTATTTCTTATTGTAGTTCATATGAAAATTAAGGCAGCAAACAATAAGAAAATATGATACATTATTTTAATCTCTAGTATTTATTAATTCATTTAATTTAAATGCAAATTATATGTTTTAATAATCATAAATTGCCTGGCATCAGGTTGGTCTTCATAATGAGCAGTGTGGAAGATGGTACTTTTTGAAATTATAATAAAGCATTCTATGAACCCTCGCTCCTTTGTGAGCACTGCTGTTCCTTGAATCATTCTGAAATGTGCAGCTGAAATGACTGACAACCAGAGAAGGTGTTTAAGGTTGGAACAGGAACCACCCTGGCTTCATGGCTCAATCTGAACACTGAGTTAAGAAGCAATTTCACATCAATCTGTGGAGAGATTTTACTTGTGATCGTGAACGAGCAGAGGCCCTCTCGCCAGTCAGTGTCAGAAGTCATGTGATGGACACTAATGATGTCTGCTGCCTTTCATCATCTGTCAGAGATGAGTCACAGTCTTTTCCACACCAACAGTTGAGAACATTTAATGAAACAAAACAGCGTTATTGAGCTCCAGGTTCCTTGTCTTCTTTGGCCCTAGAAATGAGGCTCCAGGTTCATTAAATTGTGGCTTGTGGAGGTACACCACAATTAGAGTCTGTCGACTGAAGCAAAAATGATAATAAAATCCCAAGGCGAGTCTTTCATGTATACTGGCCATCCTGTCCCCCTCTCAAAAGTTTAGAGAAATTCAGCAAATATCACAGGCTTAGGTCATGTGCATGTGTATATTTACCTTTCTTTAGTATACAATAATATGTTCTTTATTTTAAAAACATAGAAAAAAAAGTTAAGCAAATCCTTTTATCCAGATAGGATCTGTGATGTTATTTGATAAGTTTTATTTTGATATGTATCTTTCCATAGTATAGGAAGTATTCATAGGCATACAAAATCTGCGCTTTATTTGTTCCTTGTCTTCTGTCTGTGAGTATAGGACTATCCAGAATTTTTTTTGTCTTAAACCAAAAGATGTACAAATGTAGGCAGAAATTGGTGTAGGATATTGCTGTATTTCTTAATTCATTAACTCTACAAACACTGGGTTTCTTTGAAGAACAAGGAACTTTTTAGTGGCTAGAAATGTAGCAGTGAGTGAAAACTATGAGTCCCTCTCTCAAAGAGTCTGTGAGCTGCCTGCTTCTATTCTGCATTCTCAGATTTCCCTAACATTTGTTCAAATAGCACCTTCTCAACCAGGTGCACACAAAATACTCTATTAAGTAATAACCTGATGTCTCATCCTTCCTCTGAAACCCTCAAATCTTTTGTCATGGTCATTTCTTCATCCCTTAACAATATCACTTTTGAATATTATGCATATTTTAGTTATTAAGCATCTGTCTATTGCCAGTTTTCCCCACTTGAAAGTATGTGGGCTAGTCCCATGCTTCTATTTATGGACTATGTCAAGTCTCCCCTAAGGATAGAATCTATTGACTGAGAGTTAAAGAAAGGTCTAGGGAGGGAGAGTCTGGGATAAACATTCTGGAGATTTGGCTCTAGCTCTACAGATAGCAAAGGTTACCAGGTCATTAACAACACTCATACCCAGCTTTCTGGGAGGAAAACAGGTATTTATTTCCTCCATTGAGACCATACCCCTGAGTGATTAAAATTTCTGGTTTCCCTAGTGATCTGTGGGTACAAGGACCTATTTTATGTGCTCCCTACACTAAATAGCATATTGGTCTTTGGTGGTAAAAGTATTTTATTGTTAATTCCAATCTCATTACAAAGTATTGTAAGGTTTTTTTTTTTTAATTTTGTAAAATTAGTCACATACATTACAATGCATAAACTGTAGTGTAATCCAATACATGAACAGAAAGTAGTTTGAATACTTTAAGATGCATAAATTTCACTTTAGAAATCATTGATGTAACTTTCCGACTCCTCTCTCCCAGGCTCCTGTCCACCTACCCTTATCATACCTATTTAAATGGACTCACATTGATGTTCCAAGCTAGACCCTTCACTTTCTCCCTCCAGCTGCCTTCATTTTCATCTAGCTGAACTTCATCAGCCATAAGGAGCTATTATCCAACATCTCCAAAACCCAGGGTGGTTGCCAATGTGCTGGGCTTTGAGGTGGCAGGGAAAATAGTAGGACGCAGGGTACCATTGATGATTGACTCATTGATAGTAATTCCTCTACTGAAGGCCCAGACATTTAGACACCTAAACTACAGCATGGAATGGTGTTGATGTTGTCACGAAGCATCACTTGCAAGACAGCAGCCCCATAGAAGAGGCTTACTACATCAAATATTACTGAAAACATTGAAAGGCAGATTTGGAGAAATAGAAACCAAGAAGTAAATCCCTTTGTGACAGGGGCTACAAAGCAAATCTAGCATCCTTGCTAAACTTAAGTAACTATGGAGTTATTATTGGTTGATGGAAACATGAGTCAAGACGCTCAGTAGCTCTCCTGGACCACTCTGAGGAAGGTGCGGCTCCGAGTAAAATTTTCTTGAGAAAATATTAACAAAATGGGCAGTTGCTTTGGATATGCCCACTGTCACTTTGGCTGCTGCTTATCACCCATACAAAACATGGACAGAAGACAAATGGAACTGAAGCCACTATGAGCATGTGTGTGTGTGTGTGTGTGTGTGTGTGTGTGTGTGTGTGTGTGTAATTTGCTGAGACTGGAGACATTGTTTTTTGTTTGTTTGTTTTAAAGAAAAATATCATGTATACTATCTAAAAATAAGTTGCATTTAAACAAAAAAAACCAAAACATTGATCTAGAAAATAAGATTCAGCCTCATCTCAAGATCAGGCACAGAACCCATTGGCATTCTGTTCATTTCTCTCCTGTTTCCATTCAGCAGTGACACAGGTCCTGTGGCTGCCTAGCTATTCTGCTAGATTCCTTATCCTTCCACCAAATGCTGAGTCCTCTGGACCACACATCCTGTCTCTCACATCTGTATCCCCACACTAGCTTTCTCTTCTTTCCTGTGCACATCTTCTATCAGGCGTTCAGTACTAGCTTTTCTTAATAGCCAAGTGCGATGGGAAGAAGCATTTGATCTAGGATCCATCCAAGTTCGTGCTTTGTCTTTTTCATGTGCATTCACCCCTCCCTTGCCTTGCCTTTCTGTCAGCATGTCTCCTCACATCCGCTCTACCTGACATCAATTATAATCTGTGCCATGTCTGGTTTAACTGGTTCTGGCAGGTTTTACCACCTTTTCACTCACCTTCCTGATTCTTGCCTTGCCTCTTTGTAGCATTTTACACGGTGGAAACCATCTTCTGCATGATGCCCTCTGTCTTTGTAACTCCTGCCTCACTGTGCTTATCCTGACTCTTTCTTTATTCTCTATTGTTTTCCATGTTATTCTTTGTCTTCGCTTCTAAATTACAAGAGCCCTCAAAGTCAAGTCTGAGATACTCCTTTCATTTCCACAATCATGTAATATGCGTGAACTACTTATTCCAATCCACTTGAATTCTCCAAAGTTCACCTACACATTTCCCCTCTTCTCTGCCATCATTCTGTCTCTACTTTATAGTGCTTTCCCATTCTCACCACTAGCCCACTAAAAGTGGGTTTTTTTTTATTCCTTTCTCCCCAGGGTATGCACCTTTCCTAAAGTAAAATTATTCAGCAACTATTGGACTCATGTATGCAAGTTTCTACCTCCCTGTAGGCTTGCTCCATATCTAACTCATCTTTTCCTATGTTGCAGTGTCTATAGCCCATATGTTTATATTCATTAGAAGTCCAATGAGCTACCTGTTGTGCAAGGATGCCATCTATATATTTATTTATAAATAATATACAATAACTAAATAGAAATAGCTAATATTATGATATCAGAGTAAGTCACTAGGCAAAGACAATTTGTATCCCAAATTGTATAATGAACTCCCAAATTAAGGTCAAAGAAAACTATTTTCACAATAACCTCCATGAGCAGTAGACATCACCCAGATTTACAGGGAAGTATGTATTTTTTTCATAATTCTAAATAGCTGTCCACTAAAATGTAAAAACACAATGAAAGCATTCACCTATTGGCTTCTGTCCTCCATTACTTTCAGCAAAGCCATTTATGTATGCATTAATACATGTTTTTACAATGTTCTAGACATTTATTATGTATGATCTCACTGTTCTCTGGCTACCTTGGCAGAGATCGCCCTGAAATAAAATTAACATTAATGATTATTAATAACATTTTAATGGAGCATTATATTAACATGTGAGATTAGGGCTTTCTCATATGATAATTTCTCTTAACAGTTTAAAATTTATTATGCCATTACACTAGCCCCCCCTTTCCTTGAGCATTGTGTGGGCTTGCCACTTCCAAAACCACCAAATTTAATTAGCAAAGAATGATAATAGCAACAGCAACTATCATTCACTGAGTGCTCTGCCACCCTAGGCCGATCAGAAAACACTTTAAGTGCATTGCATTCTTTGGGCCTTGAGAATTCCCATGATTAGTATTATCATTATTCCCATTTTACACTGAGAAACTGAAGCTTAGACATGCGATGGAACCTTTTCAGTGTCATAATGAAGAAGTTACGATTCCAAGTTTCCAAAATGAAAGTGTCTGAGTTCAGAATGAGCCATTCACGGCTGCTTCTTCAGCTTTTGTTTCTCTCTGCTTTCTGTGAATGATGGATTTGAGACTGTCCATCTACTCTACCTATTCTTGTATTTAATATCTAAGGATATGTTATAGTCAGTGTTCTAGTAGGAAAAACCCTAAATATTAATTACCTAGTAGGGAAATTATAAATACCCCGTGGTGTGCAGTGTTTACTACATTCCCATTGTACATTAATTGAGTACAATTAACTTAAAAAATTAACCTGGAAAAGGTTTTTAGTGTATAGTGCCAGCTTCATTTGCATAAACTTGCTCTCATGCATATGTGTGGGTGTGTGCCTGTGCATGGGCTATGGAGGCCAGAGGGTGATGTTAGGTTTCTTCCTCTATAATTATACATTTTTTTTTAAGACCAGGTCTATCACTTGAAACAGGAGCTCATTGACTGCCTGGAAGTCTGGTTAGTGAACACTTGTGATCCTCCTGACTCGCCTTCTCAGTGTTGGATCTTTGGTATACACGAACACATGTGACTTTCTATGTGGGTGGTGTGGATTTGAACCTAAGCATTCTTCTTCAGCAGGCAGTGTACTCATGGAGCTACTTCCTAAGCTCCATGTTGTCTTTGCTTTAAGTCTTCCCCAAATAGTTAAACAGGATGGGTGTGAAATATGTATGAGACCCTACAATAAAAATTAACTAAATTATTTATTTTAATTAAATTGCCTTAATAAAATTTTCATTATCATAATGAGGATGAAAATGGGAAAAATCTTTAGCAATGGTGTTTTAATTGGAACTTGGTCCAGAAGGGTCCATGATTGAAAATTCTTGGTTTTTAGGCTTTGACATTTGGAGAGTACAAGCCAGACTCTCACTTGGAGTCAGTTTTCTAATACGCTTTTGAGTATCAGGCACATTTGCCTTCCTGTACTCTCATAAAACTTTGAAAAAAAATCTACAATTCTTCATGATTTCCTTAAAGATATCCAACTAGGGTGATGAACAGAAGAAACAGAGTTTCCATAAATCCTAAGAAAGGACTGTTGGAAGTACTAGGAGATGTAAGTACAGCTGAGAAATATCAGTTCTGTCTCTCTGTGGAATTTTTACTTCAGTTTTCTCTTCTTAATCTTCACCCTGCATTTTCTGTCTGAAGATCATTTTTCTTTATGGGGAAACCAGAGAGGTCACAGGACCTCAAGCTGACAGCAGGCAAGCCTGCCCTCCTCTGCCCTTCCTCTTATTTTACTGTAAATTAGACTCTTTGATATTTATCCTTAGCAATTTTTAGCCACCTCAATTCACTCCAGGCCCTGTGTTCTCTGATGGTCTTCTCTAGAAGTCCCTGATCCCATATTTAGGGGTAGTATGTGTTCTTTAATTTATACTTGTACTTTGAAATCTACTAGAAAGTTCCCTCCAGAGTTATGTGGTATCTAAATAGATGATTCTGGGTTATTTTAAATAAGCAAATGTACGTGAAATCTCTGGATATTCATCTCCTTGCAATGATGCCTCTGAAGTCCAGATAAGCCAGGAGTTTACAAACGGGGAACTTTCATTCACAGTTCTTTCTGGACCAAATTCCAATTAAAACCCCATTGCTAGAGATATTTACATTTCCATCCTCATTAGAATACTGAAATTTTTATTAAAGTGAATTAATTAATATAAATAATTTAGTTTTAGAATTTTTTTATGTTCTCATACATAGTTCACACCATCCTCACTGAGCAAATAGGAGACTGCTGTCATATGTATTAATTACAGCCTACATTTTTAAGCTGAAACTGTTTTGGCATTTATGTTCATTTAAGGAAATGTGCATAATTTAAAATTTGTGAATACTTTAAAACATGTTTTTCAGAGGGTAAAAAGATTACTCAGTAGTTAAGAGCACATACCGCTCTTCCAAGGGACCTGAGCTGGCTTCCCAGAACCTATATTGGGTGGTTCACAATCACCTACAGGTACCCACACTACTGTGCACACACACACATACATACACATGCTGCAGAATATTAGTTTAACTGTGTAAAGGTGTGTTACATTTGTTTATGCTGCATTTGTTTAATGATGTAAGGATGTGTGATTACTTATGTAATATTGTGTTGCAGTTGTTTCACCTTGCATACCTAATGTATCTGATTGGTCTAATAAAGAGTTGAATGGCCAATAATTAGGCAGAGACAGGATAGTCATGGCTGGAAGTAGAGAGTATAAATAGGAGAGGAAATCTAGGCTTGAGAAAGAAGAATAAGAGAAGGAAGAAGATGGGGAAGAGAATGAGGAGAAATTTGGGTCATACCCAGGGCCAGAAGCCAGGCAGACATAGAGGCCACAGAAAAGTAAGATACACAGAAAGAAAAGAAGGTAAAAAGCCCCGAGGCAAATTGTAGATAAAGAGAAACAGGTTAATTTAAGTTAAAAGAGCTAGTCAGAAATGAGTGTAAGCTAGGCAGAACATTCAAAACTAATAATAAATCTCCATGTCACGATTTGGGAGCTGATTAGTAGCTCTAAAAGAAAAAAAATGGTACATTTGTGTGTGTGTGTGTGTGTGTGTGTGTGTGAGAGAGAGAGAGAGAGAGAGAGAGAGAGAGAGAGAGAGAGAGAGAGAGAGAGAGGAGTGAACTAATACTGGAGAGTAAGTGACTAAGAATGAATGATAGTGTGAGTGTAGTCAAAAGTTTCTGGGGTCTTGCTCAGCCCCGCAATTAGGCAGTCCAGACAAGTCTGTCTCACCCATGGTCCCACAGCTGCTCAGGCACAAGTAAACACACAGAGAATTATATTAATTATACCTGCTCAGTCATCAGCTCACGCTTATTACTGACTAGCTCTTACACTTAAATTAACCCATAGTTCTTATCTATGTTTAGCCACATGACTTGGTACCTTTTCTCAGTTCTGCCTTGTCATCTTGCTTCTTTGTCTGGCTGGTGACTCCTTACTCTCTCCCTTCTTCTTCCTTTCTCTCTCTTTAATTTCCACCTAGCTATAACCTGACTTGCCATAGGCCAAATGGCTTTATTTATCAACCAACCAGTGCAACACATATTCACAGCATACAGAAAGACATCCCACAGCACTTCCCAGTTTCTGTCTAATCAAAAAGGAAGGTTTTAACTTTAACATAGTAAAATTACATATAATAGAACAGTTATCAAGCAAGAATTACAGTTATAATATATAGTCTATTTGTATTTGGCAAAATTAAAGAAAGTATTTATCTATCTATCCTATACTTGTGAGTCTAAAGTTTCATATCTAATTTATCTTTTATCATGACTAAGGAAAACTATAATTATAACTATCTAGTCCTCAACTACATCAAAGACCCCAGAAGGACATAATATTACCTAAGTAAACAGGAAATGCATTGTAAGCAACTTCCAAATCTCTAGAATGTATAGACAGCTCGCTGCCTAAACAGCCACCCAAAGTTCCTCTGCAATGTTGGGGCATCAATCTTTTGCCAAAAATAGGTGAGATGATCCTTTAGATTCCTGCTTTGCAGAGGAGACTGCCAGAATTCTACCACACACAGGGAAAAGTGACTGAGAGACTCCAAGCCAATAGGCTGAAGAATGGATGCCCCAACATTGCAGAGGAACCTCTGGTGCCTGTCCAGGCAGCCAACTGTTTCTGTCATATGCTGGTAAGCCACGTGGCAATTTATAGATGAATAGAAATAGGTCAAGTTATAAGAGCTAGCTGGCAAGAAGGCTATGCAATTGGTAATTAATATTGAGCCTCTGAATGATTATTTTATAAGCAGCTATGGGATGTTGGGCCTGGGAGAGACCAAAGAAATCTTCCGGCTAAATTTGGCTGCCCAATGTGTTGGCTTTCTATCTAAAACTTGAGAGAACCTAAAAAGAAATTTAAAATTGAGCTAAGAGCAGCTTTCTACTTCATGTCTCATACAGGATGAGATATAGAGATGCTAAGGTACAGAGATGCCATGGCGTGCAGGTTCACAGTATATGGGCTTGAGTGCAGCATGATGGATTTCTGACACAGTACGCAGAGGTGTCTCCAAGTAATGCAGTGCACTGCGTGGTGGATTTAGCATTTACTCATACAGACAAAAATGGTTTATGGGCCAGCTGAACACTCTCTCCTTGCAGCATGGACCCCAGAGTTAGTGGGGTAAGTGTGACTTTCCTGGGTACCCCTGCCATGTTGAAAAGCTGAGATGGGCAGTATGAGCAGCCAAGGCTGCTGATCCTAGCCATGCAGCTTAGCAGTTTAAAATCTCTCCTGGTCAGAGAAGGATTATAGATTCACAATGAGACAGATTCAGATGGTATAAAACTCGAAACTGTTTACAATGTGTGTGAAAATGTACATAGGCTTAGAATAGAGAAAAAAAGAATATATGCAGTTATATAAAGATATACATAGTTTTAAAAATAAAGTCTTTAATGAGAAAGTTGCTGTGGAATGGTCTGTATGTCAAATTACTCTGATTGGTCAGTAAACAAAACACTGATTGGCCAGTGGCTAGGCAGGAAGTATAGGCAGGACTAACAGAGAGGAGAAAAGAAAGAACAGGAAGGTGGAAGGAGTCACTGCCAGCTGCCACCCTGACAAGCAGCATGTAAAGATGCCACTAAGCCACAAGCCACGTGTGGCAAGGTATAGATTTATAGAAATGGATTAATTTAAGCTATAAGAACAGTTAGCAAGAAGCCTGCTACGGCCATACAGTTTGTAAGCAATATATGTCTCTGTGTTTACTTGGTTGGGTCTGAGTGGCTTTGGGACTTGTGGGTGACAAAGATTTGTCCTGACTGTGGGCAAGGCAGGAAAACTCTAGTTACAGAAAGTAAAAGAAATATAAAAAATAAGCCACATAAAGATGGAAATCACACACAGAATCTGGATTATATTACCTTTGGGATTTTTAACTGCAGAAAGACATTTGATTGTAAAGGCTCCTGAGTTAAGCCAGTATATGCATATGTATATGTATATGTATGTGTATATATATATATATGTATGTATATGTATGTATATATATATATATATATATATATATATATATATATATACTATCTTGACTTCAAAATTTAGCCTATGGCAAGTCAGGTTATAGCTAGGTGGGAAATTGAAGAGAGAGACAGGAAGAAGAAAGGCAGAGGTAAGATAGACCCCAGCACTGACAGGAGAAGCAAGATGGGAAAATACCAATGAGCCATGGCCACATGGCAATATATAGATTAATAGAAATGGGTCAAGTTATAAGAGCTAGCTAGCAAGAAGCCTGCCATGGGCCATGCCATTGGTAATTAATATTAAGCCTCTGAATGATTATTTTATAAGTAACTGTGGGACCTTGGGGCTGGGAAAGACTGGAGAAACCTTCTGGCTATATATGAGAGAGAGATAATTTGATTATTAAGGAGAGAGAGAAAGAAAGAATGTGGAATTGTGTGGGTACAGAGTTGGGGAGAATAAGGGAGAAGTTGTGAGGGGGAAGCATGATCAGATATACTGTATGAAAACAAATCTCTTACAATAAAAATTAAAAGAGACACAAAAAAGAGAAAATTGGATACTAAGAACAGTGGAAGACTACAATGAAAATCAGGTAACAGAAATGACCTAACTGTATTCTTTTCCAAGACGATCAAATTATTTTAAAACATACTCTCCTACTGAATTGGTGATAAGAACCTTTCTACAGGAATGAAATATTCAGAGTTTATTTCCCTGCCTGTTTTTGACCACTAAATGACTGGCAATAAGTGCCTGAGGCTACCTTGGAGTTACACAAAGATTTCATGTTATTTAATAGTTTTAATCGTTGGATTGTTAGCCTGGCTGTACTTAGAATGAAATAGCAGACACACTTTGGGATGTATCTGGGAAAGAGTTTTCAGAGGAAGTGAAATGAAAATGGCAAACCTATCTGCACAGTAGTTGGCCTCTTCCAATAGATTGCTCAGGTAGATGAAGGTCTGCAGAGAAAGCAGGGTGACTATACTGCTTTTACTTCTTTATGGCAACCCCACCCATCAGAACTGCTGCTATCCTCTGCTGATGCCAAACACCAGCATGGTCAGATTCACAATGTGCACTCAACTCTCTCTAACTTATGAGTATTACTGAGTATCCAAGCTCTTGGACCAAACAAATGCTGGATTCTCTGCTGGTCCAGCATGGAGATGGACAAAATTAGAATATTTAGTTCTTTTATAAGCCAGTCAAATAAATTCTTTTTAGAACATATTTCCATCATAATGGTTCTGTTCCTCTAGATAACCATGCCTCATATAGATTTGTTACCAGAATTGAGGTAGTTCTTGAAAAACAGAATTTTAAGGACTTAGTTCTGGTTTTGGAGATGCATACCTAGTTAATTATACCTACTAAAGACACCCCATATAGTATGGGAGCTGTGACAAAGATGCAAAGTAAATCTATTTGATACTGCTGCCTTGCCACTTGTGAAAGGCAGAGAGTTTAGTGGATCTAAATGTAATCCATTTGAGCATTGCTGGAAAAATCACCAAATATAATGATATTGACTAGTTTCTTTAAACATCTCTATATGAAGTAACAAATGAAAAGTATTCAAAGATGCAACTTTTCAACAATGTATGTGCATAAAGAACTATAAAGGCTCCTAAATGTGCCCTGAGATAGAATCCTCACCATGCAACTGTAGGGCTGACCTTACTGAAGACTAAATACAATCCATCACTGTGTAATTGGTACAGTAAGCCATAGAATAAGTTTCAGTCTCAAGTGTGTCTGAAATTAAAGTGAGATCACTGATTTGAAAAAAGCAACTCATGCAACATGCTCAGTTGTGTGTGGGAGGACTCTGATGTGGTTAGGACACTGAACTTCTCCCCTTCTTGACATCTGTATCCCCATGATACCGCTGTACTGTTTGTCTTTCCACTCTAGCTTGAGGAAATTAATCGTTCATTCTCAATGGACACAACAATGACCTTCTCTTAATGAGATGCCAAGCAAGACAACGCTGATGCCTTTCAGTGCCAACCCTCATAAGCAACCTTTGCCTCTGCACTGATAAGGAGACTCATATCTCATCACTCTACAGGATGAGAAGAAGTTCTATACTCACACACAACTCCAGGAGCTTTCTAATATATACAAGCAGAAATCTGGGGAATATGTGTGTAAATGGATTTTAAGGGTACGAGATAACTGGTGGAAGAAATATGAAATGCATCATATTGAATTTAGTTAGGTCCAGTCATCAGAGATTCTGATGTAATGTTTCAGCTTTCACTTAAAAAGTGCTAATAGCTCGTTTGATTTGTTGGCTGAAAAGAGTCTATTATGAAGGAGTTCAACAAGCCTGACATCCCTTGGCTTAACATTGATGAAGAGATTTGAAGACTCAGAAAAAACGGGAGTGCTGGAGTAGATTTGCCATTTAAAACCTACTCCCTTGTAATGGGAGGGTCCAGAAGATACACCTGTCACTAAAAAACAATCATGAAAGGAATACCGCCATTTCCCATTCTCTATTTCCAGGTCAACTGGGATATAAGGAATCCCAGCTTCATATCCCAGCTGCCCTGGACTCTTTTGTGTCTTTATCACTATGATTCACTAGACTGTCTGATCATGACACAAAATAAATTCTTTCTCTCTTATATTTCTTTGTATCATGTATGTGGTCTCAGGTAGGAGAAGGGCAAATAAGATACTAACATAATTTAATATAAAGCTATGTTCTAAGTATCAAAAACTCTGAGGTTCATGTAATGCTTTCCCCCTTAGTCTGCTGATACTCAGCATCTATTTGCCTGACACCATTACGCATTTTCTGTGAAGAATGCCAAGGAATGGCCACAGGTGTCTGGCACGTTCTGACTATGGTCAGGAGACCCATATCATTAGGATAATGACCAAGAGTCATCCTGTTTGGCTATGTGTTTGAAATCAAAACAAGAGGCAAAACCAACATAAGTGCAGTTAATTTAAGGCACTTTTGCTCTATTTATTAAGGCTAATTGCAAGTCTGGCTTACAATTAACAATTGCCTGAAGGATTAAAGTGCCCCTGGCACTTGACAGAACAGAGTGTCCATGGCACTGCCCCTAGATTTAATATTTCCAAGAATGGATTTCTGCCTGTGATGTTATGGCTACAAATAGCCTGCTGCATAATAAGTATCAACACTATTTTGGCAATGCCAAAGCAATTGATGATTTTTTGTGACAGTCTATACTAGTGTCTAGTAGCAAAGCAATACAGCTGGAGGCTAATTAATGGATGCAGGTAGGATGTTGCATCCTGTAAGGGGGAGGCTGCCTGTTCTCTCACCGGCTGCTGGCTGTAGCTCCCATACTGATAGTATGTTGTTGCCAGTGTTACAACCTCATTAGAAAATTAGCTTTTAATTAACTTTGGAAGCTACTGCATGGGTTTCGATGGGAGGCATACATTTGTACACATCTTGTTGCAGAATTAAACCTCCCCTTCATGTTTCTAATGGGCCTCTCCTGCCTTACAGAAAAGCAGCAGTCTAGCTGCATGTAGGCAGCTGCTCCAGAGGTAGTGGTGGCCATGCAGCTTCAGCTTGTTCTCAATTACAAAGAGATGTCCTTTAGTGCCCTCATAAGCATCCCCTTACTCTAAGGCCACTTGAGACATAAAACAGCAACAGAGGGGACCACAATCAGATGCTCCCCTTTCATGCTCCTCACCCCCAACCTGGCATTAATGGCATATAGTCTGAGAAGAATGTGCTTTACCTCATTTTTATGCTTAAACATTTCTGCCTGAGCACAGTGGTGATAAACCTACAACAAGATAAATGGCTAGATCATCACTCTTCTCCCCGGGGAAAGCAGTGCTGTCAATTAGTCTAATGGGGGGGTTTGGGGACAGCTTTGGCATACCCTAACACCAGGGAAGACTTCTGTCCTGGGTAGCTAGAAAGCCCAAAGATGGATTTGAAATGTGGCTGCAACACTAGGGTGGCCAGCTAGCAAAGAGGGAAGTCAAGGAGCTTCGTGATTAATCATCAAACATGACAATGGGAGGTCGAAGAAGAGGCCCAGGAGAGCAGATCTTTTGAGCTTCGTTATAATTAGACATTGCCTCTTTCAATTCTACTCGGTGGCTTAAAAGGAGATATGGGTGTGCTTGGTTTAAGAAGTGAGGCGCCATCATTTACCAAGAATAAGTGTTCTTTTGTTATGCTTTTGCAAAGCACTGACTGTGACATCTCATTTGACCTTATTACCAGTCTCAGAGGAATAGAGGGCAGCTGGCATCTTTCTAGTTTTGCAGATGATAGAGCTCTTGTGACACAGTAGAGGTTGGTAATTTCCCTGTGATCACATAGTCAGCTGCTGGTGGCACCAGACTAGAGTCCAAATAATCCAACTATCCTTACTCCTTATTCCCAATTCTCTACTCTATTATTCCTCACCTTCTTTCCACAGAAACGAAATTACCATCTGCTAAGATGATATTCTTATATTTTTCTCCATTATGTTGTTATGCAAATGAGAAAAATGGAAAAAGAAACATATCCTGGCAAATACAGCCTAGTAAACATGAAATAATGTAATACAAATTGGACAGCATCATTTTAGATCTGATTTTTTCCCCTACAGCTGGGGGGTGGGATAGTAAGAGGATTTATTTTTAATATCAGCAGAAAGGAACAGACTTTGCAATGTTGATATTTTTTATTTAGGAACAGGTTCTTTGCAGAATGGAGATTGAATTGTAAATTGTCTTCTCACATTTTCTATCCTGCCTGCACGCATCTCAAATTTATGATGCTGTCCAAAGACTCCATGGGTTTTAGAATTTGCCCTGAAAAATAACGTCACTCCAAATTTCAACCAAAATTTTAGCTTCTAACTTCATTATCTCTCTGAGGAACCCAACATCTATAGCTTCTCCTTTTGAATATTTTAAAGAAATCTCTTAGCATTCGTGAACATCTGGGGGCTTGTCTGAGAGGAGATGACAGTGGCAATGAAGACGACGACGACACACACACACACACCCCAGACGTTCTGCTGAGGTCCTTGCTGCTCTCGTCTCCTGTAACCACCTCAATCCTGCAAGATGGCACTGCTGTTGCCAATCGCTTAAGCTCATGGCGATAACAGCCTGCTCAAGAGCCAGCGGCAAGGAAGTGGCAAAGCCAGTGTTTGAACACAAGTTTTCAGGTTTCAAAGCCTAGAATCTCAATAGATAGGACTTTCTGAGAATTGCCAAAGTCTCGGCTGAACCCCCGGGCTACCGTCCCAAGGATTTCTTCTTAGGAACTGTGGCAGGCCACAGTAAAGCCTCACTCTCCCAGACTGTTCACCAGCTTCATTTGAATGCATGCCTCTCATAAAACACATATTACTTTGCCCTTTTTGAAAGTCTGACTTATCAGAACCAGGAAATTGTCATTTAATTTGTCAAGTGGTTCTGAAGCTGGGGTTCCACAGCTATGCTTTGAGAAACACTGATGGATCATCCTTCTTTCTTTCCTCCCTCCCTCCCTCCCTTCCTCCTTCTTTCTTTCCTTCTTTCTTGTTTTAATTTTAGTTTTTAATAGGCAGAAATAATACATTTATTAGATATGAACACATTACCAAAAATAACAAACTAAGGTGGCCCTGTTACCCCAAGCTCATGTTCAGGATAGTGCCAGGAGATTCAGGTTTAAATAAAGGAAGAATTGCATAAAGTTCAAGAGATATACTTAACTAATCAGTAGTGACTACCTGTGGTCACACTGATCACTTGGTCCTTCAAGGTGCTCTGGAAAGGTCCTATTACTTGGCAGACAAACTGGCTCTCAGTTATGACTTCTACTCCAAGTGCAACATCACCCTTATGGATAAACACCCTCACCCAGCATAGGGGAGAGATCCTCTGTCCTGAGAGGTTCTACACTAAGTGCCTGTGCATGGATACAAAATTTCATAGGCACATTTCATATTTACTCATATGGATGAAAATAAAGAAAAGAATGATGGCTATATAGACTGCATTTATATTCTTAAAGTTTTATTTCCTTCTTTCAAATATCAGTACTCTCAAAATTACCTCTGATCAGATGTTATTTTATAGTAAGATAGTAATAGCAGCACAACAGCACAACAGTGTTATCTGATTCCCAGGCTCTCCTGTGAGCTTCCTCTAAAATGACAATCTCATGTCTGGGATTGGGGTTTTTGTTAGGTGTTGTAGGATATTTGTATACTATGTGAAAATGTATTGCTCTGATTGATGTAATAAAAAGCTGAATGACCAATATCTAGGAAAAGGTTAGGTAGGACTTCTGGGGACAGAAAAGACTCTGGAAAGAAGAAGGGCAGAGATGCTGAGAGACATGGAGAGGAAACAGGAAGTACAAGATAGAAGAGAGGTAATGTCACATCATAAAACATAGATTAATATAAATGGGTTAACTTAAGTTATGAGAACTAGTTAGGAGCAAGACTAAGCTATAGATGTCTCTGTGTCATTATTTGAGAGCTAGCTGGAAGAACAGAGAAAGACTCATTATATTTAGGTGATCTTTGGCTCTTGGATGGATCACAGTCACCTCAGAGGAGAAAATTTAATTAAAACTAATATATGTGTGTTTATGGACTGAAATACAAAAATAACAATCTGAGCACAAACAGGTCATCTGAGAAGTAGCCACTGATGCATTGATAGGAACTGATGGTTACATAGGCTGAGTGATATCCAGTCCTACTAGGGATCTACCTAGAACTATTTAGAGTACAATTTAAATGTAAATTGAGATGAAGGTTGAGATATTTGGGAAATTTATCTTCCAAATATCATGTATTTGTCTCTTCATCATATCAAACTTTCCTTATCCATTAGATTAAAATGTTTACATGATGAGATAATGCCCTTTGGTTTGGAGATACAGATTTATTGTAATAAAAAAAAAACAGACATCTGTGTTGCAGGGTAGAGATACTTCTGAATGTAAGAGACCTTACTTGATAGCTTAACTAACTAGTGTGTTTTGTAACAGAGTTATAGCATTATGTCTTTAAGATGTTTCAAACTGAGTGTAGTGATCCACACTTGTAATTCTAGCACAGGAGAGGCTGCGAAAGGAGTTTTATGAGTTCATAGTCATCTGGGTTATGTACTGAGACTCTGTCTCAAAAATAAAAACAAAAACAAAAAAATACAGAAAACCCAGATGTCATAATCTTATTTCTTCTTGATTAATTATTGCATATTTCCAATTAGCCTGTATTAAACTTTGATTTATACCAAATTATATTCCATGTTTAGGTCTTAGTTTTTCTGCTATATTTTTATCTTCAGTCTTGTTTAAAAGGCATAAGTTTGCCCATTTGGTTATTGTTTTAAAATTACTAGTATGTGGACATGGACATTACACTTTTCACTTTCAGGGTACAAGGTAAATAGTGGAAATATCTTTGTCTTTTAAGGTAAGGAAACAAGAGCAGCCACAAATGTTGAAGAAAATGGAGTAGGGAAGATCTGAACTGCATCCATTGTTCTGGCTTTCCATGGGAGAGCATAATCTTCCCAATACAAGGAATGAACATGTAAGAACTAACAGTCGCCATGAGCTGAAAAGTTGCCACTGTTCACTGAAGAGCAGCAGCCAGCAGGCAGGCTTCCCACCGTCTCTAGCAAGGAAACCACCTTTGTAAATTGAATTCTCCAGGGAAAATTGACATTTTTTTTTTCTTTTAAAAGTACCTGTCGGAGACCCCAGCCACTTCCTGAGACTTAGAGACCGGCCCCCAGCTCCCATCCTGCCCCTGACTTCCCTTCTGGAACAGAGGTGAGTATCTGGGACCATCCCGGACCCCATCCCTGGGCTCCAGCCACTTCTGGGAACACCTGCCCAACTTGGCCCCAGGTTCTGGCCACCGGGCAGGTCCCCTTCTAGCCCCACCGGGAAGGATCCCCTTCTCCAAGGCCCCCAGCAGCCCCTGCAATCTCCACGCCCTGCTCCCAAGCCCATCTGCCCGAGACCCCAGCCACTTCCAGAGACTTAAAGACCAGCCCCCAGCTCCCATCCTGCCCTGGACTTCCCTTCTGGACAAGAGCTCACATCCTGCCCTGGACTTCCCTTCTGGACAAGAGCTCACATCCTGACCTGGACTTCCCTTCTGGACAAGAACACACATCCTGCCCAGGACTTCCCTTCAGGATAAGAGCGCCCATCCTACCACTGACTTCCTGTCTGGACAAAAGCTCCCATCCTTCCCCAGACTTCCCATCCAGATAAGAGCTTCTATCCTGCCCCGGAGTTCCCATTTGGACAAGAGAGCTCCCATCTGGACAAGAGAGAGAGACTTCCTGAATCTGTCAGCTCTGTCTGAACCAAGTGTACTGATAAGGTCAAGAACGAACCACAAGGAGATGGGCAGACGTCAAGGCAGAAGTACATACAACAAAATGAAGAGCAATACAGCATCACCAGAACCTAGCCCACTTCCAACATCTAGACCTGAACATCAAAAATTGGAAGAAGCAGAAGAAAACAGCCTTATGAATAACATCATGAAGAAGGTAGAGGCTTGTGTAGAGGAAAAGACAAAAAAATGGGAAGAACACTGTAAACAACTAGAGGAAAGGGCAAACAAATTAGAAGAAAACAATATAGTCCTGGAAGAAAAAAATAAAGTCCTGGAAGAAAACAATAAAGTACTGAAAGAAAATCATGAAAAAGCAATGAAACAAATAAAGGAAACAGTCCAAGATCTGAAAAGGGAAATTGAAAAAATGAAGAAGACACAAACAGAGGGAATGCTGGAAATAGAAAATCTGAGTAAAAGATTGGGAACTTCAGATGCAAGTATAACCAACAGAATGCAAGAGATGGAAGAGAGGATCTCTGGCATTGGAGATGCAGTAGAAGAAATAGTTTCATCAGTCAAAGAAAACACTAAAGCCAACAAAGTCATGAACCAAAATGTCCAAGAAATTTGGAACACCATGAAAAGACCAAACCTATGAATTATAGGGATAGAAGAAGGTGAAGACTACCAACTCAAAGGCACAGAAAATATATTCAACAAAATCATAGAAGAAAACTTGCCCAACTTAAAGAAGGAAATGCCTATGAAGATACAAGAAGCCTATAGAACACCAAACAGACTAGACCCCCCCCAAAAGTCCCCTCGACACATAATAACTAAACAACTAAATGTACAGAATAAAGAAAGAATATTAAGAGCAGCAAAGGAAAAAGGCCAAGTGACCTATAAAGGCAAGCCCATCAGAATAACACCCGATTTCTCAATGGAGACTGTGAAAGCCAGAAGGACCTGGACAGACACTAAGAGAGCATGGATGTCAGCCCAGACTAATATACCCAGCAAAACTTTCAATCATCATAGACGGAATGAACAAGACATTCCAAGACAAAGCCGGATTTAAACAATACTTATCCACAAACCCAGCCCTACAGAAAGCACTAGAAGGAAAATTCCAACCAAAGGAATTCAGATACACACTCGAAAGCACAGGCAATAGATAAAGCCACAGCAGTAAACCCCAAAGAAGAGAAGTATATACACGCTACCACCAAAAATAACAGGGATGAACAATCACTGGTCATTAATATCCCTTAATATCAATGGACTTAATTCACCTAAAAAAAGACATAGGCTTACAGAATGGATATGAAAGCAGGACCCATCTTTCTGTCGCATATAAGAAACACATCTCAAATTCAAAGACAGACACTACCTAAGAATAAAAGGCTGGGAAAAGACTTTCCAATCAAATGGTCTTAAGAAACAAGTGGGTGTAGCCATCCTGATAGCCAACAAAATAGACTTCAAACTAAAATCAATCAAAAGAGATCAAGAAGGGCATTACATACTCATCACAGGAAAGATCCACCAAGAAGAAGTTTCATTTCTGAACATTTATGCCCCAAACACAAGGGCACACACACACATGTAAAAGAAACATTACTAAAGCTTAAACCACATATAAAACCCCACACATTAATAGTGGGAGATCTCAACACCCCACTTTCACCAATGGACAGATCTCCCAAATCGAAAATTAACAGAGAAATAAAAGACTTAACTGATGTCATGACCCAATTGGACCTAATAGATATCTACAGAACATTTCATCCTAACAAAAAAGAATATACCTTCTTCTCAGCACTCCATGGAACTTTCTCTAAAATTGACCACATACTTGGCCACAAAGCAAATTTCAACAGATAAAAAACAATTGGAATAACCTCCTGTGTTCTATCAGACCACCATGGTTTAAAGTTAGATTTCAACAACAACAAAAACTACAGAAAACCTACAATCTCATGGAAACTGAATAATGCTCAACTGAATCACCAATGAGTTAAGGAAGAAATAAAGAAAGAAATTAAAGACTTCATAGAGATCAACGAAAATGAAGACACCACATACCCAAACTTATGGGACACTATGAAAGCAATGCTAAGAGGGAAATTCATAGCACTAAATGCCCACATAAAGAAGTTGGAAAAATCTCACACTAGTGACTTAACAGCACACCTGAAAGCTCTAGAACAAGAAGAAGCAAAGTCTCCCAGGAAGAACAGATGCCAGGAAATTATCAAAGTGAGAGATGAAATTAATAAAATAGAAACTAAGAGAATAATACAAAAAATTAATGAAACAAAGAGTTGATTCTTTGAGAAAATCAACAAGATAGACAAGCCCTTATCCAAACTAACCAAAAGACAGAGAGAGAGAATCCAAATCAACAAAATCAGAAATGAAAAGGGGGACATGACAACAGACATTGAGGAAATCCAGAGAATTATCAGGTCATATTTCAAAAACCTCTACTCCACCAGGAAAACCTAAAAGAAATGGACAATTTTCTGGATAGGTACCACATACCTAGGTTAAATCAAGACCAGATGAACTATTTAAATAGTCCAATAACCCCTAAGGAAATAGAAATAGTCATTAAAAGTCTCCCAACCAAAAAAAAAAAAAAAAAAAAAAGCCCAGGACCAGATGGTTTCAGCACAGAATTCTACCAGATCTTCAAAGAAGAGTTAATACCAATACCACATAATAGAAACAGAAGGGACATTACCAAACTCCTTCTATGAGGCTACAATAACCCTGATTCCCAAACCAAACAATGATACAATAAAGAAAGAGAACTACAGACCGATCTCCCTCATGAACATTGATGCAAAAATACTCAATAAAATACTGGCAAACAGACTCCAAGAACACATCAGAACAATTATCCACCATGATCAAGTAGGCTTCATCCCAGGGATGCAAGGGTGGTTCAACATACGAAAGTCCGTCAATGTAATACACCATATAAACAAACTCAAAGAAAAAAAAAAAAACACATGATCATCTCACTAGATGCAGAAAAGGCATTTGAAAAAATTCAACACCCCTTCATGATAAAAGTCTTGGAGCGATCAGGAATACAGGGAACATACCTAAACCTAATAAAGGCAATTTACAGCAAGCAAACAGCCAACATCAAATTAAATGGAGAGAAACTCAAAGCAATTCCACTAAAATCAGAAATGAGGCAAGGCTGTCCACTCTCCCCATACTTATTCAATATAGTACTTGAAGTTCTAGCCAGAGCAATAAGATAACATAAGGAGATTAAGGGGATACAAATTGGAAAGGAAGAAGTCAAGCTTTCCCTATTTGCAGATGACATGATAGTATACTTGAGTGACCCCAAAGATTCCACCCAGGAACTGATAAAGCTTATAAACACCTTCAGCAACATAGCAGGATACAAGATTAACTCAAAAAAATCAGTAGCCCCCCTATATACAATGGACAAAGAAGCTGAGAAGGAAATCAGAGATACATCACCCTTTACAATAGCCACAAATGACATAAAATACCTTGGGGTAACACTAACCAAGCAAGTGAAGGACCTATATGACAAGAACTTTAAGTCCCTGAAAAAAGAAATTGAAGAAGAGGTCAGAAAATGGAAAGATCTCCCATGCTCATGGATAGGCAGGACCAACATAGTAAAAATGGCAATTTTACCAAAAGCAATCTACAGATTCAATGCAATTCCCATCAAAATACCAACACAATACTTCACAGACCTGGAAAGAATAATACTTAACTTCACATGGAAAAAACAAAAAACCCAGGATAGCCAAAAGAATCCTGTACAATAAAACAACCTCTGGAGGCATCACAATCCCTGACTTCAAGCTCTACTATAGAGCTACACAAATAAAAACAGCTTGGTATTGGCATAAAAACCGACATGTGGACCAATGGAATCGAATTGAAGACCCTGACATTAACCCACACACCTATGAACATATAATTTTTGACAAAGAAGCCAAAAGTATACAATGGGAAAAAAGAAAGCATCTTCAACAAATGGTGTTGACATAACTGGATATCAATGTGTAGAAGGCTGCAAATAGACCCATATCTGTCACTGTGCACAAAACTTAAGTCCAAGGGGTTCAAAGACCTCAACATAAATCCAGCTACTCTGAACCTGCTAGAAGAGAAAGTAGGAAGTAGTCTTGAACGCATTGCCATAGGAGATCACTTCCTAAATATAACACCAGTAGCACAGACACTGAGAGAAACAATCAATCAATGGGACCTCTTGAAACTGAGAAGCTTTTGTAGAGCAAAGGATACAGTCAACAAGGCAAAGCAACAGCCTACAGAATGGGAAAAGATATTCACCAACCCCACATCTGAAAGAGGACTGATATCCAGAATATATAAGGAACTCAAGAAATTAGACATCAAAACGACCAACAGTCCAATTAAGAAATGGAGTATAGAACTAAACAGAGAATTCTCAACAGAGGAAACTCAAATGGCTGAAAGACATTTAAGGAATTGCTCAACATCCCTAATCATCAGGGAAATGCAAATCAAAACAACTCTGAGATACCACCTTATGCCTGTCAGAATGGCTAAGATCAAAAACACTGAAGACACTTTATGCTGGAGAGGATGTGGAAATAGGGGAACTCTCCTCCACTGCTGGTGGGAGTGCAAACTTGTATAACCACTTTGGAAATCAATATGGCGCTTTCTTAGAAAATTGGGAATCAATCTCCCCCAAGATCCAGCTATACCACTCTTGGGCATATACCCAAGAAATGCTCAATCATACCACAAAAGCATTTGCTCAGCTATGTTTATATCAGCATTGTTTGTAATAGCCAAAACCTGGAAACAATCTAGATGCCCTTCAACTGAAGAATGGATAAATAAATTGTGGCACATATACACAATGGAATACTGCTCAGCAGAGAAAAACAAGGACATCATGAGGTTTGCAGGCAAATGGATGGATCTAGAAAAAATCATCCTGAGTGAGGTAACCCAGACTCAGAAAGACAAATATGGTATGTACTCACTCATAGGAGGATACTAGATGTGGAACAAGGATGACTGGACTGCTACTCACATCACCAGTGAGGCTTCCTGAAAAACAGGACCCAAAGAAAGGCATGGGGATCACCCAGTGACGGAGAAATGGATAAGATCTACATGAACAGCCTGGACATGTGTGGGAGCAATGAAGGGCGAGGGTCGAGGGAAAGAGAGTGGGAGATTCCAGCTGGATCAAGAACAGAGAGGGAGAACAAGGAATAGGAGACCATGGTAAATGAAGACCACATGAGAAAAGGAAGAAGCAAAGTGCTAAAGAGTCCCACAGAAATCCACAAAGATACCCCCACAAAAAAGTGCTGGTAATGGCCGAGAGACAGCCGGGACTGACCTACTCTGGCGATGGGATGGCCAAACACCCTAATATTTGTGTCAGAAATCCCATCCAAGGACTGAGGAATCTGGATGCTGACATCCATGGCTAGGCCCCGGGTGGAGCGCCAGGAGTCTCATTAGCGAGAAAGAGGAGTGTTTATATGAGCGAGAATTGCTGAAACCAAGGTTGGATAAAGCACAGGGACAAATAGCCAAACGAATGGAAGCACATGAACTATAAACCAAAGGCTGAGGGGCCCCCAACTGGATCAGGCTCTCTGAATAGGTGAGACAGTTGATTGGCTTGATCTGTTTGGGAGGCATTTAGGCAGTGGTACCAGGTCCTGGACTCATTGCATGAGATAGCTGTTTAAAACCTGGGACTTATACAGGGATGCTTGGCTCAATCTGGGAGGAGGGGACTGGACCTGCCTGGACTGAGTCTTTCAGGTCGATCTCAGTCCTCGGGGGAGGCCTTGATCTGGAGGTGGTGGGAATGGGGAGTGGGCTGGGGGGAAGGGGAGGGGGCAGGAAGGGGGAGAACAAGGGAATCTGTGGCTGTTATGTAGAACTAAATAGTATTGTAAAATAAAATTAAATTAAAAAAAAAAGTACCTGTCCCCTATACTCCCTCTAGAAAGAAACAAAATAGATACGTATGAAAACAAATAAATATTAGGTCACCTTCATGTGCCTACTTGTATTTACGGCCCACATGAATCCATATCAAAGAAGGGTAAACTCTAGCCTGTCCAGAGAGGATGTCCCTCCTCCTCCTCCTCCTCCTCCTCCTCCTCCTCCTCCTCCTCCTTCTGTTACCAGGAGTCCCCAAATAGCCCACCAGTTGTTTAAGTACCCATGAGTATGAAGCAGGTATCATCACAAAGCTCATGTCACCTAAAGTGTCACAACAGAAAGTGTCCTCTTCTTTCCTCCATGCAACATTTCGCCAAGGACATTGCAGTATGGGAACAGGACTCTCTATTAAGAGCAGATATATCTTCCCTTTGAGATCAGTAAGATCTTTAGTTAAATTTCTTTTCCTGCAGTATTATCTCTGCTCCAAAATCTCTGCACTAATCTGCAATGCAGGAAAATGCAGGAGTCTACGAGATAAGATAGACATGCCCTAAGTATGTATAAATGCATATAGACCAATAAATCATAGCCGTGGAGGAAACATCCGAAGAGAAGGGTATCTCCACTCAGGGCTTCCCATTTGTTCTGTAATCACAAGGTCGCTCACCCTCTCATTCCGGGCCATACCTTGGAGTAATGTCATTATTGCTTCTGATGGATTCTGAAGTTTTGAAGAGATGCCCTCTTTCCTCATGATATGTTTAATTCCACTCATGAGGGGGTTTCTCTTCTAATCCCTTTTCCTTCTTTGTGAAGAATAATGCTTCCAGTTTTGTGCCTTGTAAACCTTTTTACTTCATACTGTACCTTCCTGTACTTTTTACTCGAACCCCTACCCCAAAACAGCCACTGAGAGCTTATTCCTCATGAAAATATCTAGAGTCATTATTAACCTTGTAATCTCAAGCAACTATGTATCTTCCTAAAACATTTCTTCACTAATTTATGACATTAATAAGTGTACTGCCCCTTTATAATTTCCATTTAAATGGTTATTCAGTGAAACCCAGAACTCATACCTGACGGCTCGGTGTGTTGGGTGGTACGTTCTTCACATCCCCACGGCCCCTTTCTCCACTCAGTTATGCATCATCACTCGCCAGCCTCCTTTCTTTGCACCATTATCTCTGCAGTTTTCTATGGTGATTCCATAACTGTTACACAGTGCTTGGATTTTCTTTCTAAAGTAAAATGTGATGATTACATCGCCTTGTTCCAAAATATTTCCTAAATGTAAAAGGCTAGGCATATAAAAAGATATTTTGCAAGTTCTGTGAACCTAGAGGAGGCAAAAGGCAACCTGGGGCATAATAATGCCATGCTGACTGATGGTGCTTAGTTAATGTAAACAGGATAACAGAAGTTAACAGACAAGACTCACTGTGCAGAAGTACACATGGTAGTGTCATGAGGTAGAAAAAAGTCAATGAAGTGATTCCCAGATGCCTATGGAGACCAATTTGCTAGCTGGAGTATCAGGGTGGGCAGAAAATAGTTATCATTCAGGACTTCAGTCATACTTAGGCTATTGGAGAATGTTTATGTGAGGACTCCTGGTTGAAAGTTATTTTGAAGAATCATGTTTACTTCAGCATGAAGAACTGTTTTTTTTCCCACAACACAGGTGAGGTCACAGGAGTAATTAAACATGCAGAGGCAAAGGAGAGCCTTGAGCTCCAGTCTTCCATTTTACCCATTTCTCTTCTATTCTTCTTTTCTCCCTAATCCTCTTCTTTTTCTCCCTTCTCTGCCTCTTTTGCTTTCTTTGTTTTCCTCTTCTTCCTCCTACTTCTCCCCCTTCCCTTACTGTACTTTTTTGTCAGGACATTTCTATCCATATACACTCCTTTAACAAAATCTATCCCCGCCGGGCGGTGGTGGTGCATGCCTTTGATCCCAGCACTTGGTGACACAGCCAGGTGGATCTCTGTGAGCTCAAGGCCAGCCTGGTCTACAGGCATCAAAACTATACAGAGAAACCATGTCTGTAAAACAACAAAAAGCCAAACAAAATCTATCCCCTTCTTTCAAAGATGAAAACCAAAAGGGTTTCTCTCTTTTCCTATTGTATCTAAAGGTGCTATGAGCTTCTGACATTGTCCTGACTTCACAGTTCAATTGTAAGCTAAAATTTATGAGGAGCATATGGAAGGGCATTTCATTGGCAAGCTCCTCAGTAGCTTATGGCTGCAGGTGAAGAACAAGAGGACTCTCTGAAATAAGTGGATGCTGGGTCTGCATAGAGAGCTGGGTTCCCAAACTAAAGGAAACTTGTTCTATTTCAGAGGAAAAGGCAAAAGTAAACACAGTCAATGTTAAATATATTTAATTGAGGCATGTTATGGATGAAATATAAACACATACCACAGGGTAATGTGTTCAAATATTGTTTGCCAGATGGTTCTCCTGCCATGAGACTGTGAAGCCTAAAGGAGGTGGAGCTAGCTGGCCAACATGGGCTAAAGCTGGACCATAGAGTGCTTCAGCTCAGCTGTGCTTTAAATCCCTCCCTGCCTCCTCTACACTGAGCCTCTTTGTCTATAAATTGTTCTTTTAACAATATATTGACTCCTATAAATATGGAGGCATGTTAAATCTTTATCAAGACATCCAAAACTGGGTTGTCTATTTTCAATGCTGTAAATAATCTCTGAAACCCAATATCTGATAGGTTGCTTCTTCAGATAAATGAGAATGAGTTTTGAGATTATTATTACACCATTGCCCACTTTCCTTTCCTCCCTCCAGAGCCTCCTATATATCTCCATTGCACTTTTCCAAATTCATGGCTTCTCTTTTCATTAATTGTTGTAACATGTATTTATGTATATGTACATACAAACATATTCCTAAATATAAAATAACCTGCTCAGTCTATATAATGTTAGTTGTTTGTGTGTTTTCAGAGCTGACCATTTGGTTTTGAATAAACTACAGGTATCCTTCTCCCTGGAGAAGACTGTTTCTTCCACTCTGAATTCCTTAGTTGCTTGTAGATATTTGTGTAGAGTGAGGCCTCCTTGGCTCTCCCCCTCTTCCTTGGCATATCTATTTGGCATTTGGTGAGACTTTATGAGTGTTGCTTCTGTCATTACTAGGAGACACAAGCTCACAGAAAAATCCCCTATCCTCTGGCTCCTACATTCCTTCCATGGGCCAAAAGCTCAATATCTGTCATCTAAAGTACCAAGTGCCAAACCGGTTTTAACACCAAAGCAACTGGAAAAAAAATGAGAAAACTTTAATATAAGTATGGCCAAAGAACACATAGATCTCTAAAATAACCAACTGACTTCCAGAAAAAGTATTTGCATAAAGTCAGGTGTAGCAATGCCAGCATGTAACCCTACAGTTCTGGAAGGGTCAGGAGGATTGTGAAGTCAAGACTAGCCTACCTTGCACAGAAAGATCCTGTTTCAACAGACAAACGAAACAATCAACAAATAAGCAACGTTTGCTTAAAACATTGAGATCAAAAACAAAAGCAATATCATTAGATCAAACAATCTGTGGCTTGTAAGGAACATGTGTGTGCATATAATCGATATAGGAAAAGAGAAAAATAGCAAGGTGAAAGAATGCTAACAGTCTACTGTTAAGTGTGGGAGAATTAGTTCTCCCCAGGGAAGAGGTCCTCTATTGGTTATACAATACCAAGTGGTCAGCCCTGAAGACATCTACATACAAGTCCGTCTATACTGACTGAACAGATTTCTTATATTTAGGGATGGAGGGACACACACACACACACACACACACACACACACACACACACACACACACACACACAAATTCAAAGGCCATGAACTTGAAAGACAGAAAGAAGTAGATAGAGTTGTAGAGAGGAAAGGGAAAATGATTTAACTAAATTTTCACTTCCAAAAACAAATAAAAATAAACAATAAATGATAATGGAAGCAATCCTTTCTTTTGAAAATCAGAATTTGGTGTTGGGTAAACTAAACTATCATGTGCTAATTATGTGAGAGATGATATCTAAAGAACTTGAAAATTTATAAAAGAAGATTGACTGACAAAATTAAAGACAAGTTAAATTTTGATGTTAGATAATCAATGAATATTTCTAATTTATGGATGTTTCATAGGACAAACTGATATATTAAATCTTTAAGCTAAAATAATTTTAATCTAGCTATTTTAAATAAAAATGGTTCACTTTAGAAATTTTTTTCAATAGATACAAATAGCAGAAGCCATATACATCATACTTTATCAAAAATTTAAAATAAAACCATGATAAAATAAGTCACTACAAAGTGAAAACACAATACATAGGTTGGAAGAAGGTATTTTAAGTTGACAGAACAGGTAAAGGGTTAAAATCAAGAATTTATAAATTGCTTATATAAATAGGAAGAGAAGAAGAGAGGGGAGCATGAAGAGACAGAGAGAGAGGGAAAGAGGGAGGGAGAGAAGGAGGGATGAAAGAGATCAACTCATTAGAAAACATTAGATCAAAATGCATAAAGAGGCCATTTCAAATGGAAAATCCGATAGTCCACATTATAAGATAACAAGCTCCATTAGTTAGGAAAATTAAAATTAAACTATCCAAGAGCTACCATTAGTGGTCATCTAAAAGTTAAAGATTAAGCTCTGACAAACCAAGTATTGGAAAGGCAAATGATGAGAACTTGATCAGTTTTGGGTACTAATCATTGATCAGTGTTGGGCACTAACTCCTGAAAGCTAATCTGGCTATATGTTTGAATCTGTCTACAAAGAAGCACACAAATGTGATATTCTTTGAATCTGATCCTCTGTGTGAGGTGTGTTCCTAGAACTATGCTGTCCAGTACAGTACATAGTGATACTTAATTCAAATTAAATAAAATATAAATTTTGATCCTTGTACCAGTTTTCCAAGTGCTGAACAGCCACATGTGGATAATGCCTGCACTTTAGGGTTGAGAATTATAAAGTACATCCATTGTCACTGTGGACAATGACCCTGATTACTTAATATAATTTCTATGAAGATATATTTGTTTTTCTGACTGTTTTCTCTTACAACCTGGAAGAACTGTTTGTATCTTAAGCAGCAATTACCATTCTAAGTCAATTCGCCTCAAAGACATACTTCGTGTAATTTAGCTCAATAACACTTAGCAACATTAGAGAAATGTCTTATTCCTGTAGAAGTATATAAAGAAATGAATGTAAATATAGAGTTTGGGGAGAGGAGATGTAAATGGCCCATCTACCTAAAACAAATTACCAAATTGTTTGATGTGAGCCTGAGTATTTGTTTTGCCAATAGTTTGTTTTTGCTTTTTAATTGAATTTGTGCACAAATTTATAGATTTTCCTCTTCAAAATGATTTCTTTTTTTAAAAAGTAGAACAATTTACAAAACCAAGTCTTCTTCTGTTGAGAGAAAAACCTTTGACAGTGTTCTGTAGAGGATGCTTTAAATTCGTTTATCCCAATGCCTCGCTGTTTCCTTCATAACAGCATTTGCCTGGACTACAGAGTCTATGAGGCCTGCTATCAATCTAGAAAAATAATTGTGTTGCATTTTAGCATCCTCAGGCACTCAAATATCCTAGCTATCTTGTAGTTGTTGTGGATGACCACATGAGATGGGACGAAACTTAAGATAACACACAGTTGAAAAGGAAGAGCATCGCTTGATTGAGTTAAGGAATTTAGTATGAGCTTATGATTCTCTGCACATTTTTACTTCTGGGGTTTTATTTATACAGACATGTCTGTATTTATGTATCTGAAAACCGTTATTTTGAGCAAATGAAGGAGAGGTGAAGGTCCAGGCATCCTTGGTTGCTAAGACTTACTGCAATTTTCACAGACGCACTAGAAAAGGCCAAAGCTCTGTCATTTGCTTCACAACTGAGTGGGGTGGGGAAAGCACCATGTAAATAAAGAAGCACAATATTATATTTTCAAGGAAGAGAAACGCCAAAATCAAGGGCCTTATTGTCTTTTTGTGGAAAGTGAGTGGCTGTTTACTACTGAGCTGCATTCCTTCTTTTAATTAATTAGCCAGCAAAAGCTGGGAGAGCAGCTGCCCAGTAGAGGTTAAATAGCCATTCTTTTGGGAAGGTGTAAGAAGAATTGCTAGTTTATTTTAGTTTGGGCATGATTTAGCTTAATGACGTAGTTTCTTGTGGTCCTGGAATAAGAGAAACAAAGTCAGTAGAATGGTTTGGGCCATTGCAGATAAATTTAGAGGTACTGAATTTGGGGTTCAGGTACAACTATGGAGACGCATGTCAGTTTTCCTATGGTTTAACAGGAACCTCACATCTATTAAACAACCACTTCCCACTTCTCTTCTTCCAACTCTTCTAAGAATTTAGCCATTTTCAGATACATCACATTACAGGAGCCATGCAATGTTTGTTGTTTGGGTTTGGTTTCTTTCACTTAAAAGAAAGGCCTCCAGGTTCATCTATAGTCTTATCATGGCAGGACATTTTTCTTCATTAAGTTTGGGTACTATTCTGTGGCATCTATATCCTATATTTTCTTCATCAACTTGTCCGTTTATAGATATCTAGGATGTTTACATATTGTAACTCTTACAATAATGTGATAGTGGGCATTAGAAAACAGAAATCCTTTTGAGATTCTGGTATCTATCTATTCTTAAATATGGTTACTGGATTATACGTTAGTTCAACTTAATTTGTTGAGGGAACTCCATACCTCTTTCAGTAATAACTGCTGAAATTTATAATCCTACAAATATAATTTAAGGATTCTAATTCCTCCATATTGTTTCTGTATGCTATTTTTCATGTTGTTCTGACTCACTATTGGATAGACACTTAAGGGAAGGATTTCTTTTGGCTCATTCTTTAAGAGGGTGCACAGCATGGGGAATGGGAATGCATGGTGGCAGGAGTAGCCTTGGCAGGCTCAGTGGGGACATGAGGCAAATGGTTACCTGGCACTGGTGGTCAAGAGGCATGGAGAACTAGAACTGAGACTGGGTTTGGTGTAAGATTCGCAGGCTTGCCTCCAGCCACCCACATCCTTCAGTGAGGCCCCAGTTCCCTACTGTCTTGTCACCTCCCAAATCAAAGAATAACATCTCGAGATGAGGTATTCGGACACATACATGTGGAATATGTTTCTCTAGCACTTTTCTTCATTTATTTTATTTTTGGGTAATAATCTGAACAGTGGTGTCAATACTGTATTGTGGTTTTGATCTTAATATATGTGATGAGCAGTATTGTTGAACATTTTCTCTGGAAATCTTTTATATAGTTTCCTCTGGAGAAGGTCTACTGAACTCTTTTGCCCATTTTAAAGGTGTTTATTTTGTTTTTATGTTTGTATTTCCACTGATTGGAGATTTTTACACATTTTGTATGCTAACCCATTACCAAAGGCACTGAGAAATATTTTCTGTTTTTTTGTTTTTGTTTTGGCTTGTTTCTGTTCTCCCACTCCCCCACCCCATCCACTACTCCAAAAGGGTAAGGCCTCCCATGGAGAGTCAACAAAGCCTGGTACATTCAGATGAGGCAGGACCAAGCCCCTCCCCTGCATCAAAGCTGAGCAAGGCATCCCACCATAGGGAATGGGATCCAAAAAGCCAGCTCATGCACCAGGGAGAGATCCTGATCCCACTGCCAGGGGCCCCTCAAACAGACTAAGCTACACAACTGTCTCCCACATGCAGAATACTTTGTTCAGTCCCACGCAGGCTCCATAGCTGTCTTTTGCTTTACATCTAGTATTTACTTATGAGTGAGTACACACCATGTTTGTCTTTCTGAGTCTGGGTTACCTCACTCAGGATGATTTTTTTTTTTTAGTTCCATCAATTTGACTGCAAATTTCATGATATCATTGGTTTTTACCACTGATTAATACTTCATTGTGTAAATGTAGCACATTTTATTTATCCATTCTTTGGTTGAGGGGCATCTAGGTTGTTTCCAGTTTCTGGCTATTACGAATAATGCTGCTATGAACATAGTTGAGCAAGTCTCTTTGTGGTATGATTATCCCTTGAGTATATGCCCAAAAGTGGTATCCTTTGGTCTTGAGGTAGATTCCCAACTTTCTGAGAGGTCGCCATACTGATTTCCAAAGTGACTGTACAAGTTTACACTCCCACCAACAGTGGGAGAGTGTTCCCCTTACTCCACATTCTCTCCAACATAGGCTATCATTTGGGTTTTTGATCTTAGCCATTCTGACAGGTGTTAGGTGGTATCTCAGAATTGTTTTGATTTGACTAAGGATGGTGAACAATTCCTTAAACATCTTTTAGCCATTTGAGAGTCTTACATTGAGAATTCTCTGTTAAGATCTCTACTTCTTTTTTAAATTTCATTATTTTGTATTTTGATATCTAGTTTCTATATTTTAGAGATCAGCCCTCTGTCAGATATGGTGTTGGTGAAGATCTTTTCCCATTCTGTAGGCTGTTGTTTTGTCTTATTGAACGTGTCCTTTGCCTTAGAGAAGCATTTCAGTTTTAGGAGGTCCCATTTATTGATTGTTGCTCTTAGTGTCTGTGCTACTGATGTTATATTTAGGAAGTGGTTTTCTACCTCAAAAGAACAATAGCCAAATTCATATGGAGAAGCAAAAAAAACCAGGATAGCTAAAAACAATCCTGTACAATTAATGAACTTCTGGAGGTATCACCATCCCTGACTTCAAGTTCTGCTATAGAGCTATAGTAATAAAAACAGCTTGGTAGTGGCATAAAAACTGACATGTGGACCAGTGGAATTTATTCGAAGACCTTGACATTAATTCACACACCTATTATGAACACCTGATTTTTGACAAAGAAACCAAAACTATGCAATGGAAGAAAGAAACCACCTTTAACCAATGGTGCTGGCATAACTGGATGTCAACACATAAAAGATTGCAAATAGATCCATACCATAGATCTATCACCATGCACAAAACTCAAGTTCAAGTGGCTCAAAGATATCAACATAATTCTAATTACTCTGAACCTGATAGAAGAGAAAGTGAGAAATGCTGTGGGATGTTCTGTATGCTGTGAATGTGTTACTCTGATTGGTTGATAAATAAAAAGCTGATTGGCCAGTAGCCAGGCAGGAAATATATGCAGGATAAGAAACAAGGAGAATTCTGGGAAGAAAAAGGCTGAGTTGGGAGATTCCAGCTTGCTGTCCAGAGAACAGCATGTAATGACATACAGATAAAGCCACAGAAAATGTGGCAACATATAGATTAACAGAAATGGCTGTGTTTAAGTGTAGGAGCTAGTCAGTGGTAGGCCTGAGCTAATGGCCAAGCAGTTTTAATTAATATAAGCTTCTGAGTGATTATTTTATAAGTGGCTGTAGGGTCTGTGGGGCTTTGCAGGACCAGAGAAAACTTCAGTTACATAGAAATATTTTCTCACATTCTGTAGAATGTCATAAATCACTTGTTGTTCTCATTTGGTGTACAGAAGGGTTTTTATAAACTTCTTTTTTAATTAATTAATTAAATGTTTTTATATGTATGGGTGTTGTGCATATATATATATGTGTGTATATATATATATATATATGTGTGTGTGTGTGTGTGTGTGTGTGTGTGTGTGTATATATTGGTATGGTGTCCACCAAGTTCAGAAGATGGGATCAGACTCCCTGAGAATGTAAGAAAGAACAGTTGTGAGCTGCCATATGGTACTGAGAAATAAACCCCAATCTACTGAGTCATCTCTCCAGCCCCAATGTATAGAAACATTAAAGTTTGATGTAACCTCATTGTTTATGTTTGCTTTTACTACTTGATCTCATTTTATGATGCATAAAAAAAATTGCGAGGACCACTGCCTGGCTGTCTCCTTATGTTTTCTTTTAAGAATTTAACTTGTGGGCTGGAGAGGTGGCTCAGAGGTTAAGAGCGCTGGCTGTTCTTCCAGAGGTCATGAGTTCAACTCCCAGCAACCACATGGTGGCTCACAACCATCTGTAATGAGGTCTGGTGCCCTCTTCTGGTGTTCAGGAACATGCAAGCAAGCAGAACACTGTGTATAGATAATAAATAAATAAAAAAAAGAATTTAACTTGTATAAATTTTATATTTAAGTATTTAACCCCTTTAAAGGTGGGTTTTGTGCATAGGATAAAATAGAGGCATAGTTTAATTCTTGTACAAATGAATTTCCAAGAATATTATTGGTAGGATCTATATTTTCTTCATTGTATATTTGTGGTAATATTTTCTAAAAACAATTGATCACATGTATATGAACTTATTTCTGGACTCCCTATTCAGTTCCAGTGAACTGTATGCGTGATTTTAGGAGTGCATACTATTTTGCTCATTGTAGCTTTGAGATGTATTTTGGAATGACTAAATGTGATGTCTATGACTTCCTTATTTCTCAAGATATTTTGACTATTCAGAGTACACTGATGCTCAATATGAACTTCAGGATTTCTTTTTCTGTTTCTGTAAAAATTCCATTGGGATATCAATGAAGATTAAATTGAATCTGAAGATAACTGTGGGTAGAATGTGTGTTTTAACATCAATTTTCTGACCAATAAAGAGCATTTATTTGTATGAAAGTTCTATTATGCAAGATGAATAAACTCTAGAGAGCTACTTCTATGATTAAATAAAGCTGATCCTCTAATTTTTCCAATCCATCCAGTTTATCATTTCAGAATACAACATAATACATTTTATAATATATTATGCATACTAGATATATTCAGAATATATTTCATGTCAAGTATTCTTACCAAAAACAAATAAACAAATACAAAGAAGCAAAATAGCAGGACATTTTTTTCCCATTGTAATGAGAGGGAGTTGCTATTCAAACATGGTGGAGGAAATAGACCACCATCTCCCAAGAACCAAGTTTTAATTTTTCCATAACCATGGTCAAAGTGTGCCATGGTTATGGTTACAAGCATTGCCAGAAGGGAACTTTATCATACCACTTGGCACTGGAGATGCCTAAACCACTATCTTTATTTCCTGTTGACTGAGTTAACCTCTGTGAGTTTTTAATCTCTTTTCTATAAAAATTGACCTATGTATTCTCCATTTTCATGAAGAATCTTTAGGACCAAGACAACAAGCTCTGGGAGAAGAGTTGGCACACAAATGGTAATCTCGTTCATTATTAAAACTTGTATGTGCACACAACACCTCATGTAGCAATGTTTTACTCTGAAATGATAAACTGTGTGGATTGGGAAAATGGGAGAATCAGCTTTATTTAATCACAGAAGTACTTGTAATCATAAGCCCAAAGCTTTGAGTCAGTATAATTGAACTCAAATTAGTTCAGGTCCTCCCCACAGAAACATTGCAGGTGAATGGCACTGGACCAAAGTCCAAGCAGCTGAGACATCCCACGCACATTAAACACCATCAGTGTGATGATTTGTCTTTCTTCTTGGTGGAGTCAGTATGGGTCTTGAGTTAGCCTCAGTCCTTGATGCTTGACTTATGAACTAAATGATCATTTGGATTTGGTCTCTTTGAGCTTCAGTTTTTCCTATAAAATAAATAAATAAATTTATAGAGGGCCAATAAAACTCTTGACACAATAGAGGCATGGAACAGCTGACAGGCACATTACTACTGCTATTGTTGATTGCATATTTATTTTAGCATTAGAATAATTTTTTTTAATTTATTTATTTTTTATGTGTATGAGTGCTCTATGTACATGTATGACTTTGTGCCAAAGAGGGCATCAGATCCCACTATAGATGGTTGTGGACCACCATGTGGTTGCTAGGAATTGAACTCAGGACCTCAGGAAGAGCAGCCAGTGCTCTTAACCACTGAGCCAACTCTCCAGCCCCACATTAGAATATTTTTAACTGGCACATATCATAGGTACAATTGATGAGGCCTAACTTAACGTAACCATGAGAGGCTGCAAACTAACAGTACTAGAACTAAGCCTCATCCTTACAATAATCAGGAAAAGTCACAAACTGTACCCTGCAGGGACCAATCAGTATTGAGACAAACAAGTACTAAATGCTCTAGAACATTAAGGATAACTTACATAATCTGTATATATATTGCCAATTTCTTCACAGCAATGCCAGTACCAATAGCTGTTTGCCAAAACTTCTGTTAGTTCAACCCCTATCTGAATCCAGAATTCCCCTACCTGCCCCCCTTCTTTACTCCTTAAAAACTTTGCCTCAACTGAGCTCAAGGTTCTCCCTGGTTCAACCCCTGTGTCGGAATGGATGGAGAGCCCAAGCTCAAGCTTGCAATAAATGCTCTTTGCTTTTGCAGATGAACTCGGACTCCTGATGGTCTCTGGGGGGCAGGCATAACACAATAAATGCTAGCACAGGCTGAAAGGGAAAGAGTAAGTTGTATAATACACTCATCTTCATTTCAGACAACCTTCCATTTTATATACTCACTATCCCATTTCCTCCCTCAGACTCTGATGTAGAGTCAAAGGCCCTTGAACACTACAGTCTCATCTGTGCAATTTTCATTTGTAGTCTTAAAAGTAATAAATAGCACCGACTCTTTCCAATCCAAACCTTTATCTTTGGCTGTTTATGAGACAAAGTTGATACATTACATAGTGCTTGAAAGTCAATGTATTACAGAATTAATCTTCACTATAGTTTAGGTTCAATTATGTGTGTGTATTAATATGTGCATATGTAGTAGTATAAACACATTTTATTAGGTAAATGTGCATAATTGTAGAGAGTCCTGAAGTCACCTCAGGTGCCATTCCTTAATGCCAATCCATCCTGTCTTTGAAACATAGTTTTTCACTGGCCTAGAGCTCACCATGTAGGTTTATCTGGTTGATCAGCAATGCCCACGTCCCCAGTGCTGGCTTTTTTTTTTTGGGGGTCGATACTGGGGGTTGGATTCAGTGTCTCATGCTTACCCAGAAAACACTTTACCTATTGAAACATCTCCCCAGTTTGACCTTCACTACTATCATTTAATAGTTGAATGAACTATTAGAATCCCTCAAGAAAAGAAATGTTTTAAAACTGTAGGCAAAACATTAATTGAAATAATAGAGTCAGAATCCATTTGTTCTAAATATGTGTTGGAGAACTGATGAATTGGCTTCTGATTGCTTTGAAAGTAAATTTAATACCTGGCAACCAGTTTGATCTCAATTATAAATCACATCATCATCATCATCTTATATAGTGTATGAACCATTATATCTTAGGAAAAACAGTAATCCCTAACAGGTTTCCACTTAGCTCCATGTTATGCAGCAAAAAGAATAAGACTTTTCTAGTTACCATTTGGGTTGAAATGAAACAAATTCTGGAAAGTCATTCTATTGTGTAAAACAGACTATGTTATGTCATTTGCTAATGACAGATCATTTAGGTACTTCACACACTAAATAGAATCTTATAGCATATAGCAATTACAAAATTAGGCTTTGCTTGCTTTTAGTTGGCAAAAATCCCTTTTCAGCATGTAAGTATTGTAACATGAATCTGTGGGTGTAGTAAGTGCTTGGGTATCAGTGATCCTGAATTATCAAGCACATAAAAGATATACAGCCTATATTTTCTCCTGGAGCGACCAGTGCCAAACATAAATATTGTAGCACTGAACATAAAACACCCTTTGCAAAAATACAGACTTTGTTTGTTGGATTCCTCTAATGCTTAAAAAAAAAGCTTACATCAAGGGTACTATAAGTACTATTTTTAACAATATAATTCAACTTAAGGGGTTCTACACTGCATACACATTTTTCTATTGAATTACTGCCTATTTTCAATTGAAGGAAGCACATTGTTCTATGTCAACAAACCTTGTTAGGTACTTAATAATAACAGTAACGTATAAAGAGTGCTAAGGCACATGTTGAAAAAGCGGCCATTATTAGCAATTACCTGCAACATATTGCCATCATAATTCAAATAATTAGTTCAAGGACTGTTAGAATTTTTAAAACCAATTTTTTAGAACACCTATTATGTACATAGTCCTGTTTATGAGCTTTCCACATGTACTTGATGTCACTTTACCAGTTTTGCAGGTGTTGAAGTTTCAGTGAGAATGACTGCCACAGACTCAGAGATTTGAATGCTTAGTCATCAGGGTGTGGCATTATTTGAAAGGATTTGGAGGTGTGGCCTTGCTGGAGGAAGTGTATCACTAGGGGAGGACTTTGAAGTTTTAAAATCCCCATTCCAAGCCCAGTGTCTCTTTTCCTGTTGCCTGCAGACCCAGATGTAGAACTCTCAGCTACTTCTCCAGTACCATGTTTGCCCATGTGCTGCCATGCCCCCAGCCATGGTGACAATGTACTAAACCTCTGAAACTGTGAGCAAGCCCCAATTAAATGTTTTCCTTTATAAGAGTTGCCATCATCATGGAATCTCTTCACAACAACAGAAAACTGATTAGGACAGCTAGGTAGGCTTTTAAGGGAGTCATTGTTATTCTCTCTCTTTCTATTTCTATAACAGGGCTCTTTAAATGTTCTCTCAGTTTTAAAGAGAACATTTCTGGATTTATCCTCTCTGCTTCCTACTTCTTCCTCTCCAAGACAGGAATATTAAGTACAATGAACATTGAAAACATCGCCTGCCAGAAGGTGCCATCACTCATGTCCAATACACTGTTGGCCCTCAGCAGTGGGACACAGGCCCATCTTGGCTTGTGCACTAAGCTGCTTCTGTCTGAGGAAAATGAGTCACTTTCTTGATGTACTCTCTCCTGGCAGTTACAGATCCATGGAAAATTCTAGAAGCCAATGTACAATCTTGAGCTCTTTACCTTCATTAGCAATTATGAACTTCATTGCAAGTAACTATGAGACGTTCTCCAAACACCAGGTGCAGGTTGCATATTAGTATGCCATACAAATCCTGCTCTTTAGGATTGGGAAGCAGGATGAGCTAGTCTGGAGAAGGAAGCCGGAAACAGCCAGTTTGATCTCAATTAACTGTTAGATCACCGTCCCATCTAATGCAAAAATCATTATATAGCTTAAGAGTAACAAGTATTCACTTAGCTCTGTTATGCTCCCTTCCTTTTAGGTGCTGAAAGAGAGGAGGAATATTTATCCAAAGCATAAAAGAGTGAGCTATCTTTATTTTTACCTTATTACTCAGAAGCAGAAAGATGAACATGGCGCCCTAGCATACCATCTGTGTGACACAGAAAGATATGATTCAGAACCATAATCCAGAACCATGGCTGTCAATGTGATTGTGTAAGGTGGTCATTTGAGTATACCAAGGAAATACTATTATATATATATATATGTATATATATATATATATTAGTATAATATTTATATTAAGATAGCACATTGTGTTGTGCTGTGCTAATTTTTAACAAAGGACTCAGTAACACACTTATATTAGGGTATATATAAGGTATATTCATCACATACAACACACAGAATTGTTCCTTAGTGCTGAGTGATTTACAGCCTTACCTCACCTTCTCATTCACTTCAGGGTATTTCAGTGTATTGAATTCTGCTATACCTCAGTAAGTTGATCTAAAGATAGGTTACCTGTTTCTAAGTAAATGAACATTTACACAAAATAAATAAAGATGTCTCGTAATAGTTTAGAAATCAAACATAATATTGATAATATAAACACAAGAGAACAAGAAAATAATGAAGGCATAATGCTAGTATTTGTCACCTAAGTCTAAGAAAAAGAACAACTAATTCTATTCAGAGATCCCTTCCCCAATTAATCACAAGTTCATGTACTCTGCTCTGAAATTCAAATATAGATAGTGTAGTTTGAAAATGTATAAACATCCTAAATTTGAAAGTATATTGATTTAAGATACAGGCTTAGGACATTTTATTAAAGCAATGGGCTCCACACAACTGTAGCACATTTTTGAGAGACATGTCTAGTGTTTTTCTTAGATTATGAACATTTATCTCTTCAACTCTAGGATGGGTAAGCATTTATTATATGAAAAGAAATGACTTAGAGATTTGTCAAGGAGAGGATGGATGTTAAGCCACTGAAAACAGTGCAGGCTCTACCCCCAGGAACAGAAGCACTTCCTATTTTAAAATGTTGATTAATCCAATAATACCTTAGGCATGAAGTCAGGTCAGAAGAGCCTCGGAAAGTACATAAAGAAATAGAAGAGCAACCAAATGAGTGATGGACCAAAAGATCCAGTCTTAGTTGTTTAAACATCGTCAGAGACACCCTGAAAGGATGACTATGTGAAAATAGAATTCAAATTTGTCAGATCTCTAAGGTGAGGTCCTGTGCTTTCTTTGATTCATTCAATCTCACTTCCTCATCACTCCACACCACAATTGTTCCCACCTTGCCAAGTTACAGGAACATACTAGAGTCTACACTGAAGCTTGGGTTCAAATGGCCCTCAACAATGAACAGGGTAGACCTGCTCTTGAGAACTCACTGCTCACTGTCCCCACATTAGTTTTCCATTGTGGAACTTAAACCTACTATCTCTAATGGCTATTGAAGGACAACTATTGCAATCTGAAGATTAAGGGGTTAGTGCTACCTGGGTAATCCTTGACCAAAGAAAGAGTATGTGGAAGGTGAAAAAAAAAAAAAAAAAAAAACCCTTTCCTGGTTCATGTGACATCGTATCATATGTCTGCTTCATTTTCTCTTTTACTCAATCCTAGACTTAGACCTGGCATTAAGCATTGTTCTTCAAAAGACCTAGTCAAGCATAACTCATTTCAGAAAATTATTAACTGGAGAAATGACAATAATAAAGAAATATTTTGTGGTTAAGTTCATTTGGAAATTTTATATTATAACAATAAATTTATCTACTGTACAAATTCTTAAGTGAGAATACTCAGTGGTTGTTTTTAAATAATTATTTTATTTTTTGAAATTGAAATTTTTGAAATTGATTGAAGTTTTGGTTAGAAAATCCGTGGTTTGGGGGGAGTAAATTATCATTCCAGATGGGAAATTTTTATTTAAACTATACATGTATGTATACATACAGAATTAGATACATTATACATGATTTTAAGTAAAATTATAATGATATGATTCTTTATGACTTTTTCAGATATTCTTATTGCTATTTTACCCCCTCCCTTCCTCTCTGTATTGACCTTCACTCCCAGTTTCCAAGTAAAGCCCCACCCCCATTTCCCCCATTTTCTCCTTCTTAGAAATACCTTTCAGAGACCATGTGTATTGTTAGACCAGTAGTGACAGAAGCTTGGAATGCAATTCTGATAGAATGAGGATGTTGACTTAAGGGATTATCATAATGATTCAAGGCAGGATAAAGGAGCCTTTGGAGAGTGTTATATCCCTGTTACTATGTCAAGTAGCCTAGGAAACTCAGATGGCAAGAACATAACAAAGGAGACACAAGTCATCAGTGATCTCGGTGGCAGACTGTAGCATTCAGAGTCTTCTGTTTACTTGATTTTCCAATACAATTTTTTGAAAACTGTACTATTTTGTCAGATCATATGGACATTGCATCTTCAATATTTTGTTTGGGAATTTCATTGACATTGTTGTACACTTCTCTGTTTTGGACTTCCCCATCTTAGAGCACTCACTGCAAGACTGTTACATACACTCTTGCGCACGTGTACACACACACACACACACACACACACACACACACACAAAGCTTCAATCTTCTGATATATAATTGTTCACAAATAAATAATGGTTTTATTTTTAAACTTTGTGACTTTTTTTAACCAAGTTTGACAATCCTAAAAAGCAGGAATTGAGAAAAGGTCACCTAAGTAAACTTCATTCTCAATATCCACTTATTGCAATGGACATACCATTCTGTCTCTCACTTCCCTTCTTTATAAAAACTCTCTCTCCTATTCCTAATTTTGTCTTCCTTTGTGCTATGAAAATAAGTATATTTTATGTGTCAGTACAAAAGTGTACCACTCTCTAACCCACTCATATTTCTTCTGTAATGCTCCTATCATATTTGTATCAGACACAGGCTTAGAGGATTCACTCTAGTCTAGATGGTTCAAAGAAGTAAACTGCAGTCATGTGCCACAGAACATGTTATTTGGTTCACTATATACCATGGATATAAGTGGTCTCATAAGAGTGTATCATGTAGTAACATCAATAACTGTCTTAGTGTGTGTATGGATACTCTATTGTATTTGCACAATGAACTCCCCTTGCACTGTTTACCCCAGAACATACTCTTGTTATGAGGTGGCCTATGATTATATTTACAAAAGACAAACTTCCAATGTTAATGCATTCAAAGAGTAGAAACGATACAAAATCATTCTAAACTCTAGGGATAAAAAAGCAAGGGCTATGAAAACAGAGTTTGTTTCTGTCCTGGTGGAACTCAGATATTGTTTGAGATATGTGCCTAATCAGGGTCTCAATAGCAAAAATAAATAGGAAGTCTGAATGATGAAGCCTTCATGAATCTGCCTACCTTCCATGTTAGAGGAAGGCTAATACAGAAGAAGAGGATACAAAAGAATATGTTTAATATTGGCATTCTATCTCACAAAGTTTACTTTCTTTGTACGTCTATCTTATCTGTCTTTGAACAGATAACAGTGTGTTTTAAAACTCTATTCCCTTTGTACATAAAATACTTCAATGCATATCAGTTGTAGAAAAGGAAGAAAAGAACAAAGAAATGAAGGACAGAGGGAAGGTCTCCATTGGAACTTTTTGGCAGAGAGCCATACCACCCCCCAACTGGTGGCTTTTCCTGGGTTTTTGCCACATCACCTGATCTACCAACCAGTCAATTCTCACTTCCTTTAAAGATGACTGCTCCATTAATCATGAGTCAGTGCCTGTGAACTTACGTTCCGAGCCAATTAGACTCATCCAACCATAGAAGACAACCTCAAACCTAGAGCACTGTTTTGGACCACATTCCAGATTCTCATCCTGATACATGTAGCCAGTTTTCAACTTCTAAATACACTTTTCTTGCTTTCCCCTCTTCTGTTTTCTTAGCTTATCATCATTGCAATCATGAGAAAATGGACTCAGAAGTGAGTGGCTCTAAGTGTCTTTGGTGACCAACCATTTTTGAGAGACCCTAGCCCAAGCTAAGCTCAGCAAGACTGGAGAAAGTTTTGGTTGCTCTCTAAGAATCCTGCAGTACTAGCAGTTGGAGCCCAGGAAGGTACTCTTAGAGGCAACAGGCACTAGAGGCTGGAGGCGCTTAAGCAGAACAAGAGCAGAAAAGTATATCATTTGCTTGGTGTGCTCCCAATCAGCAGCCCTTTTGTGACTCAGGCTATAGGTTTTGTTCTTGTGTATTAGATTTAAGCTTCAACTCATAGTGATTGCTCAAAATTTCATCAATATAGTTCAATGTCTGTCTATCTATCTATCTATCTATCTATCTATCTATCTATCTATCTATCTATCTATCCATCAGTCTTATTTAGGGTTTTATTGCTGTGGAGAGGTACCATGACCACAACAGCTCTTATAAAGGAAAACATTAATTGGGGCTGGCTTACAGTTCAGAGGTTTAGTCTATTATTGTCATGGCAAGAAGCATGGCAGCATGAAGGCAGACATGGTGCTGGAGAAGGAGTTGAGAGTTCTACATCTGGATCTGCAGGCAGCAGTAGGAGACTAAATGCTACATTGGGCATAGCTTGATCATATGAGACCTCAAAGCCTGCCTCCGCAGTAACACACTTCCTCCAACAAGGCCTTACCTCCTAATAGTGCTACTCCCTATGGGCCAAGAATTCAATGATATGAGTCTATGGGGGCCATTCTTATATAAACCACCACTTTCCACTCCCTGGCCCCTGAAGGCTTGTAGCTATAACAATTCAGAAATGCATTCAGTCCAACTTCATAAGTCCCCATAGTCTATAACAGTCTCAACTGTGTTTAAAAGTCTGAAGTTCAAAGTCTTTTCTGAGACTCATGGTCATCTTTTAGCTGTAATCGCCTATAAAATCAAAATCAAAAAGCCAATCACATACCTGCAACATACAATGATACAGGATATACATTACCATTCCAAAATAGAGAAAATGAAGGAATAAATACTGGAGAAAAGCAAGACTGAAAAACATCAAGGCAGACTCCAAACTCTGCATCTCCATGTCTGATGTCAAAATTCTCTTCAGATCTCCAGCTCCTTTCAGCTTTGTTTACTGCACACACTTCTTTCTCTTGGACTGGTGTCACTCCCTGTTAGCAGCTTTTCTCATCAGGTATCCCATGGCTCTAGTATCTCTAACATGTTGGAGTCTCCAAGGCAAACAGGACTTCACCTTCATAGCTTTACACAATGGCCTCTCTGGGTCTCCATGCAGGGACACCCCTGCCACATACCTGCTCTCAGCAGGTTTCTTTTGTCAGAGAAGGAGATTACATAGACCCTTTCTTCTATTCTTGACTCTAAAGCCAGAATCAGGAGGCTGAAGTTGCCAAGTTCTACTGCTTGATGGGGCTGGAACATGCCCCCTCTTTCAATTACATCTTCAGCAACTTTCTGTTTTCAATGGTTTCCTTTAGTGCCTAAACATGGCTGTCCTAGAAGTCTGTAAACCATGCTGACCTTGAATTTAGAGATCTACCAGCCTCTACTGTCTGAGTGCTGGGATTAAATTAAAGCTGGGATGCCACCACACTCATCTCTAAGCTTTTCTTTAATTTCTTTTCACAAGTTGGAAGTTTAGTTGGGTAGCATCTTACCCTGAGGTCACTGTTCCCTTTATTCCATTTAACATCCTGCTCTTCTTTAATCTGTTTATCTTCTTAAACGTAGGATTAATCTCCATTCTACTTCCTGGTGCCCCTTTTTCCCTCAATCTTTACATTTTGTATTTTTACTTGCTCAGCTTGTTCCTTTTCATTATAAATCTTCATAAGAGTAAATACTAGTAACCACACAACAGAGTCTACACTAGGCTGTTTTGAGATTTCCTTTGCCAATGCAATTAATCCAAAATTCTTCACTTTAGCCTCAGGTAGACTTTTTGAACCAGGGCAAAAAGAAGGCACATTCTTAGCTAAAATATCATAAGAACAGTATCTAGGCCACACACAAAATTTCCCCTCTGAAACCTCTTGATCCAGGCCCCTACAGTTCAAATCACCATCAGCACCACTGTCCTCCATATTCCTGCTAGTATGGCCCATTAAGCCCCGCTTAAGGCGTTCTACTGCTTTCCTAACCCAAAGTACCAAAGTCCACATTTTGCCAAACTATGGTCAGGCCTATCGCAGCAATAGTCCAATCCCTGGTACCAACTTCTGTCTTAGGGTTTTATTGCTATGAAAAAACATCATGACCACAGCAAATCTTATAAAGGAAAACATTTAACTTGGACTGGCTAACAGTTTCAGAGGTTTAGTCTGTTATTATGATGGGAGAGGCATGGCAGCATGCAGGCAGACATGGTGTTGGAGAAGGAGTTGAGAGTTCTACATCTGTATCTGCAGGCAGCGAAGGAGACTGTGTGCCACACTGGGCATAGGCTGATCATATGAGCCCTCAAAGTCTGCCCCCACAGTTGACATACTTCCTCCAACGAGGCCATACCTCCTAATAGTGCCACTCCCTATGGGCCAAGAATTCAAAGATATGAGTCTATGGGGGTCATTCCTATTCAAACCACCACACCATCCATCTGCCCATCCGTCCATCCATTTGTCTGTCTGTCAGCATAGTCTATAAGCAAAAATGAATTCACAATCTTGCTTAAGCTGTTTAGATGTCAGAATTACAGGTTGTGGGCCATTGTACTTGGCAGATCAAAAATTAATTTTTGAGGTATATGTCTTTGAACTCAAGTCCCTTGATATTTTATAGATGAATCATACTCTTTCAATACTATATAGTAAACATTCTGAGCATTTTAAGTTATTCACTGCCATCTTCAAAACCACTCAATCTTTTTGTCAACAGATGCTACTTTAAATGATATTAGAATGTGTTCCAAATGCTAAAGGTAACTAAAAGCTTTCTTATGAAGTCTCAATGATAGTGATAAATTTGATGTCTCTAAATAAATTTCAACATACAGTGCAAATACTGAACACTTACATAGGTAGTTTTGACTGAACTCTCCACTGCTTAGAAAATGGCCTCAGCTATTTGAAAGGAAGAAACTGTGGAGAGTAGGTGGGCTTGAAGGATATTTAATTTGTTACTTGCTTCAAGACGTTAACAAAATCTAATACCATGAGAAAAAAAATTTAAATGCTTAAACTTGTACTTTTGGGGAGAAGGAAAACCAACCAGTGCTATTCTGTGTAACATGTGTGGTCTTCCTTATTCAAGAATCTTCAATGACTTTTCTGTTTTCCTTGGCTTAAGGAAATGGTCTCAATGACTTTCCCCATCCTTTTTGGTCTCAATTTGCCTCCTGATCCATCTTTATGTTCCACAATTACTTGTCAGTTTGGCTTGGCTTCTGTCACTGTTACTCCCTTATCCCCATCTCAAATGTCAGTGCACCAAATATTGTTGCCTAGTGGTACATAGGATAGATGGAAAAGACCGAAGAGCCAAACAGCCCTGCCAGATCAATCATGATGAACTTTTTGCAGAAAGACAAGTAACATCAGCTGATTGCCATGCAGCCCAGCAAGTGCTAAAGCAGAGGACTGTTTGGAACACACAGAGAGACCAACAAAAGGTGGGATTCACATCAGCCTGGAAGAGTTGTGTAGCCTGTGTATTAACAAAGTAAATCATTGCCAAAAGAATAATCAGGGTATTTAAAAAAGATATCAATATATCGATGCAATTAGGAATTGTAAAAAGAGTTATCCACAGTATTTTATTTTCTAATTTGAGTTATGTGTTGAGACCCACTCCACAGTTATTTTTTAGGGAAGCTCCTGGAATGTTTATAAGCTTTATTGTGTAAAATGTGTAAGTTTTAGAAGTTATGCAAGTCAGGGTGTCTGGTATTGGGAGTAATGGCTTTGCCCTGAAATGTTTTAATTCCCAGGAAATTTGAGTAGCTCTAAGCTTTCCTAAAGTGAATCAGAGACATTTTTATAGACCTTCAGTTTTCAGACTAGACTGTGATTTTTACTCCTAAGAAGAAAATATAAATATTATGAGACACAAATCAAATAATCAACTCTCAAAAGTAATGTATTCAATTATTACTTGGCTAACTTAATTCTGTTATTGAGAAGAAAGAATTTTAAGCATTATTGTTCAATTTATTTTTCTTGTCATTATTGGCTCATAGAAACCAGGTTCATCATGCTGACACCTGATTCACCAAAACAAACAAACAAACAAAAATGTAGACAAAACACATAATATTATGACCCTGAATACTAGCAGGCAATATGAGCAACAATAAACAGACTCATTGAGTTAGACTTTTATATTTATATGTATGTATATATGTAGTGACAGTAACTAAAGAAGACAAAACAATAGAGAATATATAAATCTAGATGCCGGTAAGCCACGAGCCATGTGGCAAGGTATAGATTTATAGAAATGGATTAATTTAAGATGTAAGAACTAGATAGCTAGAAGCCTGAGCCATTAGGCCAAACCGTTTAAACCGTTAAACAATATAAGTCTCTGTGTTTACTTGGTTGGGTCTGAGCGGCTGTGGGACTGGCAGGTGACGGAGATTTGTCCTGACTATGGGCCAGGCAGGAAAACTCTAGCAACAGTTTACAGCCAATTGAATTGTTGGTCAAAGCGGTCCCATGGAAATCTACAAACTACCTAGGCTGTTGTCAAGACTATAGGTTGCTCTCCACAAATTGATGGCAAAGACCCATTGCTAAAGACAACACCCACACAACTCATTGAATGGGTAAAAGTCAAATTGGTGCTTACACAGAGTCTTCATGCCTGTGTTCTTGTGTCTTTGGTATAGGAAGGTACCTGACATACTACCAAAAGAGAAACATAAACACCAAGCCAGCTACAAATGCTTCGAGCTACAACAGTGTCCTGCCTACAAGATATGCTATTAGAATGGTAGCACAAAGCTTGTTGGAGTAACCAACCATTACCTTATTTGACTTAAGGCCTATGCCAAGAGATGGAACCCATACCTAACATTGCTTAGGTGACCAAGAACCAGTGAAACCAAATACTATGGATCAAAAATAAAGTAGCAATAAAATGACTCCTAAAGACTATATATTCTGCTATATTCACTGACGTATTCCTTGCTCAACCCTCATCAGAGAAGCTTCCTCCTGCAGCATATGGGAACACATACAGACCCATAGCTGGACATTGTGGAGAAGTCAGAGACCTTGGAATACTCGGTCCTAAATGGAATGTCTCCATCAAATGCCTCCCCTCAAGGCTCAGAAAACCCTGGAAAAATGAAGGCAGAAAAATCTTAAGAACCATAGAGAATGAAGGACACCAGGAAAACAAGGCCCTCATATGAATGCACAGAGACTGAGGCAGCATGCACAGGGCCTGCATGGGTCTGCAACAGGTCCCCTTCATATATATTATGGCTTTCAGCTTAGTGTTTTTATGGAATTCCTGGGTATGTGAACAAGTAGGTCATTGTTTCTTGTGACTTCTCCTGGGCTCTTTTCCTTCTTTTTGTTTATTTTGTCCAATTCTGACTAGGTAGTTTTTTAAATATCTTATTATATTTATTTTATTTTATTATTTAAAAAAAAAGAACAAAAAAGATAAAGGATGGTGAGACTATGTCTATGTCAAGGTACTAAAAGTTCAAAAGGAGTGAATGAAGCATGAAGATTGTCAACTGTGAAGACATTAGACAGTGTTGGTTGTTAACATAGATACTTACAACTTGACATTCAACATCAGGTCATTGTAGAGATTACCATGGAAAAATTCTTACCATCTAAAGACTACGTGCATAAACTATTTATTTAGATATAATAAATCAAATTGAAATATTTATACGTGACTTTGTTTAATTTTTTAAAGTAAATTAATAATGTCAAATAAGAAAAGAAGAAAACCTATCATAGTTGACCATTTGAAATCTCTGATGATGGTGATTTTAAAGAAAAAAAATCCTAAAAGACGTCAGAGTAAAACAAACAAAACAAAACAAAACAAAAAATCCAAGACAATGATAATAGCAGAGTGCTCACCAGAAAACATGCATGTGAGAACAGATGAGAAACATCTTCAGGGATCCAAAATGGGGCAGGGAGATAATGAAATTACAGTTACTGATCTAGTGGGAGAAATGAAGGTTTATGAAAGGCTTTCTGATAACCAAATGGTGAAAGATGCCTTCAGGATCTGCAAGGCAAACTATGATAAATATAAAGGAAGTCACAGGATGGAGACTGGCCTCCAGATTAAATGCAGATGAACACAAGGAATGAACAACAAAGGAAAGAGAAAAGTGGGTATATTGGGTTAATGCATGATTATTTAATACCCTCTGAAAGAAAATTAACAAAACAAAAATAGTATAAGGGTGTCGTAATACATGTAACAGGAAAATACCTGGCAATAGCCAACAGTCAAAGACAAGAATGGATGTAAAGTGCTGTGAGGGTCTGTCATAGTGTGGCTGTATCACTTGAAGATGGACTAAGGAAATAATGAATACTGTAAACCCCCAAGTAACCAACAATGAAGTAGAGAGTTACATAGACCAACCAAGATCAAATGGAACTGTAAAATATAGCATATCTTAAAGTAGGACCCTTTTGTTTAATTTACTTACTATTTATTTGGTTCTGGAGATGAAACCCAGGGCCTCCATCATGCTAGGCAAATACTCTGCTATAGAGCTAAGCAACCACACACACACACAAATTCATCATTATTTAAAAGACAACAACTGTTGTCTTTTGAAAGCAGAAATATCTCACAAAGAAAGATAATGAAATTCATATTATTTCCCTCTCTTTTTGACATCTCACTCTGATAAAGGATAAAGCCCAAAATATTTTTCTTAGATTAGGAAACCTTGGCAGCTTTTGCCAGAGTCCCCATGAAGGATGCCATCAGGCAGGATTGATACATCCTTGCTGAGGTAGAAATGTTTATGTAGTTATCATTGAAGCACCCTGCCTTTCTGTCATGCAAGAATCTTCAACTTCACGAGGATGAGACTGAGAATACCCACCACAAATGTTCTTCAACATACACCAAAAAGTGGGGTTTCTATGATGTAGTGTGGATTGTCTGTCATCTGCAGTATACCTCCCAACTTGTCTGGAATTCATCTGCCTATAGATGACTTCGAACTATTTCTTTAGGCACATCTGACACCATCAGTGAAACTCTTGCTTATTTGATGGTTGCTTCTCTTCTCATTTCAGAGTAACATGGTCTCTTGACTGCTTATTCCTTAAGTTATTGTTTCTAGCTCAGAAATTCCTCAAAGCTTAGCAGTCTACAGTATAATTCAATGATGGAAACTCTGCCATAGATATTGATTTTGAACATGAATTATCTTGACTATAATTTTAACTGCAGTTAGATGACAGTCAAAACAGTAGGGCAGTGAGAGCTCTTAATCTATGAGTCCATTTCAGCTTCTAGATGGTCTTGGGCCCAAAGAGACCCTTTTCAAAAGAGTGAAAATACAGTAAAGGACTTCCTGTAGCATACCACTGGAAGATTTTTGGCAACAGACAACAGCAGGCTCTGGTGAAGGTTCAGTACAATAGAAGGAAAACAGTAATTGGTAAATCTGTGTTCTCTTTGGAAATGGCTAAAATTGGATGCTTAAATATTCCCTTTTACACTACTGTAATTTTAAATTTTAAGGTCACAATAGCTGTTACTCTAAAAGTTATGTAAGGCAGTTACTTTTGTCTCTTCTGATTTTATTACTTCGGCACCTTTGCAGTTTTAATATTATTCCCAGGCTCAGTTAGTAAACAGAGATTCCTAATTTTAGATAGTTGGTATTTGAAAGGCTTTTTCTGAGTGTAGATTGATTTTCATCCAAAATTAAAAAGATGTGTGTGTATGTGTGTTTGAGAGAGAGAGAGAGAGAGAGAGAGAGAGAGAGAGAGAGAGAGAGAGAGAGAGAGAGAAGGGTCTGTATCTGAGTTAGAGAAGACATTTAATTGTGTGTCTTATAGATGACAGTGTCAGAGGAATTAAGATGATGCTTATGCTTACAGGAGGAAAATAGAACAGGTTATAGCTCTTTAACAATATGCACTGTGTTTTTATATCGATGGTATCTTTTGATTGAATGCTCAGGGCAGACCACTGATTTTACACAGCTCTTTATTTGATGTTTAAAACCAGGTCTCTACAATTAGAAAGACTGGCTGAAATCCCAAATAACAGGTGGCACTCGCCATGTTGCCAGGCAGCCATACCCTGAGCCTGGCCTGTCACCTGACAGGTGGCTCTGCTGATGAAGTCGAACCCTTTTCAGGACCAGACTTCACTTAATCAGCTGGATGGTCAGGCTCAGAGCTTTCAGGTGTGACCCTGAAGTATGACGGGAGGGTCCATTTGTAAGCACACCCCCAGAGAACAGGCCAGGTCTATGAAACACTACACACAGCCTCATAATCATACAGCCATCATTCAGATTGCTACTGCCCTGAGTAAGATTCACCTTTCCTGGAGTGTGACAATGTAAGAGGAGCTGTGACAGCTGACAGAGGAAGGGGTTCACTTGCAGTCCAAGCAAGCTTTCTGATCTTGGGCCAGGGGGCCTCACCTGTCAGCACTTGTGACAGTGCAGGCTTAGTGCCAAGAGCAGGAGCCCTGTGACTTTGCCACAGCAGATGGGAGTCAGGTGTAGTCTTAGTGTGAGATACAGAAAACCCTGAGAACATTTCCTGCATTTTCTAGAGATACTGTTTATATAAAAACCTGTGACCCACTGGCTAGACCAACTTCCACAGCTGCGACAAGGACAACAAAGCCAGGCATTGAAAATTTCAGATCTTTATAAGGACTTAGGGCCCATTACATCGTTGAGATTTGCAAATATTGTCCTGTCCTATCAAGTCTCCAGGATGATGACCATGCTTTTATAGGAAAGGAAGTGGGTATCACTGGACAAGAATCTCAGCCTTACTTAGGTAGTAGCTAGGGCAGTGGAACACCACAGATCTTGCTAGCTTCTGTGACTATGCACTTTCTCAGAAATTTCTGTTGGTACTTTGTTTATTATTTCTGTTTCACTATTAGATTAGAATTGAGGGTTTTGTAAACTAGAAAGAGTAGAGAAGCTAAAAAATTAAAAAAAACAAAAAACGATTAGATGATTTATGCTCCTTTATACTGTGGATAGTAGTTTGCTTAGAGAAAGTTCAGGTAACATAAGACCATATGGCCAGCAACTGATGAAGGGTGTCTAAATTACCATACATGAACGTGAACAGTACGAGTTTAGGAAGTTCCTTGGAAACAGAATCTACAATTCTCACAGAACATGAATATAATTAGACAAAAGTCTGTGGTTATCCTCTAAGGAAAGCTATGGTGGTTTTCACATTCTGGGGGGTGATAAGTCTTTCTTAGGGGAAAAATTGCTCCTTCAGTTTGAAAATAGTTTACCATGTTGAGTTAAAGATAAGACCAAGAGTATGTAAACAATGCAGGTATTAAGGCAAATGCTAAACTGAGTGACAAAAAAAAAAGGAAGGGAGAAAGTGGCTTTTTGAGGATTAGGGTGAAAGGAGCTGAGAAGGGGAAGAGAAAGGACTGCCAGATAAAGGCTGGCTGAGAGTGGCCAGCAGAGAACAGTGTCTGCTACCTGAGCTCAGGTGGAAGATTATCATACAAGTAGTTGAGTTGGAAAAACTATCTTGAATAATATTAATAAGTTCCCCCCTTCAGGCACATGATCCCTTGGGGATGAGCACCTATTTTAGTCATTTATCTATCTATACTATCATGTCTTAGCTAATAGTGAAGCAGAGGTTGGGTTGCATGTTGAGACAAGAGCAGCAAAGAGAGAGAGCATAGCAGCCCGTAGAGATGCTAGCATGATCTTAGCTGCATCCATGCAAGAGCTATTTATGAGTTCTAGAAGACACCAATGTTGTCAGAAATACAGCAGAGTGGAGCTGAAAGTGTCAAGTACAAGCCAAAGTTCCATTGAGAAAACATATCTTGACACTAAGGTATTTTCTGTATGCAAATTACTCCCTTGATTACCTCATCCTATGTCATGGCTTTAAATATAGTCTATACACTGCTGCTTGAAGATGATGCCCAAGTAGGGCTTCATGGATCATCATGCTTATCCATAACTCAGGATGCTAAGCTAGGAAAATTGTAAGACTAAGGCTAGCTAGCTTGAACTACAAAGGCTGTTCAAGACCAGCCTGAACTACAAGTAGTTGAGTTTGAAAAATTATATCAAGTCCCTGTCTTAATTAAGCACCTTAATGCCTAATTTCATGTCCCTTATCTACCAAACAACTTTAATTGTCTTTTAGGCATCTCAAACTTAAAGATAGGTTCAGTATTAACTGGTAAATTTGTCAATGCCTCCCAGCATGTGTTCTTAAAGTTTCCCATCTCAGTTAATGACTTTACCAATCATTACCAGACTGGCCCAAAACAAAACAAAAACAATAATGACAAAACAAAACAAAAACAAAACAAAACAAAACAAACAAAAAAACTGTGTTGCCATCCTTGAATCCTTCCAAACAATCTTCCCCATAAAACTGACTTCATATAGCTGGTTGATCACTCTCTAGCATAGGTCCCGCCTCTATGCTGTCCCAATAGCCTCCTGACAGGCCTCTCTGAGCTTACTCCTGTCCCCATTCCCACCTCTGTTTCACCTGCCCTATGCCTCTAGTGTGGTATCTGTAGAGCAGGGAGAGTGAGCAGTCTGTCTTTGCTCATTGCCCTTCAGTAACCTCCAGGAGAAAACTGGCTTCTATCTCTCCCAAGCATATGTGCAGCTCAGTAGCAAGCACAGTGCCTGGCACAGGATGAGTGTTTAATAATATGTTTGTTCACTGACTAGATAAGTATAATATTTTTCTGTTTGTACAGGAAGGCAGTAGGCATGGGGAGGTGTGTATTACTAAAGGTGCTATGTGCTCTTCAGCAGCTTTCTTTTCAAGGCTAATTTCACAGCAAACATAGGATTATGTTTTAACAGTTTCTGAGAAATGATAGCAAATGGCAGAAAATCTGTACATTAGCAACATAGACAACTTCATGGCTCAGGAAATGAGAAAATGCAAAATTGTGATAGCATAAATAGGGGTTTATGTGTATATATAACTTCCTCATAGCCCAATCTTGTGTTTATTGAATATTCATTGGGGTATGTTAGAACAGTGAACAATATTTTATGAGTTTGGCAAGAGGATAAAGATATGAATGGTTTATGTTTTTGCTACCAAGAAAGCTCCATAAAATGGGCTCAAAGTGGGTCTTCACTAGACACCCATCACAGATGTTGGAAAGGTAAGTTGGTTTCACGGCCTCTATTAGTTCAGCCTCTTCCACTGAGTGACTGGGCTCCTATGTTGCACTTTTCACTGGCTACTGACAAACGTTTTATAATGTTCTAGGTGTCCATCAATCTTGCCCTTTACTTATGCACCCAAGTACATGCCAAGAATTAAATGTCTTTTTTACACACCTTATCATTTGAACAATTTTCTCCAGAGGCAATATGCAATGATAGTCTCAATTAGTCGGGATATTGTGAGAAAAGGCTATATGACATTATTATTACATTATTACAGTTAGTAGTAGTACCTATTACTAAAATCTCTGTCTCTGATTATTTTCATTACTCTGTGTTAGTCTACTTTCTGATGCCATAATGGAATGCTATAGAGAGTATACTTTGCAGAGAGTAGAAGTTTAACTGTCTTATGGTTTGCAAGACTGGAGAATCAAGGGTGCGAAATGAACTTTCCCTCACACATGGAAAAAGGACAAATGGACACTGGAGACAGAGAGAGGAAATGGGGAGAACTTCTTTTTATTAGATGTTCACTCTTATTATAATCAACTCAGTCTCAGGATCACAACATTAATTTCTTCTGGAGGGCAGAGACCTTAGGACCTAATTATGTGTTAAAGGGTCCACAGCTCACACAATCTCCAGGCTAGCTAAATATTTTAGAGGGAAGCATAAAGCATTCTTCAAGTTTTAATTTAGAATAACTGACTTCTGAATTAAAATTTGAGGAACACTTCCTGTCAATTGTTATTAATTTAGTAGAATTTTGTGCTGTAATAAAACATTAAGCCATAGCAATGATTGTGCAACTTTTTGTTTGTTTTTGTTTTCCGAGACAGGGTTTCTCTGTGTAGTTTTGGTGCCTGTCCTGGATCTGGCTCTGTAAACCAGAGTGCCTCAAACTCACAGAGATCCATCTGGCTCTGCCTCCCAAGTGCTGAGATTAAAGGTGTACATCACCCCCAGCTTCTTAAGGCATTGTGTGTGTGTGTGTGTGTGTGTGTGTGTGTGTGTGTGTGTACATTTTTGCATATTTGCAGATACTTATGCAAGTGTGGGAGCCAGATAGCAACTCCAGATGTTGTTTCTGCGACAGTAACCTTTAAAAAGCACTTATTTTTGTTGAAGATGTAACACTGGCCTGGAAATTGCAAAGTAGGCTAGGTTGCCTGCGTATAGAGTTCTAAGGATCTATCTGTCTCCACCACACTAGTGCTGGGATTACATGCATCATGTATGGATTTTTGTATGTGGGAGGGGATGTGGGGGTCAGGACTCAGTTCTTCATGTGCATGTCCTATAAAGCTACCTCCCCAGCTTTAGTAGCACAGTTTAAGGAGGACTTTACTCATTGTAGCAACACTTAGTAAAACACTGGAGTTAAGATTTTGGTACCTAGTAGACACTCAACAAACTGAGTGAACAAAGGAGCAGTTAATGTGGTGAATAAAAGCAGGATTTAGTGTATTTTAGTAGAAGTGAGAGTTGACATGCTAGTTTATAGACAAGCGTAAAATTTGAATGTTACTTGGATATAATTTGTTAAGCAGCCAATAATTTTATGATTATAATGCATGCTAGGATGGTTTATGTAGAAGAATATAATCCTGTCATGAAGCATGTGATCATCACCTAATATAGTGTTTGAAATCTGTCCAGCTAAAATTATCAACAAGAAGTGATTTTTATTCTAATTAAAAGCTAAGTTTGCTTTATAACCATCTTATCTTAATTGCCTTTGTAGAGTTGCTAACAGATTTAATATTTTTTTCTAACAATATTATTCTATATTTCTTAGGTGAATACAACTCAAGACCTTAGTATTTTGTATTTATCAAACACAAACTATTAAAATTCACATGTAGGGCTAAATGCCCTGGCAAAATTTGAGTCAACTTAGTTTGAATAGAATTATTGTTTTTCTCTGTTAGTTCTCTGTGACTTGAAGCCTTTTATTTTTCAAGAGCTGGGAAGATGGGTGAAGCGGGTAAATTCCTTGCTTTCCCAGCATGAGGAATTGGGTTAAGATTGCCCAGTACCTGCCAAGAAAGCTTGGCATAGTAGCTCACATCTGTAATTCCAATATTTAGAGGTAAAGACAGGTGGATCCTTGGTGCTTGTTGACCAGCTGTTTAACACATAGCAGTAAGTTCCAAATTCTGTGACAGAGTATATCTCAAAAAATAAGGTTGGCAGCAATAGAAACCATACACACAGAGACACATGGACATGCACGCATACACGCATGCATGTGCACACACATACCTACCTTCCAAAATGCTTCTACTTTTGTTTCTTCATCCTTTTCTCTCTAGCTTTTCATTTCTTCTAATCCTTTTTTTCACTCTCCATCTCTCAGCAGTTTATGATCATTATTTGACTGGCTTTGCTGCAGTCATGAACAAGACAATGCTATGCAGTTTGTCTCCCACATGGTAGGTTCTCTATTTATCCCCAGTCTTCACTCGTCTTTGCCTCTACACACAGGACTTGATATGTTACTTCTTGAGTCTAGTGTAAACTGAAACTGTAGAGTTACTCATATAAGAAATATTACAAATTTCAAGCTTGCTGTAAGCAAAATATTAAGCCGCAAACATAGCTGGTTCTGATCTGATCTTGCAAGCATCAGGTGCCTCTGTTTGGTCCTCTTTTCTGCCATAGCTATATGAAGTTCATACCCATATCTCAGTTTATCCATGGGACCACGGAAGCTTCAAGCTGGAACGTACAGTTAACTGGAGTTGAGGCCAGTGCACATCAGCTAGTTGTAGGCAAGTTTCAGATACATGACTGAAAAACAAATGATTGGTGTTTGAGCTTTGAAGTATCTTCTGAAATAGCAGAAGTCAAGAAACGCACTAAATTAATCTAAAAGATAATTTATCTAAAAGACTGTAGCAGTCAAGGTTGATTGGCTGCTCCTTTCAAACATCTCTCTGACCGGCCAGATCACAACCTCATTACTTATATTAAGATCCTGATTTGTCACTTGTCTGCCATCCTGGCCCCTTCAACCACACTATAAACTCTGCACACAATGCTTACTTTTCTCCTTGCACTCCTGTTTAGGACAAAGCTTGTTTTTTTTTTTTTTCCTATTATTAATGATATCATATGTGACAAAAAATTTCTCTGTGAATTGAAGTATAGTTTGTTATTTTACTTTTTAACTAGTCTTCTGGTCTCTACTTTGGGTGAATTTTGGACTGTCTTCCATCAAGAAGCCATAATCAACTTTGAAAAGCATTATTAGCTCTTATCACTCTGATTTACATTTGTATGTCCTCACTAATAACTAAAGTGACTCCACAGGCCTACTGGGAATGACTTTGTCAGAATTTGGACAGAATGGATTCTGTGGGAGGTGGGGCCGATTGGCAGGCTTTTCAGTCATTGGAGATATGTTCTTTAAGGGGAATGTGGGACTCTTGTCTCCTTTGTAAGATAAATATTTGCATTTTATAATTAATTACCTCAGGCATTTCATTATAGTAATGGAAAGGTGACTAAATATTAAACAAAATCTAATCTCTCTCCTTAAAATTGCTGCATTTTAACCCTTCCCTTTTTTTCCCTATAATCCAGCCACACAAATCCTTCACCACTATTACCCTTCCCAATGGTGAATATACATCCTCTACCTCATCTTCAAGGTATCCTTGAATGCAAGATATCCTCTCTAGTCTACTTCCTTTACTGTCTTGCTGCATGTGGCAGATACCAAGGCTGAAGAGACATTGAAAGTTGAGGGAAGCAAGAATATCAATAAATGTACCTAGTGGCCATTTAACAATAAATGAAGATAGTGACGAAAGGGGATCAGTTATCTGATTTGGGATGCTGTGTGTTCTGATCTTTGAACCAAGGTGTCTGACTACAAATTCCTGCCTGCACACCTTCTGAGTTCTGCTTCTCTTTATGAGGTAAAGTAGAAATGGCTAGTCAAATGTGTTTCATCATCCTCTTCCTCATCACTGATAAAATGTTCTATTTATTGAGATATGTTTGACAGACAAAAATGTATGTATTTAATTGGTATATTTGGAGAAAAAGCTGTAATTATAAAGTGATTGATTTAATTTATAGCAAGAGCTTGTCCATCACTTTGAATATTCCTCCTGCCTTCCTACTATTTTTGTATGCAGTGACAACATTTAACACAAGATTTATTTTCTCAGCAAATTGAGAGTAGACAATAAACTGTTATTTCACTTAGGTACAACATTGTACAGTAGCTCTCCATATTATTCATCTTCTTTTACTGGAGGTTTGTGCTCTTTAGCCAAGACTTGCCTGCTAGTCTCTGGAACTACCACTGGATTCTCTGTCTACAAATTTGACTATCGTCAGCTCATTAAAGCAGTGATGTTATTCAGTTCTTCTGTATGCAATTTAGGTTAATCATGATGTCCTTGAGGTTCATTCATTTTGTCACCCATGACAGGATATCATTCTTTAAAAGTCTGAATAACATCCCACTACACTTAACATTACTTGCCATTTAGCAATTCACCTGATCATATGCATTTAGCATGCTTCCCTGCCCTAGCTATATTAAGTAAGTGCTGCCATAAACATTGGAGATAGAACATTCCTTTGAGATCTGGTTTTCAGTTGTTTTAAATATATCTGGAAGTAGGATTGCTGGATTATATTACAAGGGTCCAGTGTCTCCAGATCTACTCAAATATGTGTCATGGTTTTTGAAGTTGATAGTCATTCCCACAAGTCTGAGGTGACATTTTACTGTGTTTTTTCTATGTATTCTATTAACTTTGGAGATACTGAACAGCTTTCCATGTACCTAGTGGTCAACTGTATGTTTTACTAGAGGGAATATCTACTCAGGTCCCTTGTCCATTTTAAATATCAGGTTGTTTGTTGTTGGGCTATTGAATACTAAAGGTTTTGTGTATTTTTTCATTTTAATCACATATCAGATAGATGGTCTATGGATATTTCCTCCTATTTTAAAGAGTGCTTCTAAATAGTATAGATTATTTATTTAGCTATAAATATATATCTAGTGGCTGAAGAGATAACTCAGCAGTTAAGAGCATTGGGTGATCTTTATCAAAACTGGTTTGATGTCTAGAACTCACATGATACCTCATACCCATTTGTAACTCCATCTTTAGAGGATCCAATGCCCTCTTCTTGCCTCCACGGGCACCAGGCATGCACATGGTGCATAGACATACATGCAAGCAAAATACGTATACACATAAAATAACATACAATTTTTAACGCGGTTCCTTTATTTTACTTCCCAACAGCAGCCTCCTGTCCCTCCTCTTCTCCCACTTGTTCCCCACATCTCCTCCCTGCCCCACCCCTCAACCTACACCTCTTCCACATCCACTCAGAAAGGAACAGGCTTCCCATGGGCATCAGCAAGGCATGGCATATCAAGCTGCTGTAGACCAGGCACCTCCCCCTGTATTCAGTCTGGGCAAAGCAAACCAGCATGAGGACTAGGTTCCCAAGAGCCAGCACAAGCACTAGGGACAGCCCCTACTCCCATGCCAGGTGTCCCACAAATAGACCAAACTACACAACTGTCATGTATAGGAAAAGGGTTAGTCCCATGCAGGCTCCCTGGTTGTTGGTTCAGACTATGTGAGCTCCCATGAACCAGCCTTTTCTGTGTTTTTTTTTTTTTTTTCTGTGATGTCTCTGACCCCCCTATTCTCCACAATCCCTTTTCCCTCTCCCTCTCCTCAGCAGGACTCCATGAGCTAGGCCCAATACTTGCTTGTGGGTCTCTGAATCTGCCTCTATCAGTCACTGGATGAAGGCTCTTCACTGACAACTGGGGTAGTCACCAATTCAATCACAGGGGATGGCCAGTTCAGGCTATGTATCCACTGCTGCCAGGAGTCTTAGCTGGGCCATCCTTGTAGACTCCTGGGAATTTCCCTTGCATCAGGCTTCTGCTTGACCCAAAAAGTCTCATTTTCCAGTCATCTCTCTTAGCACTCTTCCCCTCCACCCACCCCCAACCCAATCATTAAGTTCTCATGCCCACCTACCCCCAGTCCACCCAGGAGAGTAAGGTTTTAGAAAAAGGTTTTCCAATCAAATGAATCTAAGAAGCAAGCTGGTGTAGCTATCCTCATATCTAACAAAATAGACTGCAAACCAAAATTAATCAAAAGAGATAGAGAAGGACATTCCATATTCATCAACTGACAAACCCACCAAGATGATGTCTCAATTCTGAATATCTGTGACCCAAATCCAAGGGGACCCACATTTGTAAAAGAAATGTTACAAAAGCTTGAATCACATATCAAACTCCATAAATTAATAGTGAGAGACTTCAATATCCCACTCTTACCAATGGACAGGTCTGTCAGGCAGAAACTAAACAGAGAAATAATGGAACTAACAGATTTTATGACTCAAATAGACATAACAGATATCTATATAAGATTTCATCCAAACACCAAAGAATATATCTTCTTCACAGCACCTCATGGAACCTTCTCCAAAACTGAACACTTACTTGGTCACAATGCAAGTCTTAACAGATACAAATAATTTGGAATAACCCCCGATATCTTATCAGATCACCGTGGACTAAAGTTGGAGTTCAACAACAACACAAACTACAGAAAGCCTACAAACTCATAGAAATTGAACAACTCTCAATTGAATTATCACTGGGTCAAGAAAGAAATAAAGACAAAAATAAATGACTTCCTACAATTCAATGAAAATGAATAAACAACATACTGAAACTTATGGGACACAATGAAAGCAGTGTTAAGAGGAAAGTTCATAGCCTTGAGTGCCTTCATAAAGGATTTGAAAAAATTTCATACTAGCGACGTAACAGCACACCTGAAAGCTCTAGAACAAAAAGAAGCAAACTCACCCAAACAGGGAAAAATCAAACTGAGGCCTAAAACCAAGAAAACAATAAAAAGAATCAATGAAAGAATGAGTTGGTTCTAGAGAAAAAAACAAGATAGACAAACCCTTATCCAAACCAAGTAAAAGACAGAGAAAGAACATCCAAATTAACAAAATCAGAAACAAAAGGGGGACAAAACAAAAGACAGTGAGGAAATCCAGACAATCATTAGGTATAGTCAGATTTCCTGTATCCTGCCTGGCCCACAGTCAGGACAAACCTCTCATCCACACTCCCATAGTCTTTTATAAAATAATCACACAGAGGATTATACTATTTATAATTGCTTGGCCATTAGCTCATGCTTATTACTGACTAGCTCTTACACTTAAATTAACCCACAATTTTTATCTATGTTTAGCCACATGGCTTGGTACCTTTGCTCAGTTCTGCCTTCACATCTTGTTTCCTTTGTATCTCATTGGTGACTCTTAACTCAGCCTTCTTCTTCCAGGAATTCTCCTTGTCTGCTTATCCTGCCTATACTTCCTGCCTGGCTACTGGCCAATCAAATTTTATTTATCAGTCAATCAGAGCAACACATATTCACAACATAGAGGACATTCCACAGCACCTCCCCTTTTCTGACTAATCAAAAAGGAAGGGTTTAACTTTAACATAGAAAAATTACATATAATAGAACAGCTATCAAGCAAGAATTACAGTTATAATATCTAGTCTATTTGTAGCTGGCAAAATTAAAGAAGATATCCTATCTATCCTATATTTGTGAGTCTCAGGTTTCATATCTACCTTATCTCTTATCATTACCAAGGAAAACCATAATTATAACTGGCTAGTCTCCAACTACATCAAAGACCTCAGAAGGATATAATATGTAACTTTAAATTTGTATCAATAACCTAAATTCCATAGCAATGTAAGACATTTTAAATAAGTTGTTGCTCTTTAAAAGCAGGTTGCCGGGCGATGGTGGCCCACGGCTTTAATCCCAGGACTCGGAAGGCAGAGCCAGGCGGATCGCTGTGAGTTCGAGGCCAGCCTGGGCTACCAAGTGAGCTCCAGGAAAGGCGCAAAGCTACGCAGAGAAACCCTGTCTCGAAAAAACAAAAAAAAAAAAAAAAAAAATTAAAGCAGGTTAAATAATTTATTTTTTCACCTTATCATATCTATATCCTCTTTCCATATTTTCTTTTAGAAAGAATTGACTATAACCAATAACAATTTGTAACCAATCTCTAACAAAGACAAATATCCATAAGTCAGATTTTTGGGAATGTGGGTGTAGTGTTTTAGGCTACTTCCTGCTGACTGAAGGCGCTGTGTTCTTATGGGGATCCTGAGAAAATTAAGAATTATGGTCAAGTCTTGACTGGAGTAGTCTGTGAGGCTGTATTCTTTGAGCCAGTTACCTTGAAGTTGATTTTGGATGTTGGAAGATCTGGGCTACGGTGTCATTGGAGATCTTTCAGGGGGTTCTTGGCTGGTCAAACCATGTTAGCCTGGAAGCAATCCACAGGTTCTCATCTTCTGTGAAAAAAAAAAAAAAAAAAAAAAAAAAAAAGCACACCCTCTTTTCCAAAGCAACATATCCTTAGATCTAAATTTTGAAGTCAAGATACCTTTAAAATATACATATTTGTTTAACTGAGCAACCTTTACAATGAAATGTCTTTCTGTGGTTAAAAATACCAAAGACAATATAATCCAGACTCTCTGTGTGATTTCTATCTTTATGTGGCTTATTCTTATATTACTTTTACTGTCTCTTTAAAGACTATATTTTTAAAAATTATCTCTTTATTTAACTGTTTATCCTCCTTTCCCTCTTTCTTTTAAGCCTAAATACATTTTTATACACACTGTAAACCATCTAAAGTCTTATTTCATCTGAATCTGCCTTATTGTGAATCTGTTGCTTTAAACTGCAGCATTACTAGGACTGAAATGGCAGCTTTGGCTGCTGGCTCCACCCACCTGTTTTCCAACATGGTGGTGGTATGTTTACAGCTAGCTCTCACTTTGAGAGCCATGTGTACCACCAACTCTTGGAAGCGATGATGTGCCTAAGCCTCCATTAAAGCAGTGTATAGCCCAGAAACCTTTTTTTTTTTTCTTTTTGGCTGTACTAGGACAGGCTAAATCCACCACCACACTGTGCAGCTTGGAAATGCCTCTGTGCACTGTGGCGGGAATCCACAGCCATGCTGCTTATCTCATGGTAGCTGGTGGCCAGCTCCATCTCACAGGCAGCTGTCAGAAGACCAGTTTGAGCTGCTGCTGGCATGAGACTAGGAGACTAGGAAGCCCAGTGTGGCTCAGTTTCTGTGAATTCAGAATCTTTAAACTTTCTCAGGTCTATGTGGCTCAGGAAAAGGTTAGGATATAGATATGATAGGATGAAAGGATAGACTATTGAACCTACTTTTAAAGAGCAACAACTTGCTTAGAATGTTTTACATTGCTATGGATTTTAGTTTATTGATACAAATTTAAAGTTAAATATTATATCCTTCTGAGGTCTTTGATGTAGTTGAAGACTAGATAGTTATAATTATGGTTTTCTTTAGTTATGATAAGAACTATGGTAGATATGAAACCTTAGACTCACAGATTTAGGATAGATAGGCTATCTTAATTTTGCCAAACACAAATAGACTAGATATCATAACTGTAATTCCTGCTTGGTAACTGTTCTATTATATGTAATTTTTCTATGTTAAAGTTAAACCCTTCCTTTTTGATTAGTCAGAAAAAGGGAGGTGCTGTGGGATGTTCTCTATGTTGTGAATATGTGTTGCTCTGATTGACTGATAAATAAAATGCTGATTGGCCAGTAGCCAGGCAGGAAGTATAGGCAGGATGAGCAGACAAGGAGAATTCTTGGAAGAGGAAAGCTGAACCAGGAGATGCCAGCCACCATCGAAGGAACAAATGCCAGCAACCATGTGGCTACTTATAGATTAATAGAAATGGGTTAATTTAAAATATAAGAGCTAACTAGCAAGAAGCTTGAGCCATAGGCCATGACCATGCAGTTTGTAATTAATATAAGCCTCTGTGTGTTTACTTGGGTCTGAGTGGTTGCAGGACCAGGTAGGACACAGGCATTTTATAAATGGCTGTTGGACCTTGGTGCCAGGTGAGACCAGGAAAATTTCAGCTACATTTAGGTACTCCACAAAATTGGAAAAATCTAAAAGAAATAAATGGAAAAATTTCTTGATAGATATAACATACCAAAATTAAACCATTAGCAGATAAACAATTCAAACACACCTATAACCCCCAAGCAGCTGTTAAAAGTCTACACACACACACACACACACACACACACAGCCCAGGACCAGATGGTTTCAGAACAGAACTTACAAAGAACTAATACCAGTACTCCTCAAATTATTCCACAAAATAGAAACAGAAGGAACATCAACAAATTCTTTTTATGAGGCCACAGTCACTCTGATACCCAAACCACACAAAGACTCAACAAGAAAGAGAATTTCAGACCAATTTCCCTCATGAACATTGATGCAAAAATACTCAATAAAATACTGGCAAATCACATCTAAGAACAAAACAAAAAGATCATCTGCCATGATAAGTGGGCTTTATCCCAGAGATGCAGGGATGGTTCAACATATGAAAATCTGTTATATAATCCACCATATAAACAAACTGAAAGAAAAAGACATAAAATTTTTTAAAGAAAATCAAATGTTTCTTTTGTAGAAAATTTGGAAAAGAGAAAAAACACAATTCTATCAAATCTAGTTCATATATACAGTTCTTCCTATGGAATATGGAATTTAACCAACTTATTTAAAGATAATACTATGTTTTATTGTTATTTTCTTATAAGGCTAATATCAACTTTATTTCTACAAAGCATTCTTTTTTTAAGTACACATGTAAATATTTTTTAGGAAAAAATTTCAGTAGTAAATTTCCTTTCATCTTTTATTGAATTTGTTCTTTGGCAACTTCATACACATATATCGTCCATTTTGATTACTATCATTCTCTTACCTTCTCTTGTTTCTGTTCCACTCCTGTTATCCCCATCCCTTCTAAACCATGATTTTTTTTTCCTTTTGTGACAACTTGGCTGAGTACAACATTCTTAGCATGTATCCTTTATCTGTAAGCTTAAGTGTCCCTCAACTGAAGAATGGATAAAGAAAATTTGTTACATTTTCATAATGGAATATTACTAAGCTGTTAAAAATGACATTATGAAATTCGCAGGCAAATGCATTGAACTAGAAAAAAATCATCTGAGTAAGGCAACCTAGATCCAGAAACAAATATGGTATGTACTCATTTATAAGTGGATATTAGCTGTTACATAAATGGTAATCATGCTACAATCCACAGACCCAGAGATGCTAGGTAACAAGGAGGGCCCTAGAGAGGATGCATGGATCTCTCTGGGAAGGGGAAATAGAATAGATTTTTCTAGTGGACTGGGAGCAGTGGTCATGGGAACGGGGGGATCAGGTAAGGCAGGGAGGAAAGAAGGGAGAGAGTATGGAATTAGGGAACATCTGGGGTGCAATGTGGAAAATTAGTGCAATGGTACCTATGAGGGTGATCCTAGCAAGGACACTAGTAATGGCAGATACAGAGCCTGAAACATTCATCTCCTGTAACCATGCAAGGCTTCCAGCTGTGGGATTGGGACATCAACCCAGCCACAAAACCTTTGATCTAAAACCTTCCCTGCTTGCAAGATGTGCTGGGGCAATGTTGGTTCAGAACTTTTAGGAGTGGCCAACCAATGAATGACTGGTCTAACTTGATGCCCACATCACAAGAGGGAACTAGAAGGTCAGAGACCTGGAGTAGAACCAAATATGACTGCCAAAAAAAAAAAGGAAGAAAGAAAGAAAGAAAAAGAAAAAGTCAGTGAAATGATTCCTAATAATATTCTGCTATACTCCTATACAAATGTCTAGCCCATTTGTTATGAGAGCAGCTTCATCCAGCATTGATGGGAGCAGATGAAGAGAACCACAGCCAAACATTAGGTGGAGCTCAGGGAACCCCACAGATCAGGAGTTAGAGGGGTTAAAGACATGAGGAGAATACAACCCACAAAATCAATTCAGCAGGGCTCACAGAGGCACAAAGAAACCGAAGCAGCAATCACGAGCCTGTGTGGGTCTGCACTAGGTCCTCTGCAAACATACTGTGGTTGTTTAGCTTGGGTTGTTTTTGTGGGACTCCAAACAGTAGGACAGGGGGCTCTGACTCTTTTGCCTACTTTTGGGATCCTTTTTCTCCTACTGGGTTGCCTTGTCCATCCTTGGTATAAAGGTTTGTGCTTAGTCTTAATGTAACTTCTTATGCCATGTTTGGCTGATATCCCTGCCAGGCCTGCTTTTTTCTGGAGGGAAATGGAGGAGCAGTAGATCTGGGGGACCAGGACTGGGAGGAGTGGGACTGGGAGGAGTGGAGGGAATGGAGACTATAGTCAGGATATATTGTATGAGAGAAAGGAATTTATGAAAAAAAAAGTTGTTCCATTGTCTTCTGACATCAAGTATCATGGAGAAACAGGAGGCCGACCTTATTTATCTCCATTGACATCTGAGCTCTATTTTTCCTCTAGACGGCTTTCAGGAATCTTGGTTATGCAAATTTATTTTTCATTCGGCTTTATCTTAATATTTATATCTTCATGTTAGCTTGCTTTTATCCTCACTAACATGGTTTTGAAATCATTTTCTCAGAAGATTCAGTTATTATAAGGATGACTATGGATGATGTCTTTCTCACAAAAGGAGTATGTTTAACAGATTAAATCATGGTACATGTCATTAGGGAGACTCAAATTCATCATATTTTCCAGTGTTTGATATTTTTATTCAATAAAACTTTAGCACAATCTTATGGCTGGTGGGATGCTATGTAAAGAAAATAAAAGAATGAAAAACTACCACCCTTGTTCTTGGTAGGTTTATGAACATTTTTGAATGATGTATCCATAGTAATCATGGAAGCAAGTACAAGAAAGTATGAAAGTATTTGGATCAGTCTTCAAAGAAGAGAAGCTAATCCTTGCTTATTTTTACACCACCAGATACAAGAGTGCCAAATAAAAATTTGTCAAAATTTGGACAACCAATAATCAATCACAGAATTAATAAAGGCTACATAAAAATTTTAAATCACAAATAGGCCTGATAATTTGCATTTAAATCAAAAATCCATTTATGTTTTTAGGAAATGTATTGTGAAAATTATCCAGTACTTAGTCTGTTATAATTTACACAGAAAATAAGTAGAAGAGGAAAAAAAATCTAAGTAGCCTCTATCAGTCCTCTCAGTCCTCGATGATAGGTACTATAACACAACAGCTTTAAAGATTCACCAAAAATATTTCTCATAAGGATAATCTACCTAAAATAATTCTTTCACTTACAAAATACTAAGTATGGATATTTGCCTGAATATATTTTCTGCTAATAAATGTAATAGCCACTCCAGAAAGGTAAAATACATATAAAATACATCAAACATCAGTGTTCCTCATTATTCTATCACCCTAGATCACATCTGCTGACATTTTTACGATATTCAAATTCACTAAACACCTAACACAGTGGAGGAACCTGACATGAGTCATTAGCAATGAGTTAAAAAATGTGATTATCGTCTGGCTCCTTTGCACAAAGGGAAAAAATTTATTTGAAGTGCAATGTAGATTATTTGTTTTTAGCCAATGATTTTCTGAATATTTTTTGTAATTTGAAACATAAGTCATGTAAGTAGCATTATAGAATATAACTTATAATGGTTCTGCCAAGTCATTGGAAGTAAAAAATAATTAAAATCAAAAGCAGAGAAGTCAACATTATTATTATGATATAAAAACTGTATATTAAATATACAATATATTATTTTTACCACAGAATCTTAGTAATTTTAAAAATCATTTTGCAAAGAATTTAGGCCAGCACCAAGATTCCCACACTTCTAACTTCAGACACATCATGTGATTCCTTTATGGGGGTTTCAGTCAGACAACACAAGTCTGATTGTTCACTTGGAAACTGCTCCACACAGTTTACCTAGCTTCATATTCATGAACAACAAAGGATGGGGCTGGAGGGAGGCTGGTGGCACATGGCTTGGGGCATGAGAACCATGTCCAGTCCAGAAAGTTCTGCAATGGGGGCAGGGTAGAGCTCTAAGTAGATAATTGATGGCGGGAGCCACAGCGGTTCCTCCCTTCCTCTTTGGCCTTGTTCTCACAGTAAAGACATCACTTATAGCCCTGAGGAAGGGTTCCACTTTAAAGATCATTCTCTTCTGAAACTTTTGGTCTTTTTGTGGTTTATTGAGCTAGTTCTAAAGTTCAGGGGGGGTCACAACAGATTGTATCTTCTCTAAGACATTAAGGAGACATTAAAGGAACGAGGTCAGTCTAAAGGGTTTCCACAGAGGCTGCTTCAAAGGTATCATCTACAAAAGAGGCCTTGTTTCTGCACAGTAGATGTTTACTCAATGACTTTAAGAGTATTAATTGATATTGTTTTTCCTTTCAGTAAAATTTTAAAACCAATCACATTAAAATAAATATTAACAGTTTACATAACCATAAATCAAGTTTGAGAGTAAGAGATGGTTTATGATAGATTTTTTGTCTTGATTCTCCTCACATTTTTATTGAAAATTGCATATTCACTTGAATATTGTGAATTCATTAACAATCACTATTTAAAAATACGACAAAGGAATTGTGTCTATAGTGATTCCAGCTGTCAAGTTAATGCAAGCTTGTAAGTTTCCTTTTTTGGTTATTTAAAATAGCAGTGTACCATTTTACTAAGCCCTTCGGGGATATAGTAATAAAAAAACCTACATAGGCATGATTCATCAAAGCATTTCTCTATTGATGTGATGGCAATAAGTATATACAGCCAGATATAGAACAGATATGTCTCAATAATAGTAAAATGTACATTGAATAATGTTAGTCAGTTCAGTCAATAAGCTGCTATTAGAATACTGTAATATAAGAGTAATCATCTCTATATGCTTTTACAGCTAGACCTATTATACGAATCGAAGCAATCTTCACATCATCTGAACAATGATGCCTTGTACTTTGACTTATGAAATAAACAATTGTAGAAGATCAGCTTTTGACTGCATATGTGTATATGTTCACACACATGCACACAGATCATGTGTCTCCATTTAAAAGCTGTAGCTTCTATAAAATTTAATTACATCTCCCTGCAGCTTTGAATTGTGAGTGGCTTTAAATCAAGTGTGTCTTGCAAGCAAGGGCAGCGTCTATTATATATAATTATGTATCCCTGTGTAGTGCACAGTAGAAGTGTGGATGCTGGAGGGGCATCTTCTGGGAGCTGCACAGCAAAGATGGCAGAGTGGGGTGGAAGGCCCTCATGCCTCCTGGAAATGACAAACAGTGCTGCTGCTCACATAGTCAAAGTGCTCTGAGAAAGCCTTAGTGATGTAAGACAAAGCTAGGGAAATTGAATTTCACGCCATTTTCATGTATGATATGTATTTCTTTGGAAGCAGTCCATTTATTCTAATTCTTCAATACATTAAATATGAATTCAAATGATTGAGATGTAGAAAGTCTTTTGCATTATATTTGAATTTCAGAACCATATGCATCACTAATTTCTGGCTATACAAAAGGGATTACAGAGGCAAAGCAGCTTGGAATTATACTCTCATTTGTTAAAAAACAAACTAAGAACTCTGGAATTTTTATAATCTCTCAAAATGAACATTTTCATTTTTTTTAAAATAAAAATGTCTTATTATTCAGTTCTCCTCCTACTTGCTTTGCCACATAGGTTAATTTTTGTGAGAGTATGTCTTTGATCACACATGTTAAATACTGAAAATCGGATTTTGAAAACCCTAGTTAAAGAAAACCAGTGAATGGGTCACCTACAACAGGAGATTGATTTAAATTATGTGTTGTTATATGGTTACTGATGGCTGAAACTGTAAATCCTTGTTACATACATGACTTAAACAAAAATTTCTACAGGTGCAAGTTAAGTAAAATGGGCAGTTTTTCATATATGTTTTACAATACTGAATAATATCTTATGCTATAATTTATAATTTATTATTATTATAACTATTATTTCTGTTCAAATGGTAGGAAGATGTTGATTATCCCAATGCCCATCTCCCCCAAATATGTGGACTTCTGAATAAAATATTACTATTAAGAGCTACAATACATGGATAACTAGACCAATACTACAATGAATATTGCAGAAGTTCATGTTTCCCAAACTTACTCAATAGAGTGATCTTTTCATTTATTCTTTTTTTTTTTTGGTAAACCTAGCTCTTTTTCCTAGTATGGAAGTAAAAATAGCCTTTTAGTCACAAGCAAAGTAATTCTGGCTAAATGTTTTCCTAACTTGTCTGGAAATAAAATCACCTCACACAATTGGCATTTCTGTTGATACACAGGGGTCTGCAGTGAATGTTCTGGCATTGAAAATTGCCATGCTCTGGTGAGACATGTTTACATTGAAAATAAGCAAACTTGTGATAAGACAGGCAGGGCGCTTGCCCCTCTTCTCTTTAGGGGGAACATATGGGAATGTATTGAAAATGGGTATTTGTTTTTAGTATACTTTTATCCTAAAGTGAAACCTTTTGTCTTTTTGACTATTCGATGTGCATGTGAATTTTTAATTTTCTTTAAAATAATAATTTTCGAAATTTTTTTCAAATGCTATCTGTGTATTTACAAAATCATGCAGAAGTCATCCTTCAAAACCACAATCTCTTAATTTAGCAGCATACTTCTATAAGTAAAATAATCAATCTTCAAGGATCATGGTTTTTTTTTTTATTAGATTTATGTTTTATTAGAGCCCTATCTACACTTCTGAAAACAAAACTGCAATTTTCAACTGGAGGGATTACATTGCCCACATTCAGCTCAGGGTGAGAGTTTGCTGAAGATTTTTTTCAGACCATGGTGCATTGTTCTCAGGGCCCTCACATGTCAGCATATTTTCTGTTAAATTTATCAACACATCACAACTTAACAGGCATATCTTATAAAAATGATTTGTAGATTATTTATTTAAATTATGGTAACCGGATTGATTGTTGACTGTTCTAAAGTCAGTGTGCCCAAATAAATAACAAACCACGATGTTCATTACTAAATTGGGGGCGTGAGAGTAGAGAAGGTAAACCAGCTGAGTGCACTGAGCTTAGCTGAGTCCTGAGATCCTTGGACACCAACATCTGTTACCTGCTCAGCAGTCTTTAATAAGTCAATTTTTTTCTTCACTGAATAGAAATAGAGAGATTTTTTTTCACTAAATAGCAGCAGGACATTTTTATTGCATGGTATAGTGTGCTGTATATATGAAGTACTATATATGCATATATGTGCATTAAATTGTAAAGCTTTCTGCATTCCATTTCCACGATTTCTAAATACTGTATAAAACAAAATGATTAAAATGTCACCAGATCCACATGAATTCCATTTTTGCAATAAGCATTTCTTTCTGCAGAATAGAAATGCTGTTTAATTCCAGTGCGATTGTGAATTTGGTAAAATGAGGATGTAATAACATTTTTACTTAAACTTATAGCATCTTCTGCTCATATTGCGTTTCACAATAGTTCCTTCATAATTAAAGTGTCAAAAAACACATTTGTAACAAGAATGATGAAATCCATTCTGAATAATCCGTTAGCAAATAATACCCTGCACTTCCTGCTCTCACACAGCATCATTTAATACCTTTCAATCATCCGCTTCTTCCCTCTTGCTTTTTCTTGCTCCTCTTAGAAAATAACTTCCTGTAAACGCTTAAAATATTCTATGGGTTTAATGGGAGTTTTTCTTTCACTGGAATGGTATATGGTTAGAAAATGTTTCAATGAATATGTAAAATGCTCTTTCCATGTCTCCCATGGGCTGCTTCCCAGTACGGAGTATTTTCAATACAATAAACAAAGACATCTTTAAACCAATCAGAACTCCTCACTTTCCCCAAATATCATCCATCCATTTTTCTATTTACTGATGGAAACCACAGTCATATTGTGAAACAGTCTTTCTACCCTGAGATGAAGTCAGGTCAGCATTTAGATGCTGTAGCATAGCATGCTTCTGCAATATTAAAGGAATAACATCATTCTTGTGGGAATTTTTCTCCTAAGATTTTGTTTTTTATTGTTTTGTGTTAGTAGTCACATTCATTTTATGTCGAAGTCTTTTAAAATTAACTTAGAAAACATAAGATATACATATCTACATATATGCCTGACAGAGATTATAATAACATGGAAGTCAGGGTAAACAAGAAATGTACATGTAACTAATTTAGCCTGTAGTATGAGGCTTGGTGTTCTAGTTGGCTTGATATTTTCTTCTCTCTGTGCTCAAAACTTAGCTTTTTGAGAACTATTGAATCAGACCCTCTGTTAGAATGATAAACCCGTTTATGTGGTACATACACAGTGAGTTTTCATCTCTCGTACACATCTAGTTTAGTGCAGCATTCAGATGATAAGAGCAGGGGCATAAGTTGTTTTTGGAATCTATCTTAAGATTTTGCTCTGACACAGGTCAAGCGTAATTGTAAGGGGGAACAAGAAAGTCTTTTTCAAATAATTTACTCTTTTTCAAATGCTTGCACCAACGGCCGCAGCTGCAGAACCATGATGCTTTCATTAAGGACCACATCTGGGCTACATTAAAACAGGAGCCTTTCCAGTCCCAGAGTGCTTGTCAGGTTGAAAGTTTTTCTCTTAGCTCCTGCAGCTTGTCCAGAAATCAAGAGCCAAGACAGAGAGCAGACCTGGTCACGAGCTGGTACGGCGTTTAAGTACATTCCTGCTTCGTTATTCAGAGTCTGGCTCTAATTCCAAGGCACATCTCCCCTGTGTTCACTTTATTAACTTATATATGACTAGCTCTTTTGTTTAATATGGAAATAAAGAAAACAGAGTTTGCTGGTGAGTGCTGCTGTGGACTGAGACTTTTATTTTTCCATGTTTGGTTTTTACTCTCCTAAGTATTGACTCTTCAACACAGTGTCTCTGTATTTGAGCTGCTTGGAAAGCTTTAAAGATAGACAATACATGTGACTGCTAGTAGACCTTGTTTCCTAGTCAAGTTTAGGACTGGGGATGTTCCACAAGTACTAATTCATCTTATTGCTTCATATATTGATACCAATTAATTGAATGAAGGAGCTCAAAGAAAAAGTGTGTTATAAATAGACAAGTAATATAAAAGTAACCTAAATTTCAGAAAAATTATTTCAGCAGCTTATTTCAAAGTTGAGTAAAATGGCAACAAAATATTAGGATGCCAAGACATAAAATAAAGAATGGAGATTATTTTATAAAACTTAAAAAAATATTAATGTATATTAGGATGAAATAAACCACTGACCAAATGGAAAGAAAACTTTAAAGATTAATTTAGACTGTTGTTCAGATGTCTGCTGTTCTATGAATTGTTAAGATCTACAATCTTCATTGATCTCTACAGAATACATACATGTCTTAAAATCTTACTGTGTTCCAAAGCTTGGAGCCAAAGGAAAACACAAACACAGAAAGTCTGAAACAAAATACCATAAAAGAACCAGCAAAGGAAGCAATTATATTTCAACTTGATGTGAACTGAAATGCAGTTAGATATACATTGTAGCTAGTGATTTACTCAGACAGAGGAGGTCATCTTTGAGCTGGCCTTTGAAGGGTGAATAGAAGTTCACCGTACCAAAATGTTCATTGATTTTAGTAAAGTTTTAAAATTCATTCTTTGAGATATTGTTTTAAGTTGTAAAATAATCTGATTTTTGCCTTAATTAGTTTCCATTGTTTCTACTTATTGACTCTAAGACTAACATTATATGCTAACAGGATTTTTTCTGCTTGCATGAAAGCAGTAAATATGTTCAGTACCCAACAATGAGAAAAGAAACTTTAAAAAAAAAATAAAAAGCAACAAAATCAAAACAGGTGGAGTCAGACCCCTCTGGCTGGTGTTTAAGAGCAGTAACTTCACTAATCTCTCTGAGTTAGAGCATTCAGGTTAGAAAAGGTGAAAATATTACCTAATAATCTCTACGTTACAGAATGGAGATATAATGTGTTCTGAGCATATCCTCCAAATAGGGTGAAGGATTGGCTTAAATTCACTTTTCTAGTTTACTTTCAGAACATCATGTAACACACACACACACACACACATATGTATATATATATGTATATATATGCATATATATGCAGTGGGAATTAAGGTTCACATACTTTTAAGAACAAATTATTTGATAATTAACCTTGCCATTAAATAGATTAATGAAAGAAATGGATTTGTAATAAAACCTATTCTGGTTTAACCACCTCCATACTAATGTCTTGATGGACATTAAGAACACATTTCTGTGATTTATATCTCTCTGAAAAAATATGTATAAGCTTCCTAAATGAGGAGGTGGCATCTCTCTTGACTTTCATCATCAACCTCTTAGTACCTAGTAAAATAACTGCCAACAGCATTCAAGAATTATTTACTTAACTGCTTCTCAAAGTTCATATTCAATATTTCCCAGACAACTTTCACACACTTCTGTTTAGCAAGAAAGATGGAAACCACAGAGCAGCAAAAATGCTCAGTGGTTATAAGACTCTGTTCTCAACTCGGTTGACCTGAGTTCAGGCCCCTGTTCCACCTGGTAGAAGGAGAAAACCAACTCCAACAGATTGTCCTCTAGTATTTCTGACCTCTGCATGTGTGTACATCATGTATATTCCCTCACTTCACATGATGAAAAATGAAAACCACATCCTCCAAGCTCAGTCAAGTCACCTGAGTCTGTATGTAAAATACATCATTTAGTATATAATTTTTATACTTAGAAAATGTTGATCAAAATTTTCAAATGTAAAGTGAATAAAATGCCACAGCATATGATCAAAATCATCCTTATTTCAGTTATCCTTATATACGAAAATGTGGGTTGGGAATCAGGCCTTTTCCTTCTCAGTAGTTGTTGACTAGTCACACTATATTGGACTGTGCAGGTAAAAGGACCTGTTTTACTTAACAAAGTCAGCTCCCCATTTTTATGGAAATTCCCTTTCCGTTTCTAACTTATGTGAACACCAATGTCAAACTAACAGCTGCATCACTGGGATGAAATAGATAGACTCCTGATCAGAAGAGGCTCTCTGTCCATTAGGGTTTGCCCTTCATGTTTCCCATTAACTACTGTCAGCTAATTTTCTCTCTCCATCGAGAATGGCCAGCTGACAGATGCTGGCCCATTCTGCATGGGGCCACACAGGAACATGCTTCTATTGCTATGCACTTGTAACACCTGTGTATGGAAAGTAAATCTTGCTGGTGTTTTCAGGCAACACCATATATGAATTGTAAATGATTTCAATTATTGAGCATTATAGGAATTTTGATGCTGTGTACATGTGTGTAAATATCAATAACAGCAGCTTAATCTTTCCAGTCTTTGATTTGTTCATAGATGTGAATATGATGCTTCATTCAGTTTTCTCTAAAGTATTTGATGGACATAAATGAAAAATTGTCATAGATCCAGACTTCAGTCACATTTTAAAGGTGGGATTGGAAATTAAATAAATGAGTTCATAATTTAAAAGTTTTATAATGTATGCTTCAGATTTGTTTCCAACAGCGAATATTTATTACTTAGAATGAATACTAAAATAGAGCCCAAAGTTACTTTCTAGAAAATTAATTGCCTTTAGAGTAATGACAACAGGCCTGTGGTTCCCATCATCTTCAGAACTCTTAATCAAGTTCCAGAGAGACGTTTAGATAACACAATTTTAATATAATTGAAAGTGAGAAAAAATTATTAATTATATTGACCACAGTACATTCAGAAGCATTAAATGTACCTTTAATTCAGTTCAGTTGGCTTACATAGCAAAGTTAATGTACTATACTTAATAAAATTTCAAGATGCTAGGAAGTTAACAAAAAATTTTTCTGCCTTCAAATTTTACCAGGATAAATATTTCTATACTTAAATTATATTTTATTCTAAAGTAAAATCAGTAAGGGAGCTAATTCACTCAATCCAGCAATATAGAGGATGGCCCAGAATAAGGTTAATATAGTTAAGTTGCCTCAGAAAGGTAGGAGCTGGAAAAGAAAAAGGAGCATGTGGAATATCTTAAAGGAAATGAATCACTGAACTGTGATACATTAGATTGGATCAGGTGAGGAATCAGTGTGACAGCAATACTTGCAGCATTGAATTCTTAGAAAACATTTTGCTGTGGGTGGGACATTAGTTGGATGCAGAGTAAGCACCTCTGATTAAGATTTTTCTTCCTACCTGTATTAAGAAAGTCATCAAAACCAAACAGACTCATATGCCGATATCCTTCTTAAATCTGCCCCAAGCCTTCTGCCTTACAATCACCACCACACACGGCCTTCTAGTGGTTTTCTGCCCTTCTAGGCAGATTCAAGATGAAGAACTACAGTATTTCTGAAAATATTACAAATCAGACACTCTAGGTAGGTCTTTTAACTTCTGTAGTTTCCTATGACTGTAAGGACAAGCTCAGTTTCTTTCTCTTGGTTTAACTATTTAACTTTCCTGGATTTGTACAATGGATTTCCTTGTGTCTTTAGGCTTTGATTCAAACATTCAAGTACCATTTTCCTGGTGGCCCTTTTCCAGGCTGGTATGTACATCCTTAACATTGAGGAAGTTGACTTTGCACAGGAGGACACAGACAAGGTAATGAGTGCCTCAAAGCAAACCTAAAACAAAGCCAACAGTGAGTATTTGAATACACACATAGGGACTGTCACTGTAGCTCACTTGGTAGCATATTCATCCAGCTTGCACAATGCCTTGGGTTTGACACTCAGCACTGCATAAAACCAGACCTGATAATGCATGGCAGCAATCCCAGTACTCCAGAAGTAAAAGCAGGAAGACCATCAGTTCAAGGACATCTTTGATTACATAGCAAATTAGATGTTAACTTGAGCTACAAAAGAACCTGTCTCAAAAATTAAAAAAAGAAAGTATACAATGCAATATCTAATAAATGGGTGACTTATTACTAGATTATGATTAGAGTTTACATTAGGCAGAATGTGCTGATTTTTTTTCATCATGGATCCTATTGGCAATGCAAAGTCTGTGAAGTCTGTGAAAAGAAAGTGTAGTTCAAAGACACAAGTTAGGTCTACCAGGTACTTTGAGTTTGAACATTTGACTTTCACACAAGAAAAACGAATGTTGGCAAGTTGTGTCATGGGTGACTATTGACTCATGATATTTCAAATATTCTTGGGAAAAGTATCCTAGTAATTCCAGATTTGTTTCCTTTAGTATAATTATATAAACATGGAGTGTGAATTTCTAAAAATTAAGTTTGTATCTCTTCATATATTTTATATAGAGGACACTTTCTTAAAAACTAAATAGCTAATCAATAATTTTAATTTTGTCTAATCTTAGCTGTCTACCAGTAATTCCCATTCAGAACTGTCTTCCAGTGTTTCCCACTCAGTAAAGAGCATTATCAGGCACCATGTTTCTCTTCCAAAATCAATAATATTGTTCTATTCTTCTATATTTTATGATATTTGTTCAGCTAGTCAAGTCCATCCATACTCCTATACCATCCATCATCAGCTCCCTAGTTCAAACACAGTCCTCAGCTGGACTCATCTGTTAAACTTCTCAATCACATTCCCATGCTATGCTCTTCACTAGAATACTCTGAAAATTCTCATCAGGATTGTTTCCCAATGCTTGTATCACATCGTATCTTTCCTCTACTTAAGCCATTCAGGAGTGAGATGATGGATGGTGGGTAGACTGCTTGCCCTGCAAACATGAGACCCTGAGTTCAGATGTCATATCTATGTAAAGTTGGAACATGATAGCAGGTGTCTACAGCCTCAGTGCTGGGGACCAGGGACAGGAAGAGTTCAACCAATCAATGGGAGACCGACCGTGTCTTAAACACTAAGTTGGGGGGTAAACAGGAAGACACTTTACCTTGACCTCTGGCCTTTCCACATCCATGAGTGAGCTTATCTCCCCAAGTCACAGGTATACATACATCATACACACATGTACACGTGCGCGTGCACGCGCACACGCGCGTGCGCGCGCACACACACACACACACACACACACAGAGAGAGAGAGAGAGAGAGAGAGAGAGAGAGAGAGAGAAGCAAAACTGTTCAATGAAGTTAATTGCTTCTATTTTTTTTATTTATTTTTTGACATCCTGACTGTAGGAAGTTGAGATCGCTTCTAATTTTTAATAGAATGCATCTCCAACAATTGAAGTATATGCCCCACCTCTGACAGCTTGCCTTATACTCTTAGTAGCTAGGCAAAGCTTCCCTTTGTTACTTTTCTTTTCCATTCTCTCCAGAAAGTGGATCTGGACAGATATTGTTTCAGCACATCCTTTCTTCCCTGGCACAGTTTTCATTGGATTGACTTCTATTTATCTCTTTCCTAGGAATATAAACAGATTTGTGTACCATTATCTAACAAATATCAGAGAATGTAATTTGTCTCATTTTTAACAATTAGCATACCTTGGACTATGAGCACAAGGTTCTTTGTCCAGTACCTAGCAAGATACCTGATTCTGGAGTTTCTCAATATACATTTATTAAATATGGTGTCTTTATTCTACTTACACAGAATAATAAGTGTAATTAATAAGTCAATTTAAATAGTTTCAGATAATGTAATTCACTTGAAATTAAGGAAAATGAAAATATTATTGTCTTTGCAAAGAATGGTTTCCTGTTGAGAATAAAATAGGAAAGCATAGCCTAATTAAAAATTCTTGAGTCCCTGTTGTTTAAGATTACAAATAATAAAAAAGATATTTAAGGAAACTAAATATAAAGTCACAAATATTAGTTCAACTAATTAAAATTGATCTAATCTGCATATAATGCAGGATTTAATTTATAGACAAAATGGTTAGCCCTCTATCATTAAGAATGGCCAGTACTTTTTTTAACATAGTATTCTAAAGGCAGTAGCTTTGTTTTCTTTTTCTAATTGAGTTTCTCTTAAGATGAATGCAAACGCTGAATTACAGTGTGGAACTCAAATGCATTCAATCATGTTGCAATTCCTTTGACTGGAGTAACTGCAAATTACAGTTTGAAAACAACTGACCTCCCTTCCCTGCTAATACAGTTAGAATGAAGTTGCAACAGCACCTATCAGCATAACCAAATTAGAGTCATTCACATAAGGCAGACTCACATATAAATGAACTTAGGTAACAGATATATTCCTCAACAGGAAGATGACAACCATTCACAATAAATGCTTTTATTATTTACTTTCAACAGGTTTCTATAGGAGTGGCATGACTACTGTTTTGAATCATTTCAATAATCATGTTATAGAGCTGTAATAAAAGAAAAAGCACTTCAGAGAGAAATAACCTGCCTTCTGATATCTTCCAAGGATTGCATGACAGTGATGTGTAGATTACTTTTCTGTTCAAACAAATGGGACCATTGCCAGACCTTTTAAAACCTTTGAGTTTATGTACTCAAAGGGCTAAATAGGCTTGACAAGGAAGACAAGAGTCTATTTGGCTATTTAGCCACTGCCAGTAGGGGGAGCAGCTGGTGCAGCTTGACATGTTAAGTGGAAGATGGAGGTGTGAAGACATGATGGCTTCTGTACAGTCCAAATCTCTCACATATAAACAAGCAGAGATGAAGAATGATGCCTGGATACATAAAAGGATTTTGACCTAGTTAAATTAACCAGGGGTGGATGCCTCACAATTTAGGTGTATGCTTTGTTTTTCAAAGCCCAGAGTATAAGGCATATGTAAATATTTTATCCTATAGTGATAGCTAAAAGACAGTTGTTTCTTTGACATTATTGTCTATTCTTCCAGAACAAATTTCTGGAAAATTAGCCAATCCTAACGTTTACAAATTATGCTGTCTTTTTTCCCTCTCCTGTGGGTCCATTATTGATGAGATAGTCTTAATATCTGAGGAAGAGAGAAGCATTTCATGTTCTCTCTACATCATCTTTGTTTTTTCAGTAATATTAATGAGACATCATTGTATTCAAATCAAGGATGAAAAGCTTGTATTTCTTGGAAAGAAAGAAAGGAAGAACTGGGACTGGAGAGAGGGCTCAGAGGTTAAGAGCAATGGCTGCTCTTGCAGAGGACCCAGGCTCAAGTCCAAGCACTCATGTGGCGGCTCCCAGGAAATCAGATGACCTTTCCTGGCCTCCAATAGACGTCAGTAATGCATGTGCTACACAGACATGCCTGCAGCAAAACACCCATACACATGTTTTTTAAAAAGTAAAGAAAAATTATAATTAAAACAGAAAGTGATTCATGGCTGAGAGGTAGATCAGTGGTAGATCATTTGCTTAGTATGGGTTCTTCCCTCCAAACTTCTAAACACTAAGCCAGTGGTTTTAAGTTCATATAACCATGTGTCTGTTTCTTCACATTATATGTATTGTGGGAGGCCAGCTCCCACCTTTTGAATGGTTCTCAGATGGAGGAGAGAGGAATTAAGAAATGATAGATAGAAAGAGAGACCTGGAAGATGTGAAAAAACACAGAAACACAGGATAGCTTCAGGAGGGCCTGGATCGATACCTAATAGCCTCATCCTTTATTGAAAAGGGATTTTTATAACATGCCAAGGGGAGGAGCAAAAGACTTCCCTCTTGCAAGATCAAAGCACACTGTACAGCCAAGTGTAGACTCTTTCAAACACCTGGTAAACACACACGTGGTCAAAGCATCCCATCATGCAGCCCTTCTGGGTAAAACAAGACCAGGTTCTCTGACCCTGAGGAAGTTCTCACTAGGAAACCTCAATGGGATTCCACAATGCATGTACATGGGCACATGTGTATTATGATGTGGGTATGGCAATCAGAGCACATATAAAAGTCAGTTTTCTTCAACATGTGGATTGCAAGCATCAAACTCATATCATCATGCTTGGAGACTGGAGCCTTCACCAGCTGAGTTGTCTTGCTGGCCCTGTTTTTTTACTTTTTAAAACATAATGGTAATAAACTCACAATATGTTTTTTATCTTAAGTGTCCCTTGAATTGATCCTTCAGTGTTTATGCTGTTTGAGGATCTATTCTTCTGTCTATACATAAACAGGGAATTGATACTTGGCAAATTGGTAGCAAACTCCCAAGACCCTTCTTCCCTGCATCCATGTCTGCCTAGAAAGCGAATTGGCTGAAAATGTCCTTTTCCAATGAGTGTACTACGAGGTAAGCGTGACTTTAAGATGGAAGTGTACATAGTAACATAAGGGCGAGGCAACAAGTCCAGTCAGCTAAGAATTCGGCAGGCAGACCTCTTATTTGCAAAGAATTTCTTACTTTCTATATCATAACAACATATTTTATAATAAATATTTCATTTTTAATATGAGCCCTTTCCCTAAGTCTGAGATTTTGAGGCATCTTAACAAGATAAGTTCAGTGGAAGAATTGGAGTCCAGAAACACATTATGAATCAGAAGACTTGGTTCAAATACCATATCTAAAGTTGACTAGCAATCTTACACAGGCCACTGTAGGGTTTTAGAGGCCTGATAGTTTTTAATAGTAACATGAAGACAACCCATTTTTTGTGAGTATTAAATGTTACCATCAAGCTAATTGCATCATATTATACAAATTGTGTTTTTTAATATTTCTGAAATTACTATGCCAATATTAGATCTGGATACATCAAAACTATTTGTTGCAAATAAACTTCTCCTAATGAGATTTGTGATTTGGAAAAGAATGAGATGAGAATTATGATCTAGCAAGAACTTCATTGTTCTGTAGAACTGTGAGAGTTACTTCCGTTCTTAAGTATTTCTCATTAGCTTTGTAGATTTCATATGTCTGGTTTTCTTGTTTTGTTCTTATTTGTAAAGGGAAAAACATTGGTCTGGAGTATGCTGCTTCCTTTTTAGTTCTAGAGGCAGTAGATGGTAGAATTATATTTTGGTCTCAAAAAATCAAGTTATGTCCATTGTACCTTTCAAAATTCTAACCATTCACATCCTATAAAGTAGAAGGAAAAGAAGTGGAATGAAGCAGAGTGGGCAAACAAATAATCTTTGCTATAATACTGATAGACATATCCATGACGAGTTAGACTCTTTCTCATTCAATAGCAGAGAACTAGAAAGATTACAATGCATGAGGCCATTTAGAAATACGTTGTGTGATAGTGGTCAGCTTAGAATAGAACTTTTGTTCCAACCATGTGATCATGTGTGATGTATGTTTTTGACTACAATACTCAATACATTTAGTATAGCATGAAAATCTGTTATGTGTTTATCCTACTAATGACTGTACACATCATTTACTATAACTAGATTATAGTAGAATTGAGGCAAGTGATATTTTAAATTTCTTCCTGTTATCCTCTATACCTTGAAGTGAACTCATGGTGAAATGGGAAAACATGTAAGAAGAACAAGCAATCATTTTTTTAAAGCTAGGAACATCTGAGTGAATGGTGGAGAAACGGGGGCTTTGAGAAGATGATGGGGCTCATCGCAATTTTCTTGGAAGGTACAGTTGTGGTTTTACAGTTGAACAACAAGGAAATTTATCACATTCATATCCTGACAACATAAGTCTTTGCTGTGGATATTGTTCTATATAAATAAAACACTGATGGTCAGTGACTAGGCAGGAAGTAGGTGGGACAAGGAGAGAGGAGAATTCTGGGAAGCAGAAGGCTGAGGCAGAGACACTGCAGCCACCGCCAGGAGAAGCAGCATGTGAAGACGCCGGTAAGCCACCAGCCACGTGGCAAGGTATAGCTTTATAGAAATGGGTTAATTTAAGATATAAGAACAGTTAGCAAGAAGCCTGTCACGGCCATACAGTTTATAAGTGATATAAGCGTCTGAGTGATTATTTTATAAGTGGATTGTGGGACTGCGGGGCTTGGGGAACCTGGAGAGAAGCCCTCCAGCAACAAATGGCGCCCAACGGCTCGAGTTTCCACCTTAAACCTGAGAATATTTAATAACCAACTCTAAACAGAGCCAAAACCAGGTTCCTGCTTCTTGTCTCATACGGGCAGCTAGACACCGCAAAACGCAGGTTTGAACACTGGCGGGTTCCTGGCGCGTGCTTTTGACCGGCAGTATGGCGGGAATGAGGCATCTACCAGCGGCAAATTAAGCTGTGTGGTAGATTTAGTCTTTACTATTATTAAAAAAAAAAAAAAAAAAAAAAAGGTTTCTGGGCTACAAGCTGCTTTGATAAAAGCTTAGACCCACTATTTCTGAGACTTGATGACTCCCAGAGCTGGTGGAAAATGTACCACTGCCATGTTGGGCAGCTGAAGTGGGTGGAACCAGCAGCCACAGCGCCGTTTCAGTCTTAGAATGGTACAGTTTAAAGCAATAGGCTCAAGGCTCAAGGTAATATAAAAAATAATCCATGTAACGATGGCTACCACACAGAGAATCTGGATTATGTTGTCTTTGATATTTGTAACTGAAGAAAAACATTTGATTGCAAAAGCTGTTGAGTTATGCCAAAATGTATATTTTAAAGGTACCTTGACTTCAAAATTTGGATTTAAGGATATGTTGCTTTGGAAAAGAGGTTCTGCTTTTGTTTCCACAGAAAGCCAGAGGCTGTGGATTTGTTCCAGATTAAGATACATCAGGTTTCACCAGCCAAGACCCCCTGAAAGGTCTCCGATGACACCATGGCCCAGATGATCCAACATCCGGAGCGGTTTCAAGGCAACTGGTTCAAACAATACAGCCTCACGGACTACCCCATAGGCCTAAAATTTTCTTTGCGTCCCCATAAGATACAGAGCCCCCCTCCAGCAGGAAGTAGTAAGAGATGCTACGCCCAAATTCCCAAATATACCAAGCTGGCTTTAGAGGTGGAATTGGCTCACTCCCCCTCTAAACCCAGACATATTGCTTTAAAAAAAAAAAATGGTTAGGCAATTCTTGTGTCCCAAATCAGAAGAGCCCTCTGGTGGGACAGAGAAAACCAATATTTTTATTTAAAACAGGTTGATTATAAATGTGATCTCTTTCTAAAAAAGAAAAGGGGATATAATATAGATATATAGGAGGATATAGAGATGATAAGATAAAAGGATAGATTAATTAACCTACTTTTAAAGAACAACTTGTTTAAAATGTTTTACATTGGTATAGATTTTAGTTTATGTTTAAAATGTTTTACATTGGTATGGATTTTAGTTTATTGATACAAACTTGAAGTTAATATTGTTATACTGTGTATATATATATATATATATATATTTCTATTCTTATTTGAGGTATTATGTTTATGTAACTCATTTAAAATTGTAATGGATAATTAAAAAATAGATTAGTAATTAGTCATCTATGATAATCATATCTGTAGCCATGTTAGTTAAGTTTTCTAGGTATACATAGATATATTTCAGATAGATAGGTAATCTTCAAACACTGCATAAACCTAGAGAATATGGCATTTAAATAACTTAGAATTCTGTTGACGTGAGACACAATTGCTCCTGGCTGCACCAATTGATCCCGAGAGAATGTTGGGCTTCTAAGACATTTCCATTTGGAAGTTTGTCTTTTTGGCACAAAATGGCCTACTGGGCAAAGAACTGCCCTTGCCTTGATGGCTGACAGTACAAATGCAATGCTGTCCTTTCTGGACAAGCGGGACACAAGGAAAGCAACCACTGTACTCTGCCAAGACAGGGTAAGATGGTCTTTCAGAAATCCTGCTTCTGAAAATGGTCTGTCAGATACTCTAGGCCTGTAGCCAATTTGAATGCACCAACAATGCTGAGAAACATTAGGTGACTGTCCAGGCTGCCAGCTGTCTTAGTCTACTTTTGCAAGATTCCCAAAAGTTGCTTGCATCCATCTACCACTTCTCAGGTACCATTATGTTCCTTCTCAGGTCTTTGATGTGGTTGAAAACTAGATAGTTGTAATTTCCTCAGTTATGATAAAAGATAAGTTAGATATAAAACCTTAAACTCACAAATATAAGATAGATAGGACATCTTCTTTAATATTGTAGCTATAATTCTTGCTCGGTAATTGTTTTGTTATATATAATTTTACCATGTTAAAGTTAAAACCTTCCTTTTTAAAAAAAAAAGAAAAAAGGGGAAGTGCTGTGGATATTGTTCTATATAAATAAAACACTGATGGCCAGTGACTAGGCAGGAAGTATGTGGGACAAGGAGAGAGGAGAATTCTGGGAAGCAGAAGGCTGAGGGGAGAGACACTGCAGCCACCGCCAGGAGAAGCAGCATGTGAAGACGCCAGTAAGCCACCAGCCACGTGGCAAGGTATAGCTTTATAGAAATGGGTTAATTTAAGATATAAGAACAGTTAGCAAGAAGCCTGCCACGGCCATACAGTTTATAAGTGATATAAGCATCTGAGTGATTATTTTATAAGTGGATTGTGGGACTGCGGGGCTTGGGGAACCTGGAGAGAAGCCCTCCAGCAACAAGTCTTTCTTCAGGGAGAGAATATCTTATAAGAACCCTAACTAAGTGAGTACTCTCATATCCACAGGGTCAACATAACTACAACATTGTGCAAACTATTTTCTGAGATACTCATATGAAGATACCTGAAGTGGCCATCTGGTTTTGAGGTGAACTGCTGTGTGGAGGCTCCAATTTAACTGATCATAAGGCAAGAGATCTGTGTATGGCATTACAAACTGAAGGGCATCTTTTATTACTTGTGAGTTCTCTCTGCTCACTGTCATTTCTCAGACCCTTTCATAACTAGGCTGTTTGGCCACACTAAATGGCATCACTTGAGTTTTCAACCTTGGTGTTAAGGACCAGGCACTGGAATGAAGTCATGGGTCTCAGACTTGGCCAGTATGCTCCTTGACTGCTTTCACTTCCTTCTATTTGTGTAGAGCCTTTCCTTCCACCAGGAACTCGTGCCCTGGATTACAGGGATGGCCAAGGGTGCTTGTTGCAACCTGAATTATAGAAGCAGCATGCTGAAGTGGAAATTCCTAATTCTCTCTCTCTTTCTCTCTCTCTCTCTCTCTCTCTCTCTCTCTCTCTCTCTCTCTCTATATATATATATATATATATATATATATATATATATATACATACATACATACATGTATGTATGTATCTTTTCTCATGAGCTCAGTTTTAAATATAGTAAAAAGTATAATTTAAAATTTGAACTATATTTATTGTGCATGTACTTAAAGGGTTCCAATCCTGTCTTGAATGTTTCTGTACATTAACTTGTCTAATCCTGAACACAGTAATCCACAGTGCAGATACTATTATTAGAATGCAAAAATATTGCTGATATTTTACTCCCTTTGACTCAAAAAGTTGTCAATTTTTACATGTATAATGCAAATATTAGCCTTATTTGACAGAAAAAAATCAGAAGCATAAAGAAACTAACTTCCTGTAGTCACAGTTAGTAAATGGTAAGCCACACAGTGAAATGTATAATGCTTCTACCCTTGTCTTCGCATTTACCCCATGATTTCACACCACATCAGCCTGTGAACCTTATAAATAGGTCCTACTAATTATAAATTTCTTTTTTGATCAACTCCTTGGGGCCAACTATCACCTGTCAGACACATAATTTTTTCCACACAAGCAATTTCTCTCTGATTGGAATAATTTATGTGAGAAAGAACAACATGAAATCGTGCAGTGGGACAACTTAATCAACTCAACGATAAACAAGCCACACATTGCTACATTTATTGGCCAAAATTATTTCAAATATTCAGTATGTGGGCCATAAATGTAACACTCCAAAAATTGAAGCATGGTATAGATTAGTCAAGTTAGACCATCCCTAATGAGAGAACGGAAATGGTTTTCAGCTATTTCTACATGTTTACAGCACAGTATAAAGCATTTCCCTTTGTGGAGAACTTTGAGCATGTATTTTCCTGTCAGGTTTCCTGACTGTTAGCTGGAGGTAGGGTCTGACTGAGAATTCTGAGGCAATGTAATTAGCATGGGGAGGCACTGTGGAATCTCTACAGAACTGCCAATTAGCACTTAAGAAATAATTTGCTTCTGGTACAAAGACAAAGTGATAGACAGTGCATTTGAAAAACCCTAACTGCACTTGAGAGTCTTGGGGGTGCTGTTTTTATTACAAATGGAATATTTTCTGGCTCTCTGTGCTGGCCGTATTAATGTGTATGAATTCAATCAAGCCAATTGCATGTCTTTGGGTGGAATTTATTTAATGAAAGATGTAATTTTGCTTTTAAAAATTGTTTAAAAAAATCTCCTTTACTAGGCTAATCTTGATTTCCACAATCTGCTTTTTGTAAGACAGAGCTTTTTCTTTTTTGGTATGAATATTAGTTATTTTAGCCACTGCTATTACAATTTCTTCCATGGATACATACTATTTTACTTTCTCTTGAGAAAGTACTTAAAGTTGAAGTTATTGATTATATTGGCTGAAATGTAGAGATAATAAATTATAAGGACTACATCTTTTTTTTTACCAAGAAAACTTTTTTTTTGGCCTTCATATACAACATCTTTGATGATTCCTATCAGAGGAAGAAGTTCATTGTGGCTTTATTTATGGATTTGAAAACAATACTAATAAGAGTCCTAGACTTGCTCTCACCTGAGGGCTTGTGACTTTGTTTAGGGATAGATTTATTCATCCAAAAGCCTTAGAAACCAAATCTGCCATTTGGAAGTGTATGCTGTTTGATTTTGGAACAGCATGGAAAAAAATTCATCCCATCTGAAACTATAGTCAACACAGAACAAAACAAAATGACAAAAACAACAACAATAACAAAACCATTAAAAATTGCTGTATTCTTGGGGGAGATGTGCAGACATCATAATCTTCCAATTACAGTGTCTCCTTTGCACAATTATAAGCTCACTTGGGGCTGATCAGAATACATGAGGATATGGTATAGTTAAGGTAAATGATGGATTTTATGAAGCCTGTATTTTTTTAATGATCCAATACTACATTCAATTTGAAGGATATTCTCCCCAAACCCCCAAGGATCTATAAGTGCTTCAAGATTGCTCTGGTGTATTTATTTATTTTTTTTACTAAAACAGGCAAACAAACAAACAAACAATAAAAGTTGCTCTTTCTTCAATCCCAAAAGCCTATATTTTAAAATAACTCTGTAACTTTTAGAAGAAATTAGTTCAAACAACATAAAAGTTTTTATTTAATATATTTCTTGGAATTCTCAAACAATGACATTGAAATCAGTGTACTGTATAATTATTAAATTAAAGCTTTGCCCAAAAAACTGACAGCCCCATAAGGTTGATTCTATGTATTGCAACCTAGAAGTTTGACAAGGCAAACCAATCAGAAATATGAGCAATGATGTCTAATGCATGTTGTACATCAAAATACAAGTCAGCACTTCAGAATATTTATTTATTGTTTCAGTCAATAAATGACCTATTGTAATCTATATTTGGATGAAATCCAAGTGTTTCTCAGATCTACTGCAGTTGATTGTGTAGACAGGAAACCTATAGATGTTAGAGAATTAAAATGCTAATCAAGTGATATTTCCCAAAGCAAGCCACTTTGAAATGGAGCATGGAATCATATGTGGTGATGTACATCCATTATCTATACCTAGTGAGAAAGGTAGGAGGATTAAAAGTTAACGCCAGCCCAGGCCTCAGTGGGATCTTGTTTAGATAACAAAAATCTGTCACCACTACCATTATCAAAATAAAACACAGATCCATATTTACTCTAGTTTATACTAGTAATGAAATCTGTTGATTTTGGGCTAGTTTCCTTCAAGCTCTAGACCTTTCCACTTTAGGCATTGAACCTGGCATTTACTCATGTCTACTCTGACATGGATTCATTGGTCCTGTGGACAAACATTATTGCTCAGAGTGTAAAGATGAAGTGGAGATTAGACACCTAGCCATGGACAAAACTGAACTTGAGTGTAACTTACCATGAACCCACACTCACTTTTCTTCCAATGCCCTCTTACCTTGATTGGCTTGGGGCATCATGCAGAACTGGACAGAGCTCTTAGATTGTTCCACCCCTATCAACATGTGGAACAACACTCTCTGGAACAGACTGATGCATACAGCATATTACATTAGGCACAAACAGCCTAAGTGTAATAAGATAAACTTGAATTTTATCCTAGTTTGTTTTTATTATTTGAGTGGTTTTAGACAACTCAATATCAAGGAATTCAAGTTTCTCATTTAGAAAGTGAAATAAATGAAACTTAACAGATTGGAAGTAATTCAAACTTTGACAAATTGTGAGTTTTTGTGGTATAAGATGTATACAACCAATTAAAACAATCACGGTCACATCCTTTGGTAAACATATTAGCTCTATAGATCCCTTCTATTTTCTCCATAGCCACGTAATTTGCTTCTTCTCACAAATGTTCTACAAAGTAGTCATTCATGTTCCTGATAATCTCATACCTTTACATATCTGAACACAAAACTGTGATTATCACTCATTCTACACAGTATAAACTATAATTCACATCCATACCCATTAATATCTGTAATGTTAACTGATCACAGTTAATACTTATTTTAATTGTTTCTGTCCTCTGTATTATTGCTATAGTTTCTTCCTGTTTAAGGTAATGTCAGTGCTTGCCTAGACTCAATTGTGCTGTATTTTCCATGTGAACCAAGACTGTGAGCCAAGATACTTTCTGTCCACCTCTGCCTCACTGTTAGAGTCTGGTTTTCTAGGCTGTCACATGCCCAAACTCCTGCCTGACAGATTCACTGGTTCACTAAGCGCATTAGTATCCCACCCACACTTGCAGCAATAAATTACCTCAGTCTGGGTGGCTGAAAGCAGGGCAAATAACTTATTCACAGTTCTGGGGGAAAGTAGCCTAAGGTGAAGAGACTGGTAGGGTTCTACTCTCCCTGGGGGCTCTGCAAGAATTGTCACCTTGCTTCTCCTAGCTCCTGGTGGCTGCTGCATCCCTGATGCTCCTTGGTTCTTGGTTGTTCCATTCTTGTCTCTGCCTCTTGGTTCTATTATCTCCTTTGAGAGTGTGTCTCAAAAATCTTCTTCCTCTTATATGCACATGGCTGAATTTTGCTTATAGAATAATGTAGCACAACTTCTTCTCAAGCTTCTCAACTTAATTGCTTCTTACACTGTGTTTTTGTCATTTAGGATATATGCTACAGGATGCTGACATGTATTTTGGGGTAGTAAATCTCAAGTGATGGTAACCAGATTTAAAAATTTGTGAAAAATAAACCCCAAAGCCTACAGTTCAGTTTAATAAACATGACAGAACCATTACAGAACCACTCTATGTAGTATGAATTTTTAATATCCTCTTGTCGCCAAATAACACACAATCTCTCTTCTCTCACTCTGTGTCTTTCTATCTTTTTCTCTCTGTCTTTGTCTCTCTCTGTCTCTGTCTCTTTCTGTTTCTGTCTCTGTCTCTCTGTCTCTGTCTCTCTCTCTCTCATGCACACACACATACACACATGTGTTTAGTCATCCTTCACAACCACATGTTGGAATAGAAGGTCACGTCAGAGATTAAGCAAGAGAAAACAGAATTAATTCTGTGTCCTCAGGGCTGTTTCTCACATCTAAGCCTTAGCAATGGCTATGAGAAGCGTGAATCCTTGAGAACTGTTTTGGTTTTTTAATGGGCTTTATATTAACCCATATGGACAGCATGTGTGCATGTGGGAAGCTTGTGGATCTCTGAGTAGAATCCCTTGAACACATGAACTACTGGAACCCGATCATCCATTACACATGTTCTTGACACTCAACTGTAAATCAAAGGAAAGACAAAAGAAAAGGAAGAAAGAAAACCACTAGATTTACTCATTCTCTTATGAGTGTGTAACAAAAAACAAAGATTTCTTTTTTGTATTTTTTTTTATTTCCCAGAAGAAAGACAGGAAAACTGGCAAGGAAACAGCAGTGTAATGGAGACAATTTCTAGGCCACCCAGCTGCCTTATTACTGGCAGCATCTTTGGAATTTTACAACAGGCCCCTTGAGACACCATTCTTTGAACAGCAACAGTCCTGCATTGTAACAAAAACAAAAACAAAAATACATACACCATTGCAAATAAGCAAGCCTGGGCCTTCTAACTCGACTAATGCAGCAGCAAAAGATCCCATGCCATAAAAGACAAAGCAAAGGGATAAATAATTACTTTGCAATTTCCACCTCTGCTGTAGTGCTTTGAGCATCCCATTCCTTGTGTTAAGTCAAAACAAAACTTTTTAAAATTTAAACTTCTTACAATTTAATCCAGCAAGATGAAAGCTTTGAACATGCCATTTCTTTCAGCATTTTACTCAGAAGGACAACAGTGGTGATAGTCATGTTGTTCCATACAAACCAACAGTAATGAGAAAACAAAACATGAGCAAAGCAGAAGTCTCATGCACCCTAGCACTTACGGTGTTGAAGCAGGACTATGTGGAGTTATTTGTGCAATTCTCTGAAGTATTCTCAGCGATTTCTTATAACAGATCCCTTAACAATGTTATTCAAACTTGAGAGGTGGTAAATGAGCTATGGCTGTGCTCCTTGGGAAATCTGACAAGACACAGCAACAGTCTGTGCAGCTTAGGAACAGTGTGAGTAGTTTGTTGTTCACTGGATGCTAACCCTCGCCTATAAAGGTAACACACATATGGAATAAATGCAACAAACATTTGATTACAAAATAATCTTTCTGAAAAGTTTTGATTTGTTTTTAGAATTGTTCAATATTGTTTTTTTCCCTTCGGGGAGGAGGTAACAATCTGGAGCCACCAGCAGAGAAAACCTTTCTGTATGCATCCATTTAGGCATTTGGCCATTTGTGGAACATTCAAGCACTTCCCATGGTGGGGCTTCTGAAGATTACAGAAATATGAGGTCATGGAGACTGGTTTCCTCTCCACAAGAAACTTCCAACCCAGAGAAGGAGATAAAGTCAAGATCAATGATTGCCACCCAGCGTTATCCCCAACAAACTAGCAGGAAGGTAGGGAAAAATCAGAAGCTTGCAGGGAATTGACAGCATTGCTACAGGTGTGGAAAGAAAGGCTGAAGTGGAGTTTGAAAACATCCATATTCTTCTAGACAGAAAGAGATGTAGCTTTGATGATGCATTCTGTTTGATAATAGACATGCAGAATGTGGTTCTCTCTCCTATTCCTTTCAAACTTCCATTCTGTATTGCTTTTTTAAATGGCCAAGTTTCTTAATGTCTAACTTTAAATACTACATATAGATTATTCCTAGATACATACTATGAGAGCATGAAGAGAAGAAGGGGCAACAATGTTTTATACCTCGTGGGATGGATGGTAGAACAAATTGCCAAAGACAGCGAGTCTGACGGAAGATCACTGTATTTGCCTTCTGGATCCAGTATCTACCAGCTGGAAGCCTTGGGCAATCCCACACCTGGTACATGCCTCTGCTTCTTTAACTAGAAAGCAGGATGTTAATTATTTTCTATTTCATAGGGCTGTTGATGAATAAAGTTTGGCCTACCCATCCTAGGCCTTTAAAGTTTCTTTGACACTTTAAACTTTAAATGCTGCTAAATGATTTTTATTTTACTAATTATTAAATAGAATGAGAGGTTTCAATTGTCCCTCCCCATTGAAATAATAACTGCATAATATATTTAATCAGTTTCTATAAAAAATAAACTAAAACAATTCTAAACTAAAACAATGCGCTTTTCTGACATAATATCTTTTAAAATAATTTATATTTTCCAGTCTAGCACAATGGGTTGGAGAAGTCAGAGGGCAACCTCGGGTACTGGTTCTTGCCTTCTACCTTGCTTGAGACAGGGTCCCTGGTGTGCTTGTTCTGATTCTGCATATCAGGCCAGCTGACCTGACCCATGAGCTTCTGAGGGACTCATTTGTTCTACTTTCTGTCTCCACACAGGAGCACTGGGACTTTAGATGTGCTGTCTCACATCTGACTTTGTGTGGATCCTACCGGCAACTAAGGTTCTCATACACATCCCAACGCAACCCCTCCCACATTCACATCTTTTAAAAACAGACCACTAAATTGAATTGGGCATGCCTGAATGTTCATGGTCGTGTGCTGTTTATTTGATCATGGACAACTTAACAGTTTCTACTTCACTGAAGGAAAATGATTCCCCATTCTCTAACAGCAATTGCCTCTCAGTAGCTTCTCAATTAAGGGTAGGTTTTGTGAGCCTCTTCTCTTCCATGATGGCAGACCTAATCTTGTGCAAAGCTGATTCTTATTTTTAATATGCTATACTAATGCTAAATCCCTTGGTATGTGGTCTCTACTAGCTTAATTATACTAACACTAATCAAGAGAAAGCTGTGGTGCCTATCTTGATTTCAGGAAAAAAAATTGATTTCAAAGTAAGGAATATTAATTGAGTCTCACTTAGATCTGAAATGTTCCCCAAATTTGAATGTTGATAGCTTGGTCCTCAATGCAGCAGTATTCTGGGATGGTGCTCACAGGAGGTGACTGCACCATGAGGACTATAACCATAATTAATGAATTAATCTATTGATGAACCCAAATCTCAGTGGGCTATGGGAGGATGTAAAGTTAGAGGGCAAATCATAGTATAGACAGATGATCAAGAACATTAACAATCGTGTGGAAGGGTACACGTTACAGTTCCTTCTCTATGTCTCTCTTTATCTCCTCTCTCCCTCCCCTCTCCCTTCTTCTTTCCTTCCCTCTGCTCCATGGTTGACACAAGGTGAGCAGCATTTTATTCCATGACACATTGCCTCACAAGAAGCACCAACATGAATGAAATGGTGAACAAAACTGAACCCTTCCTTCCACTCAGTTATTCATCTTAGGCATTTTGTCATAGCCTGGGGAAGCTAACACCAACAAGGTAATCCAGACAACACAATAACCTCAACTATTTATCCACTTAATGTGAGAGTTTCAAAACACAAAGAGGAACTCAAAATTGAGTTTTACATAAAAAACCAAAACTATAAAACTTCTAGGAGAAACAGTACAAAAATGTTTTGCTCAGGAGTCTGGAAAAGGCTTTAGAAACACCACCAATGGCTAGGTACATAAGTGAAAAGTATTTGTTCAATTTTCATGAAAATTGAAAAGTGAAACTTTTCATTTTTAAAATAAACCATCAAAAGGATGAGAAACAGACTATCTTTGAATACTTACATATCTCAAATCTGGCAAAAAGATATGATATTCATCTATAATATGTAAGAAAAACCATTCAGAATTCAGTAAAAGTAATGCCTCGCTTCTTTAAGAAAAACATGTGTATTTGGTGAATTATCTTTTAAAATATCTCCATCTATCTATCTATAGACAGAGACGTGAGTATTACTTGAGTTTGGCTTAGATCTGAAATTTCCCCAAAAATTATGTTGATAGCTTGGTCCTCAATGTAGCAGTGTTCTGGGAAAGTGCTCATAGGAGGTGATTATACCATGAGAGTTATAGCCATAATTAATGAATTAATAGATTAATCAATACATATACACACATATACATATACTTAAAGACATAAATATATACATATAGTTTGAATGATAATGGCCTCCCATTGGCTGATATATGTGAATACTTGATTCCCAGCTGGTGGAACTGTTTAAGAAGTATTAGGAGGTGTGGCCTTGTTGGAGAAGGTGTGTCATTGAGAGAAGGCTTTGAGGTTTCATTCCCAGTTCTCTCTCTCTCTCTCTCTCTCTCTCTCTCTCTCTCTCTCTCTCTCTCTCTCCTCTTTTTCTCATGCTTGCAGATTAGATGTCACTTCTCAGTTACTCTACTGCTCCAGCACGATGCCTACATACTGCTGTGCTCCACATCATGGTCATGGACTCTAGACTCACCTTTTGAAACTGTAAGCCTCTGTTAAAGACTTTTTTGTACAAGTTGCCTTAGCCATGGTTTTTGTCAATACAGTAGAAAAGTAACTAAGATATATATATATATATTAGATTTATATATATATATATTAGATTTATATACATGCTACATATATGTATTATATATTGTGTGTAGCAAATAAAGCATGGATCAATGCTATTTTGCTCTCTGATAATATAATTTGCAAAGAATTGCAATTAATATGTCAGTGCATAACTTTTGGAATGGCTAGAGCAAAGGTTCTCAACCTTCCTAGAGCTGTAACCCTTTATACAGTTCTTCATGTGGTGACCTCAACCATAGAATTATTTTTGTTGTAGTTCCATAACTGTAATTTTGCTACTGCTATGAATTGTAATGTAAATATCTGTTCTTCTCGATGGTCTTAAGCATCCCCTGGGAAAGGATTATTTGATTCCCTCCTCCAAAGGTGTCATGACCCACAGGTTGAGAACCATTGGGATACAGTGACAAAGATACAATAAAGCAAGTGTTGGCAGGGATAGTAATTAAAATCCTTACACTCTGCAAGTAGAAATATGACATAAAACAGACCTGTAGAAAGAAAAACTATCTATCACATGATTCAAATATTTTGTTTCTAGATAAATAACCAGGAGGTGTGAATGTAAATGCCCAGTAATGCTTGCACATGCACATCAGTAACCGCTTTATTTGTAATAGCCCACAATGGAAAGAGTAAAAATATTCATCATCATACAAGAACAAAAAATCATAGTTGCAATCTACACATGCAGTGGATGACTACTAGGGAATACATTATTGATATTGCTAAATATATAGTAAAAACATGGGCACCTCTCAAACAAATGAAAGAGTACACACAACAAATAGATATACATTATGTGATTTCATTTATTAAAGTTTCTAGAAAACACAAACTAAAGGCAGCAGAAAACAGACCAATGGATTCTAAGGATGATAGATTAGATTAGAGAGAGAATATATTAGTCTAAATTATATGAGATGCTTCTGGTGATGAATATGTTTATGACTTTTCTATGGTTATGGATTCATGGGCTTCTCATGTGATCAACATCTACGTATACTGTAGAGACATGGAGCTTAGTATTATACCTCAGTGAAGCAGTTAAGCACATGTGAAAAAATAAAATCAAATGCTTGCCTGAAACAAACTTAAAATTTAATTTCAATAAACTCTAAAATCAGTTAGTTGGACAGAGAATAGAATCTTGCTGATATCCCTAGGAATAGAAGGGAGTTGGGGTAGAAATTTACCTGGAAAGGTGGTTGTATTTTCTTAAGAAATTTATTTGCATCTTAAAAATAGTTTTACAATCAGATGATACAATAGTTGCTATGGAGACTGTGCATTTGAGACAGAAGGACAGTGTATAAAAGCTCTAAGTTTAAAACTCCCATATTATGAGGCTCTTTGTCTCTGTCACCCATGGGCCTGCTAAGAGAAGAAAAAGTCATTTCTTAATGAACTTAAGAATCCTTTTTAAATACCCTTTCAAAAAAGTATCTGCTTGGTAATTGCTAAAATTGAACACCCTAGGTGCATAAGAGAAAGATGACATTTTAACTGACAAGAAACAGAGTTCTAGAATTATGAATTATTTACAAGGAATTGGAGTGGGAAACTGTGGTGACTATTAGATCAGCCCCACAAGTAAAAAGTGCTGTATGTGGTGGGTTAATGGAGCCTGGTAAACAGGAAGAACATGACACAGTATTTGAAGATTCAATGAGTTTTTCTGTCATTTCCAATCCTGGCTTTGATTTTTTTTTCCCACCAAATGTGTGATATTCTTTTTCTTTAGGTACTTACCAGCATAAACCTAGGAGGCACACAAATTTGAGGCAGTGAAGAAATTGATCTTCTGCCATACCAGAAGAAATTGTTACGTTTTTCCTGAATCCATGTTTGAAGCCATATATTTACTTCAGACTCCAGAACTTCAAAATCTGTAGTCGTTTTGGCTAGACATCAACCATGGCCTCAATCAAAGATATTTTTACCACTTGGTTCACTTATTTTAATTACACCAGGTGGTTGGGATATTTGATTTTATTGAATCCACTAGATTTTCTCAAACCCACATAAAAAAGGCCATAAAATTGAACTTAAACATGAGCTCATTTCTGATTCTAATGGTTTGAAATTGTTTCTGTTTTGCTACTTACATTTGTTTCATTTTTCAAAGGGCAATGAAATTAGAAATATGTTTGGAGTACTCTGTCTTCAAATTATTGCTTGTGATTATGGCAGTATGAGTTAATATCTTTTTTGTTGTTGTTGTTTCCTTTAAGGAACATTCATCCTAATCTTTCTAGTGTTTAATTCATAGTCTGGAAGCAAATTTCACCCTGGGAAAAACATGCTTCTGTTCACACACTACATTCCCTCCCAAGGATCATTCTATTCCTACAGCTTGGTATCATTCTACACCAACTCTCCCATGGCTCATGGGATAAAATATATCCACCAACAGCCAGTCCTCTTTAGTTGTGTGGGTTCTCTACTTCAGTGTCAGTGATGGCTGGGCTTCACAACCTTTTTAAGGAAGTGCCATTATTTCAACTACCCACAGCCACCCTGTTCTTTAAGCTTTCCAAAATTTTGCACAAACCTTCTTTGAAAAGACTGGTACTCTTTCTTGACTCCCAAAATGTACCAAGTTTTCTGACTTCCTTAACAAGAGTTATTTGTATCCCTTTCCTCCCCTGACTGTACACACTGTGATGCACAAGTCACATCCTACTTTAGTAGATTGCCTGCTCTGACAAAGTTATTGAACTTCTATATTCCTCTTTGGCCAGACCCAACTAAATTCATCTACCATTTGTAGCCTGCCTTGCACCATGTAGACACTATGTCAGTATCACTACTGTGAAATTTCTACTTTGAATGGTATTGTAGACAAGGCTGTGGAGACTCTAGAATCATGCCCTGTCATTTTCCCAAGTTATCCTGAATTATGAAGAATATTAGAGACCGTCAAGTGCTGTACCATCTCCTGACACAAAAAGGAAAAGTCACATCCAAGCCTGTGTCAATGCATGTTCACACTTAGGGTATGAGTGACTTCACTTCCTCACCTGTCTATTCTGGGTATTCAAGCTGGAAGAAAGTAGTTTAAGGGAGCAGAAAATGACCATGCAATAAGCCCATCCTGACTTATGAGCATGCAGTGAACGACAATTCTACTAGAGTAAATTACCAAGGTAGTTGTGGATTCAAAACAATCAACTCCTTCCTTTTAGAAAATAGGAAGGTCCAGACAGGTAAAGTGCAGGAGTTTGGAAAATTGACTGGCACTACTCTGAGTGTATTGTAGTTAACAACAGTGTTCAGTTTTCTTGTACTAGCTTCTCAAGCTCTAACAGTTGAATTCATAGGACTCCATTAAAGATCCTTGCAGTCAGTTTGTTGATGGCTTGAGAGTATCATGAATACAATACAAATCATTGTCCATTGAAAATGAGAGCTGATATTTAGAAAGTCTTATTGCCTGATTTTTATTTTACATACTTTGTAAATACTAAGTCATTTAATTCTCACAATAATTACATATCCAAATTTCAACAAGTAGTAACAGAACACAGGAGGTTTGCTCTGGAGTCTAATCCTTAGCCACGGTGTGCCCATGGCTACAGACAGGACATTAACAGCTCCTAGTTAACTCATTTCCTTGGTTCCTGCAGCATAACAGTGTATTACTCCTTTTCGATTAATAATCTCTAGAGAAAGCATACTTCAGATACCTGGGCTGCTTAAACACTGTTGTTGCCTAACCTTTCCTAGGAAATGGAGTTGAACACTAATTTGAGATATATAGTTTGAGTGCTTGGTGATGGATTTAGTCAGTGTAACATAGAGTATCTGTGACTTGAGAAATTGCAATGGTAAGAATCCAATTCATAGCATATGTCTAAGTTTTTTCTTAAAATTCAGAGATTTGGCTATTTTACTCTGACAGAGTGATTTAGTTAGAAAAGTTTGGCATGTCTTTTTAAATGTAATTAAATTATTGTAAATTAAGATGATATATAGGTAGTTTGCATGGACTCTTTGGGACTTCAAATTAAGCTACCCATTGGTTTGCCCACTTATTAATTTTCCCAACTGACATTTCCTTCCATTGCTTTTAGAATGAAAAAGAACTAGTGCAGGAACACAGACTGGACTTACAACCATGACAATTTGGTTGCCACTTAATAAGGAAATTATATTTCAGGAAAATATCTGCTCATTGGAAATTATCCAAAGAAACAATAACCCTGGCTTGAAAGGCCAGACCTTGTACTTTTTATTGTTATGATATACTGATAATTACATTAAGCATATGTGCATGCTATTCTAAATCAGAGTAACTTGTAAAAAGTTGCCAGATAATTAGTTGTATTTTTTAATATATTGTTTTGCTCATTCATAAGAAGTCTTCATTTTCCAGGACACAAGTAGCTTAAACAAATTGAAGCTTACCAGAGTAGTGCAGGTTGTGTAGGGGATGAATATTAGAACTATTCAAAGCCTTTTTACCAGTTAAATATAACCTAAACTTTTATTTAAAATGCCCATTCTTGTTATATTATCTGTCTTTTATTTTACAACAAACAACTTACTGAAGGGCTTAAAAGTTTATATTCAACTCATCTTTCCTCAGTTTTTTTTAAGTAATTACATGTATTTATTTGTTGTATGCATGTGCATGAGCAGGTATATGCCATGCCATACACATGAAGGTCAGGGGAATTTTTGCGTCAGTTCTCTCTTTCCACCATATAGGTTCTGGGATCACACGCAGGTCCTCAGGCTTGATACGGTGAGTCACACCACCGGCTCCTCCATTCCTATTCTTGATATTAAATAATACAAGCCACCATAACTTAAGTTTTTTGATATTATTGTTTCTATCTCACTACCTAGTCCTAAAGGTATTGACATGCTGCTGAATTTTTGTTTATAATATATCATTATTCTTTCTTACTGATTGCTGTATGATATGCTTTCTCTAGCTTTTCTGGGGTAATTTTTTTTTTATACTATAGTGAACCCAAGGAATGAAATGATGATTAAACTATGCCAACAATCTACTGTACTCATGGTAAGCTTCTGAAGTAAGAATCAATGTTCTCATTTTACACTGAAGACCAGAGCTCAGTTAGCTAGTTGTGTGGCAAAATCTTATCACTTGCAAGGCTAGTGTGGTATGTCTGCTTGAGAAGGAATCTTAAATACAAAACTGAAGTAAGCCCACCTGGTCTTGAGATAGGACTTAACAGGTTTCAGGAACTGTACCGCTGCAATGATCAAGTGGTCTCATCAAATAAACATTCTTTTTGTCTCCTGTACACAAAACAAATAGCTGTTCTGATGTTCCATGAAGTCATGCCAACACTCAACTTTAATCTCACTAGGGTACTTCTGCCCCATGTCTAAATTTCCAGGAAATAAAAAAAAAAAGTTGTAGTGACTAAGTTATAGAATTTGGATAATGAGTTGGAGCCTGAGATTCTATGTATGTGACCTGATGTCTGTGCCAAATGAGACTTTAGGACAGACTATATAAGCAGGAAATTTGATATTGAAAGAAATGTGTTCAGGGATGTTAGCTAGTCTACTTTATGATGGATTCAAGTTCAAAATAATCTCATCTGAGCTGTTTGGAAGTGCAAATCATAGACCACCATGGTCACACTCATGGTTTTCTTTCTGTGATGACTGAGTAAGAATGGTACTCTCTGTTTCTAGTTAGAGCTGTGGAACAGGAGGCCACCGACACATAGCTAAACAATGATATCTTCTACTGTCATCACACACACACATAGTGTTGAAATGGTGGACTGCAATAGAGCACCCCACCCTTAACATTTCTATAAGATTGACACTTAGAGAGATCAAAGGACCCAGCCTGGCAATTGCCTTTTGGATACAAGAAGTGTCCAGTGACCTGCAAAGCATTCTCAGTTACTGTTCTATTGCTCTGAAGAGACCCCATGACCAAGGCAAATCTCACAAGAAAAATCATTTGATTGGGAGCTTGCTTACAGTTTCAGAGGGTCAGTCCATAATCATCATGTCAGGAAAACAAGCATGGCACTGGAGCAGTAGCTAAGATCTTTATATTTTGATCTGCAGGTAGTAGGATGGAAGAGACAGAGAGAAAAAGAGGGAGAAAGAGAGAGAGAGACAGATAGACAGACAGACTTGACCTGGTGTGGGCTTTTAAAATCTCAAAGCCCACCCCCAGCAACATACTTCCTCCAATAAGGCCCCACTTCCTCATCCTTTTCAAACAGTTCCACTTCCTGGTGGCTAAACTTTCAAATATATGAGCCTATGAGGGTCATTTTTATTCAAACCACCAGAATTCTCAAAGACCAAATTAAAGGAGCACCTTGGTGTGTTGGCACAGCCTGTGTCCAAAGAATGCTGCCAAACCAAGTCAATTGTCTCCATTTAGTTGGATGGTGCAAAGGAATAGATGGAAGAAAGTGTCTATCTCCCATGCAAGGACTCTAACAGCAGAGCTCAGCCTAGAAAGTACTAAAAGAGTTGGCACTGTCAACTGATGTTTCCTGATGGATGGAAGAGGACTTCCAATCTTTGTACTTCGTACTAATACAAGGCAGGAAAGAAAATTATGTATTTTAACATTTTTCTGAATGGAAAGAAAACAATTTTCGCTTGAGCAGTTGTGACTAAAAATCAACCTCCATCAAGTTCAAAGGAAGTCCAAGTAGTTGTGCCAATTAAAAAGTATCTTGTTCCTCATGTTCCCAATTCTTGCCTGACTCTGGGACCTGTCATTCATCACTCCATCTACATACAGCTCCTGTGTCTTGATCTCATTGCTTCTTTTATTGGTAAGACCCCTCATTTTTCAGCATCATGCCCTCCAATAGTTGTCTAAAATGTGAGTATTGAAAGTATATTTTGGAGCCTTTTTGTGAAAAAGACCCCAAACAGTCCCACAGCACACTCTTTTCTAAGCATACGATTACAATTCCTTATTTTCACAGAATTTAATCATTACCAGTGGAAGGTAAGATGAGACATTTTCCTGTTCCAGAATTGCATGGGAAACCTTCTATTGTACTTCTAGAAGGTAAAAGGTCATCCTTAGCCTATTTTCCCTGGGGACTGCATTAAGAGCCAGCTTAGTCATACTAATAGCTAATAGTTCCTATTGTCCTTTAAAAGAACAAGGGATCCTTTATATTTTACATTACATGTGTATATAAATTTTATTGTCAACTCTTTTACCATAGGTATTTCTTATTAATTCTTTTAACATGGGGTATTATTCTCATAGGGTATGATTTGTGCACTAGCACGATCTTCACCTTGCTTTTGTGTTCATTAACTTTATGTCCTTTTAAGGAAATATCAGAAATGTCCAATTTACAGAGAGAAGGTTTATTTCAGTTCATGGTTTCAGGAGCTCCAGTCCATGAGCAAGAAGGTCCATTGCTTTTCAGGTGGTGAATAATACGTCACAATCAGAGAATATGGCAAAGCAAAACCAGGCATCTGAAAGCCAGGGAACAAGAGAAAAGGGATGAGTCAAGGGTCCCACAATTCCCTTGAAGGGACATACCCCAGTGACCAAAAGACACTCATTAGGCTTCTCCTCTTCAAGTTTTACTTCCTGCCACATGGAGACCATATTGTTTCCATGTGTATTTGGGGGGTACACTTAAATACAAACTGCCAAACACTTGTGTTTAAGTAGTATTTTGTACTGAGTTTGATGATAATTTTTTTCCTTTAGAATTTTGAAGAAATGACTCAGTGGCTGTTTATGATGAACAAGCATTTATTGAAGACTCTGTGATATTCTCTACCATTTCTGTTTTTAGAGGCTTCTTTGTGTTTCCTAAAAGATTTTACTTTCATTCATAAAATTCTGGGATTTTAAGACAGTGTATTTGGGGATCATCTTTCTGACCAGGTCCAGTATATAACATAATCTGGGCTGAAACTTGATGTAGACCCCAGGTTGGCTTTAAATTAGTGATCTGTTTCCCTCAGCCTCCTTACTGCTGAGATGGTAGGTATGAGTACTGCACTTCGCTCCATGAACACTGTACTTAGGCAAGTGTATCCTTCAGTTTTATAAGGATCTGTTGTATTCTATATTTGAGGATTTTCCCTTCTTCTTCTCAGTTCATTTCCTAACAGTGTTACTACATAGACACTGAAAATCTTATTACTGTTTTTATATGTTCCATAGTTTGGTCATATTGCTATATATTCAGTGAGATTTCTTTGACATTTTATTACAAATATAATTTTATATATCAAATGTTTTTCTTATTAAAATTTTAAAGACACTATATTCTTCTGTTTTACTTCCAAGGCATCCTTTCCTGTTATGCCTCCTGTCTGATTGTCCTTGTATATTAATACCACTTTAAACACATTTACTATTCTGTGTTAGCAGGGTTTTGATAGGGGGAAGAAATGAATACATAATCAACCTGACAGTTCTAGTAATGGGGTCTTTCTGGGCAAAGTCTATGGTAAAATACAACTGGAAATTGGATGTCACAAAAGCCTAGTGACAAGTTATGTTTACATTTATTTAATTTCAGTATTTATATTACTTCATGTCATTCAATGAAACAACTCCAGGGCTGGGGAAGAGCCCCAGGGAAGCTGTAGACAAATTCTCTTTGTGTTTTCTAGGATATCTGATGTCATAGTTGTTCTGGCTGACAATAGATGTGCACAAATAACACTTAACAAAAGAATCAAGCACCAATGTAGTCCTGCTTTTAAAAAATGTAGCTTCCACCAGGCGGTGGTGGTGCATGCCTTTAATCCCAGCACTCGGGAGGCAGAGCCAGGCGGATCTCTGTGAGTTCGAGGCCAGCCTGGGCTACCAAGTGAGCTCCAGGAAAGGCGCAAAGCTACGCAGAGAAACCCTGTCTCAAAAAACAAAAAAACAAAACAAAACAAACAAACAAATATATATATATATATATATATATATATATATATATATATTCCACAGTCATGGAGAATTGAATTCAAATACCTCCCCCCAGAATTTATTAACAAGGAGACATTTTTAAGGTTTTCAGATTCTCAGACCTTCTAAAGCTTCCTCTGTAAAATGGGAATTAATTATTGTGTGCACTTTGTAAGGCTGTTGTGAAGATTAACTGAGATCATGTAGTTAATGTACTTAGCTCAGCATCAGGTGTAGAAGATAGTGAGTAAGTGACAGCTGTTATTATTTTAATGGTGCATAATTATACTTTAACAAAAGCTGTAACGCCTTATAAAGTAGTGGATTGCCTAAAATGAATCAAAGCATATATATGCTCCTAAAATGAAGAAATGTAAATGGATAAGGTATTACTTGCTCATAATAACTATTTAATCTGTAGTAAAAGAATTCTTCAGAAAAATAAAACCCCAAAAGATTCATCAAACATATAGATGTACCAAGGGTCCTGGTGAGAAGCCTAAAGGTTCTTTACTAATATATACATTGTATAAATGTTAGTATATAAATACACGTATGTGCATATATATATTGTATATATGTATGTGTGTATCTCAAAGTCAAATAAGTAAATTAAATTTGTATCTTAAAGGCTAAGGCATGAAAGCAATGGAACATAGAATGTAGTGGATTTGACTGGCCTTATGGTCTCATTCTTGGGGCCACATAGGATAGATGTTTTAAAATATTTCTCTAGAATGTGAATAGGCTCTTTGAGTATTGGAAACTAAGTGTATATGTTGAAGGAATAAAATGATGCTGTAATAGGTTGAGTGGTTATTATGTTGTGTGTGTGTGTGTGTTTGTATGTGTTCAAATTTTATCCATATATGTTTGTGTGTGTAAATATTTTGTGTAGTATGAAGGCTTAAACCTACTGTAAATAAATAATACATTTGGGTAAACATTTTCATTTGTTTCTCTTTTATTTAATTTCCATTAAGCCAGGTTTAATTTTCCTAACTTGTACAAGTGAGCAAACGTTTTCCTCTAACTGAGATTTTTAAAACAAGATTTGAAAATAAATGTGACTTTATGAAATGATTCTTATTTTAGAGAACTAAAGTGATTCCTTATAGCAAAGACTTCACTGCAAAAAAATGAGTGGAATGGATTATGGTATGATCATGCCTTGACAATGTTCTTCCCCACTTTAATCTGAAATCAAAAACAAATAAGTAAATTAAATTTGTATTTTTATAGATACATGAAAGCAATGAAAACATAGAATGTAGTTGATTTCACTGGCCTTATGGTCCCACTCTTGGGGCCACATAATATGGATATTTTAAAGTATTTCTCCAGAATATGAATAGGCTGCTTCAGTACTGAAACTCTGTGTATGTGTTGAAGCAATAAAAGGATGCTGTAATATGTTGAGTGTTACTATGATTTTTGTGTGTGAGTGTGTTTGTACATGTTCAAACTTTATCCTTTTATTTATAGAGCCATTTAGAGAGAATAAATGTGTTTTCACTTGGCTAAATAGTCTTATCTTGAACATGACATCATCATCATTCATCAAAGTGAATGATGCCCTCTCAGTGAGCGTTCAAGGTTTTAAAAATGTAGACATTCTTTACATCTTTTACTAACTTTATTTCCCAGTATTTTATGTTTATGTTTGCTATATTATATTTGTATTTGTAAATTTGCTTTGTGCATTTATTACCAATGGTGATATTTAAAAATAAAGGTAATTTTTAAAGAGAATTATTATTTTTTCATTATAGCACACTGCAATTTTTTCATTCTCTAAAATAATTCTGCTAAGGATTCTTCCAGATATTTTGTCTTAATAATGAAGAGATAGATTTTTTTCTTTCTTATTCTTCATCTATTTATAATTCTTTTTCTTTTATTTATTGTACTGCCTAGGGTTTTAGTATGAAAAACAGGCTTTACCTGTCCTATAATCAGATACCTAAATTGTATGTGTTCAAATTTTATCCTTTTGTTTATAGAACCATTCAAAAAGAAAAAATGAATCCACTTTACTAAATTTTCTATGATCTTTCATAAAACTTGGAAAAGAAAACCATGATTCTTTCCATGGATCAACTGATCTGGCCCTCCAACACTTTTCAACTTTCCCAAACCGGAAGTGGGTGGACCCTAAACACTCTGGTCTGTGATCTGGAAACAGCCACAACTTCTTTTGTGGCAAGTCCTTTCCTCAGCTTTTTCCCTCTTCCTCCATCTTTTGGGGGTGGCTGGGATTGTCTTATCTCCTGTGACTGATCAGAAACCCTCTATTAATGATCCTATCTAACTTACCACCCACACTTACTTACCCAGGGTGTGCTTATTTTCTACAGAACATATCTCAGTTTGTAATTATATATGTGATTACTTTTTCATTTAACTTACACACAGGACATTCAGAAAACAATCTGCTACTGTCCTTTTAAAGGTTAGCTTTTACCTTGTTTCTGGGCCCCAAAACAGAAATAGAAAATGACTGCACCTGTGACTGACGCTATAATCCAGAAGGAATGGATTGGTGATTGTGTTGGAAAATGAAGACGAAAGACAGTAGCCCAATACAGCTTATTTTGCTGCTACTAGGCTAAGGGACATCACTCATTTCCGTGGGCCATTGCAAGATTTGAATATGTTCCCCAAATCTTTATGTGTAGAAGACCTAATGACAAAATTCATATAGTGTTGACATTTTTAGGTATAATCATTGGGAGATGATTTTGAATTCAGGAGATCATGACATTGGGATCCCATGTGACATTTGTGACTTTCTAAGAGTTTAAAAAAGTCTTGAGCTAACACACTTGCCTTCCTCACCCCAGGATGCACTCTCGCATGTCTGAATGCAGGAAGAGAGCCTTCCCCAGAGGCCAAGCAGACAACGCTATGCTCTTATGCCTCCAAGGATTCCAGTACTGTAACATACACAGTTTTCAAAAATTACCTAGTTTCTGCTACTCTCTTGCATTCACAGCCAACAGACTAAGTCAGCCTGATATGTGTTTAATGTTGACTCTTTCTTCAGTTCTATTTTATTCTTAGGATACTTTTTTTGCCTGACTGGGAATAAGTTAAGGCACATAAAGTAGAGATATCTATGTTCTGGGTTGGACCCTACTTAAGAAATTTTTGACACTTTTCTTAAATGTCAAAGTATTGAGATAAATGACAGATAAACTAAGTCTCCTGATGTATTTATTTTTCTCAGAGAGTCACAACAACCTTATTTACAGGATCTCTCCCTAGGTATCTTCTCCTTGTCTCTAAGCCATGGTCTTTATTATGAGTGAAGTCTTTTAAGAGTGAGGAAAATAGTTAAGTCACTTTCTTTTTAAAAATAAAAATAAGCTTTAGCCATTATTAATTAGGAAAATGTAGATGAAAACCAATTAGCTACCATGTTAAAATTATCAGACTAGCAAAATTTACATATTGCAATGTTAAGTGTTGGCACAGCTGTGTTCTTGTTTTAACTCTTACATACTGATATTGAAAATATAAAGTGGCACATTTTTAAAGATGATTTGAGAATATATACTAAATTTGAAGGTTTGCATATATTACTGCCAAGAGTATTTCAGTATATGTGTGTGTGTGTGTGTGTGTGTGTGTGTGTGTGTGTGTGTGTACACCTGCCTGTTCTCTCTTTTTCTAGACTGGATTTCATGTAGATGAAACTAGCCTCAAACCTGCCATGTAACTAGAACTGGCCTTAAATTCCTGATTCTATTACCTCAACCACTCAAGTGATGTATCTATAGCCAAGAATGACCTTGAAATCCTGATCCTCCTGCCTCCACCTTCCTAGTGCTGAGATGAAAGGAGTATGGACTGCTGCCAAGCATTTCCATGTTTCCATTCTTAGGATATTATCCTAGAATAGTACCCTCATACACAGACACAGAGAAATGTGTATTAAAGAGTTCTTTCAACAGCACTATAATAGGAAATACTTAGGGGAAAATGCTGACCATTTACAGGATGGCTAACCATAGCATACTCATCAAACAATACTGAGGCTGCCAGGTGGTATGAGCTCAAGAAATTTTCGTTCTGTGCTGCCCATTTTGTTTTAACATATGGCTCTAATCACTGATTAATTCAACTTGTGATCTAATGTCTTTTGAGGAATTCAATATTTGCTATACATTGGTACTGTGGTTAAAATTCCAATACAATATCTGGTTATCATCTGTTTCCCTGTTGAACCATGAACTGCATGAATGTAGTGGTCATTTTTTTATTCTCTACACTCGGCAAGTTGCCTGGAAATTTTCATATGCTCCATAAAATTTTGTTGATGGAATAGCTTAGTAAATAAATGAACTGTATTTCTAACACTGTTGTAAAGATGTGTAAAAACAATAATCATGTGATACATTTCATTATTTTCCAGTGGCAGTATATATTATTAGCTTGTAATTCTGATGATAGTCATGAAGTGCAGAGTTGATTGTGAAAGATGTTGGGGAAATGTAAGGCAAATGTGATTCATCAAAGTTCAGCTAGAGATGGTTTATGGGGAAGTGGAGCCTTGCTTGTATTTTTCAAGTCAGAATATTAAACTTCAGGAAACCACAAGCAAGGGCTATTGGCAGGTTTTCATATATTCTATAATAGCCTCTGCACCTCTCCATCCCAAAACGATAAACCTATTCTCTGTGGATTTACCTGGATGAAAACCAATCAGGCAACTGTACAAATACACAAACACCTGCACATCAGAAAATTTAACAGTGCCCGCACAGAATAGTTCTTTTAGTTTATCTCAAAGAATGTTCCCAGCTAATCCTCTCTTGGGGACATAGATAAACACTCTGAAGCTAATACAGTCTTAACATAAATTAAAAAATAATGCAGAAAAGACATTTTAGAGCACACAGTATTTTGTTTCCTTTAGATTTCTACTTTCATTTTGTAAGTCCCATTGTTGAAAAGAAAACATTCTCAAATTATTGTTCTAAAGAGGCCAGTAACCTCAGCACTACCAACTGGGGTAGATTTCCCACTTTTCTTCCCTTGGTAACAACTTTGAAAGCCCAGATACTAAGTGATGGAAGAGAGTCCCACATAGAGCCTGGCTTCTTGACAGACGGCTCAGGTGGCTGGGCTGCTAACTGCTTTTCCATCTGAAGGTTGGTTTCAGATCCAAGATTCATTCCTAAATTTAAAATATCTAGATTCTTGACATATTGTCGTTTAAAAAAATGGAATGGTAAAGAAATGGTATCCAAGAAAATGTTATATGTTACATATAATATATATTATGCTATTTTATAATGTAATGTGAATATCATTATTTGCTTTTTCATATAACCTTATTTCTGGTAATGAGTATCATTGTAAATATAAAAATAATTCAAGGATTCCATAGTAATATATCTCTTTATTCTTAGAACAGTCAAAAATATCCATCTCTTTCTGATATTACCCTCTGCTTCTAAGAGTACTGATGCAATCCACAGAACATCTTTGTAACAGGCCACTTGTTCTAATAGATGTTATTTGAGGGGACAGAAAGATTGTAAGGTCCAGAGGACCTGGGCACTTTCTGTGATTCAGTCCCATCTAGACTTGACAGGGATGCTGCACCATGGACTCTTACAATATGACTGTCTGCATAAAGTCTTCATAATACCAACCCAGTTGATTTGCTAACATGGATGTGGGGAATTTTTCACAAGGCACCTCCTTCGATGAAGAGAGAAGGGCAGTCAGCAGCTGCTGAAGGACTGAGAATCAGTGTTCTCCAAGGACAAGCTCCATAATTGGCTAACCAGTCCTAAGTGTTCAGCCTAAATACATGTACTTACCGCCAAAATTAATTGGAATTTGGATTTAGTAGGGTGTGTGTGTGCATGTGTGTGTGTATGTGTGTGTGTATATGTGTGTGTGTGTATGTGTGTGTGTATTTGTCAGTAAGAACTGTAAAAATAGTGGTAGATGCATTTGAGGGGGAGTCAGAAGAACACAGGAAACTTACAGCATGGAGAAGTATAAAAATGATATGTATAGAGAGAGTACATGTGTATGAAATTCTTAAAAACTATCAATTTAAATTTAATAAGATTATATCTTAATTAATTATTGAACTGACACTACTTAATCTGGAAATTAATAAAGTGATGCAGTTTGTAGACTATTTTTATGCAGTCTTCTTTCCTCATGTGACAGCATTTTCTTTCTTTTATGATTTCTACTTTTCACTGTTCAGTTCTAAATCTGTACAAAAACGATGAGTAGAGTTTAGACAAAGGCTTTGTCTTGATATTTTCAGTCCCATTTTTGGCAATGTTTCCTGTTGTGTTTAATGTACGCTGAAGTTTTAAGTCTCTTCCTGTTATTTCATGTGAGACATATTTTCTTATTTCTCAGTCTCCATCAGGGTTCAATAAGCCTACTTACTAAAACTACCAAGCTGTTGGGTGAACCTGTGTTTCATAGGAAAAAAAACTTCACAAAGATAAATACTTCCCAGAGCCTGGCAGCATATCCCCAGTATATTTCTGAATCTATTATTTCAGATACTCTGATTCTAAAGGACTAAATCACATCAATATATTTGGTTAGATGCAAGAAATAAGAGAGTTCTTACCTGTATAAATTTGGAATGAGAGTCTAAAATCTAAAGATGAATTTAAATGTGTTTAACTTCACTACCTTACTCTGCTTTCTCTCATTATTTATTGTATACTATTATCGTAATATTAGTTTCCTATTTAACATAAATGCATAGTGACCACTATTTGAAAGCTGAGTAATATGTTGATAGAAAAAAACTCTTATCTTCTGGAAGTACAAAAGCAAAAAGAATATTTCTTGAACTGATGGAATCACGTGTGGGAAGAATGGATCCCAGGCAGACATGGGAGTAAGTACTAATAGTAATAACAGTAAGATGCTGACAGATTGTCTGAGAACTTTCCATACCGAATTTCTTGAGTCACACAACCCCTACTCACACCTGCCTTCAAGTAGTTCAAGGTTTACTGGGTGGATTTGTTGCTGTTACTAGAAGGATCATATGGTATACTTCACATAATTCATCTCTAACTTGGTGTATTTTCTTTCCTGATGTATGCCCTGATGCTCAGAAAATGAAACAATGGCAGCAGGGGTGAGTTTCAGTTAAGCAGCACAGACTATGGGCTGCTGTTTGGTTTCTTTCCCCTGAACTCAGTGACCACCTTGTCTACTTTTCTTCTACACAAATTAGCTTTCTGTTTTTCTTTTCCCTGCTTTCTCCAAGGTTAAGCTGTTGCTTGACAGAGAAGAAATAAGTATTTCAATAAGAATGCTGTATGTGACACAGACATGTGATTTCAGCAAAAGTAACTGGGATGTGTGATTTGGATCAATGCTTATTCTAGAATCTTGGGGCATTCAGAGGCCAACCAAATCAGAGTCATGAGAGTGAACTACCTGTAATGTTGCCTTCTGGGTTGGAGATCAATATGTTTACTGTGGTGTGACTTAAATCAGATACCTTAGCACCTTCATTGATTCTTAAAGCACCTGAGCCATTGTAGACAATCAGATACCAACAGGATAACCACAAAGAAATGTGAAGATACACAGGAGATAGAGGTCTGTGGCCTGACCCTGAGAATATTCATGCATTACCTTCTCTTTCTAATGTCTACCTGGACTAGTTGTGTTCCAAGATTTAATGGGATTGGCTTCTTATAAAAAAGGGAGACAGTGACATGGTGTCCTTGTTTTATGCCAACTTTATATAGGCTAGAGTCATCTGAGAAAAGGAACTCTGAAATGAGAACATGACCCCATAATACCAGCCTGTAAGCAAGTCTGTAGTACTCTTGATTAATGATTGATGATTATGAGTATAACTTACTGGGTGCTGGATCACACCTGGGTAGGTTGTACTGGACGGAACAAGCAGGCAAGCTGAGAAAGACATGGAGAGCAAGCTAGTGAGCCCCACACCTCTTGAACTTCTGTTCCTGGCCTCAGGTTCCTGCCCTGAGTTCCTACTCTGTCTTTCTTTGATGATGGAGTGTGATGGAGAACTGTAAGCTGAAATAAGCCATTTCCTCCGGTAAGTTTTCTGGTCATAGTGTTTTATTATAGCAATAGAGATATAGGGATTGGATAAATTATTTATGTTTGTAAGTATAGATATAAACAACTGTCATAAAAGATATTGAAAATAAATGAGGAGCTAAGCTGCAATAATTCAACTTGGATCATTAACCACTAAGATTCATAGAAACATAAGTTCTAGACTACAATTTATCATTTCCTTGTTACATTTATTTCCCTGGCAAATGCCCTTGTTTACCTCCCTTGGGTTTTATCTTCTTCTGTTCATTTTATTTCTATCTTATGTTTTCCATTGTCTGCCCTCTTTAAGTCCATATATTTTCTTTTATCACATTGATAAATATGATCCTTAGCTCAATTTACTTATATCAATGTTATATTAATTTGAATTATTTATATAATTGTAATGAAATAATTCCCATTGCTTGAAAATAAATGCATAAAAATGATTTTCACATCTCATATTCTTTCTATAGTTTACCTTGTCTCTCTTTACCAAGATGTGTTTCATATACCTAAAATTCATCTGCTCAAAACATATAGTTCAATAGTTGCTTTAGTATATTTACAGAACTGAGAAAACATCACTAGGGCCTAAATTTAAACAAACTCTACAAAAGAAAATCAATACCACTAGGAGTCACACCCAATTGTTTTTAAAGAAAATTGTAATACTTTTGACAATTTCATGAATGAATACAATGTATTTTGATCATATAAACATCCAAATCTTACCTCAAACTCTCCCTGTTTGCTTGCTAACTCCCTGTAACATGTTTGTCTCCTACCTTCATGCCTTCTTCTTTTTTTCTTATAACACACTGAGTCCAATTAGTGATACCCCCATTTACACAGGGGTTGGGTCATCCACTAGAGCATTGCTACCTCTCAGAAGCCGTACCCTCTAAGAACAAAAAAAGACTTTCCCTAACTCCTCACCAGAGGCTATCACTGCCAGTAACTCCTCAGGTGGTGGACCTCATGAGACCACCCCCCATGCATGCTGAAATACTGACTGACATGATCTTGAGCAAGGACCATACCTGCTGTGAATGTCTGAGTACAGAGGCCATGCCATGTCCAGAAGACAACATTAATAGTGCTTTCCACTTCCCCATCCTCTTGCTCATGGAGTCTTTCTACCTTTTCATCATCTATAACATCATACCCCATCCTTCTATTTAAAAAATATTCTTTAAGTTTCTGAAATTATGATATAATTACATCAGTGGCCCCTTCTCATCCTTCCCTCCAAACCCTCCCATATACTCCGACTTACTCTCTTTCAAATAAATGGCGTCTCTCTTTTTTGTTTTAATAATTGTTGTTACATCCATGTATGCATATATTTCTAAACATAACCTGCTAATATTCCTAAATACATTCTGTATAGTGTTACTTGGATATATTTTGGGGGGATGGCCATTTGGTATTGGATAACCAATTAGTGTGTTCTTTCTTAGGGAGACTTTCTCCCTCTCTCAGTGCCCCTCAGTGTCCTGTGGTTCCTTGTGCACATTTTTAGACAGTCTCACTATATAGCCCTGGCTGGCCTTGTTGCTGTACAAACCAGAGTGGCCTTGAAGTAGATTTAGCTGGCCCTGAACTCATGGCTATTTCCTGCCTTCAGAGTGCTGGGATTAAAGACATGTGCCTTCACACCTGACTACATCCCATTCTTCTTCTCCATTCTCACTGGAAAACCTGAATCCTTCTACCAATACAGATTTGTTGATTATTGGTAATTTTAATGAACAAGTTATATAGCATGTAGTATTTCATAATTGAACTATTTCATTTTATGTAATGTTTTCAAGTTGCATGACAGCTCTCCCAGGAGCAATCAAATACCAATCGGGCTCCAGCTAGTGATGGAATATTGTGACAACTTGCCCTCCTCCATGCTAGGATGTTGTCTGGAATGTGCTTGTGTAGATCCTGTGCATGCTGCCGCAGCTGCTGTGAATTCACTTGTGTGCTTGCCCTGCTCTGTCTGGAAAACACTCTTTCCTGGAAGTCATCCTCCACCTCTGGCTCTTAAAATCACTCCACCCCTTCTTCTGCATAGTTTCCCAAGATTTCAGGTACGGAACATGTTATAGATATGACATTTAGAGAGGAGCACTCCAAATCTATTATTCTCTATACATTGCACATTTGTGAGTCTCTGTATTGATTGCAATCTACTGCAAGGAAAATCTTCTCTGAGGTGGGTTCAGAAATGAACGCATTGAAGGTTGAAACAAGTACTTTGAAGTTGTTTTCATGCTATGTCCTTCCAGAAGAAGACTAGTAGTAGATTTTTCCATGGAACTCATTACCTATCTAGCCATAAATTCTTGGCCTCATTTACAATGTCAGGTATGGGTTCTATCTCATGGTGTGGGTCTTTAAACAAATAAAAAAGTGATTGATTACTCCCAAAACATTTGTGCCATCATTGTACCAGTGGTCACATCTTTGCAGATAGGTTATTAATGTAGTTTATAGAGGTCATAGCTGGATGAGAATTAACATTACTTTTCTCCTCTGATAGCATGCATAGAATATTCTACCATTATAAAAGCTGGTCAGTGGCGATGAAGCTTCTAGTTGATTACCAGCTATATTTCTTCATGTTCTATGACTCAAGAATATGGTGTCTTACCATCAAATTCCAGAGGATAACCAATAACATTGACAATGCCTCTTTGAGGGGGGTATTTTGTCAGTACTCTATTGCTAAGAAGAGACACCAAAACCATAGCAACTCTTAAAAAGAAAGCATTTAGTTGGGACTTGGTTACTACAGTTTTAGAGGTTTAGTCTAGTCCATTATCATCATGGTAGAAAGGATGGTAGCATGCAGACAGACAAGATGCTGGAGAGGTAGCTGAGAGTTCCACAACCATATCCACAGGCAGCATGAAAAGAGAAATAAACACTTGACTCTGAATCTAGAACCATGTGGCTGAAGCCACCAAGTTCTGCTGCTTAATTGGGCAAGAACTTGTCCCTCTCATTCAAATACATTTTTATTTTCTGTCTTCAATGGTTTCCTTCACTTCTTAAGCTTTTCCTTAATTCCTTTTCACAAGTCAGAAGCTTATGTGGGTAGGGTCTGACCCTGAGGTTACCACTCTCTTTATTCCTAGCTTTAGGCTTTTCTTTAGACTATTTATCCCCTTGGGCCATGGACTTAGCTACACTATACTTCTTGGTGAACTTTCTCCTCAAATGGTACATTTTGTATTTTTTCTTTCTCATCTTGCTCCTTTTCCTTATTATAGATCCACATAAGAGTGACCATTAATAACTATGTAACACAGTCAATACTAGGCTGTCTTGAAATTTCCTCTGCCATTGCTGTTAATCCAAAACTACTCAATCAAGTCTCAGGAAGACAAGGACAGAAAGCAGCCACCTTCTTTGCTAAAATGTCAGAAGAATGGTCTCTAGGTCACTTATTAATATTCTCCTCTTAAACCTCTTGAGCCAGAACATCATAATCTATATTGCACTCAGCACAACTATTCTCTACACTCCCACTAGTATGCCCCACTAATTCCTGCTTAAAGCACTCAACTGCTTTTCTAATCCAAAGTTTATATTCTGCCTACATGCAGCATGGCCAGGCCTATCACAGTAATACCCTGCTCCTTGGTGGTACCAACTGCTGTCCTAATAAACTGTCCTACTGCTGTGAAGAAACACCAGAACCACAGCAACTCTTACAAAAGAAAGTTTTTAACTGGAGCTTGCTTACAGTTTCAGAGTTTTAGTACATTATCATCATGACAGCATACAGGCAGACATAGTGTGGAAAAGCAGATGAGAGTTCTATATCCAGATCTGTGGGCAGCAGGAAGTTGAGAGACATTGTGCCTGGCTTGGGCCTTTGAAAGCTCAAAGCCTATCCCCAGTGACACACTTCCTTTGATAAGGCCATACCTCCTAATAATGCTTCCCCTGATGACTAAGCATTCTAATTCATGAGAATATGGGGGCAATTTCTATTCAAATCACCACAGGGGGTCTATGGGTCTTCTTTGACTAACACTCAAAGAAGGGCAACCTATTCCTGGTAGTGTTTTGTTTTGTGGTGTTTTGTTTTAATTGAATAGTGTATGGTGTCTAGTTTGGTTACTAGCCATTCATTACAAGGTAAGTCCATTTTTAGTCTTTTTGTATATGTATATGTTTATGTATATATTTTAGAAAGTGGTGACAGCACTAGATTTCCACATGCATAAATAATTAGATTTTTACCAATGTTATATATCAATTCATCTGTCATTCCAAATGAATAAGTAGAGCCTTCACTTTTCACGAAGAAACACAATATATTTAATGTGTGTCTTCTAACTGTAAAACAGTATTATTTTACTATCTCATTATGCAAGGCTTTAACAGCCTTTTACTTTTTGTTGTTAATTTTTTAATCTATATTTTCCTCAAATTTCTTATTTTAATGAAACTTCCCAGATAAGACATATACTTGTGAGTAGAATAGTTGATATCCCTTTACATTTTTTGTCTCTCCATAATGACAATTAGTTTGGTGGTAGGAAAAGATGGTTGTCTATTCTGTCAGGGTGAATTAGAAGACACAGAAATTTCTACTATTAATTTGTTGTAGCATATAATTCAAATATCAATTGATTAAATCCAGCATTTAGCTAGTCTATGAACATTTATCCATCATGATTCTCTCATAGAATTAGTTTCATATGAAATTATCTTTGTGTTGGATGACAAAATGCAAGCTTAAGCATGAACCATAACAAAGAATCATTACAAAATACCAGATGCTCTTTTCAATTTTGAATTCTGAATGAATATATGTCAGCCAAGGCCTTCTCCCTCCATATCAGACTGGCTGAGCTACTCTCTGTAGATGCTTTTTCTACACTGTTTTTTCACATTTGGATGCAATTGTTTTTGTTCTTTTCTTTTGGATTCTTCCTATGATAGAGAATTATAATGACAAATAGCATGTGCCCTTTCCCTAAGTATAATGGATTCACAAATGTATTAGAATAATCATTGTGTTAATTGTAAGACCATTTTGGGAATCCTAAAAATAAAGTCTAAAAGCACAAAAGTTCTGGTACTGTTCTCTATACCATGAGAAACAATTTCATTAATAGCCGATCCACCATTGCTCTGAGGAGTCATGCCACTGCTCTGCAACTGTAGTGTCTCACTGTGCTTTGGTATGTGGTTGTATGGTTTTGACCAAGGGGTAATAGAAATACGATCTATACAGTCTTTTATAAAAAAGGATTTGAACATTTCTGTTCTTTTCTTTCAGCCATCATAGGGACCTGACTGCATGATCAGGGGTCTGTTGGAGAAAGAGTGATTACTTACAAAGTCAAGCAGTCACAATCCTCACTGCTGGGATAGTATGTGACAGCTCATTAAATCTGGCCAGACCCACCCAAATTTCTGAGCCACAAATTAAGGAGCATCACAAATGTTTATTATTACTACGAAGTTGTTGAAGTCTTATGCAATGTATTTTCATAACAATGACTAACTGCTAACTCTTTGAATTTTTAAGTAAATTCATTCATGGTCCCAAAGATAGCATTATCAGAATGCCTTCTCATCTACATAGTAATGCTAGTAGCAGTTAACGTAATTAATACCTGTCTGTTATTTTTGGTGAATCCCTTGGTGAATTTGATGAGAATTTCTCAGACAATGGAAACTTACCATTTAAAGCAAAATAGAATGCTTAATGCTTACTACCTCAACTGTTCAGACACAAACATTTTGTGTAATAGCCAAGTCTTTACCTAGATTTCATCAGTAAGACTCTTTAAAATATGTATAATGCCGGGCGGTGGTGGCGCATGCCTTTAATCCCAGCACTCGGGAGGCAGAGCCAGGTGGATTTCTGCGAGTTCGAGGCCAGCCTGGGCTACCAAGTGAGCTCCAGGAAAGGCGCAAAGCTACACAGAGAAACTCTGTCTCGAAAAAAAAAATATGTATAATGATTCTGTTGGTTATGAAAGTAATATATTAGCATTATGGGAAATATAATACATTTGGTAAATCAAAATAAAGGTAACTGTCAATAGTTTGAGTACTCAGAGATGATGGGCAATTACTAATATTTAGTATACTTTAAGGAAGTATATTTTATCTATTTCTTTGCTTATAAATTTGTTTAACACAGCTCTATTTTGATTAAGATTTTTTGTTCTTTTGACTTATTAAAATCATAAGTAAATATTATTGTGATAGCTCTTTATCACAGCCCAGAAGTAGATCTACCATGAATTATGCAAGTATTCATTTTCATGTTTTTTCTTATATATTATTTTATTCCATTGCTAGTATAAATAATGTATTATTGAATGTTGATGAATTCATTTCTACATATGGATAGCTAATGTAACACAGAATTCCAGAAGTGTAATTACTGAGTCATAGGACATAATACTGAATGTTCAGGTCTATGTAAGGATTGGTTTTTTAAGGGGTTAAAACAATTTAACTTCTCATTAACTCTTTATGACTTTTAAAGCAGTTATCAAAACAGTAATTGATGTTGACTTAATCATTCCTGATTGTTCATGTCAGTCAGTGCACTATTCCCAGAGACAGCTTTGCCCGATTGTTCATGTCAGTTAGTGCACTATACCCAGAGACAGCTTTGCCCGATTGTTCATGTCAGTCAGTGCACTATTCCCAGAGACAGCTTTGCCCGATTGTTCATGTCAGTCAGTGCACTATACCCAGAGACAGCTTTGCCCGATTGTTCATGTCAGTCAGTGCACTATTCCCAGAGACAGCTTTGCCCGATTGTTCATGTCAGTCAGTGCACTGTACCCAGAGACAGCTTTGCCCGATTGCTCATGTCAGTCAGTGCACTGTACCCAGAGACAGCTTTGGAAGTCATTCAGAATTTTGAGTCTGTGTTCCCTTTCTACATTGCCACTGTCAGCTCTCAGCACAGTTTTGGTTTCTCTCCATTGTTTTCTATGTTTTTGTCCTGGCTGGAATCCAAATGGAATATCCAGTTTGGGAGAGATAGTTCTGGGATGGGGTGGAAGATGTGATCTAATAAAAAATGTGCATATTGAGTGTTAAACGAAAGTCTAGGTTTATGGGTAAAGTACGTTTATTCTTTGATGCCATGTCTTTAGACTACTCAGGAACTTATTTACTTCCTGTTCTGATCTTAGGTGTTTATTGAAGCTGACAGGTAAATTACCACCAAATGGTTTGACCATAGCTCCTGGGTGGTTACGTACTGAGTGGTTCCCTTTATGTTTGCCCTTCTCCTGTGTCTTGGTTTTAATACATAGCTCATTAGGATTCATCAATTGATCTGTGAAATATCTGAGTTATGAAATATATTAAGTGTCACAGAGCTTTTTCAAAATAAATAAAACAGATTGGCAACTGACTGCGTGAGAATGGAAGAGCTTTAATCACTGCCAACTGTTAACTGACTATGGAAAGAAGGACCATTGGCCTTTTGTTACCAGCTGTAATGTTTTTTTCTGGAAAGAATAGAAACCCGATGCTGTCACTCTGGTTTTATATCCTAACTATTAGAGTGTACAGGCCATAGACACATGGCTTCACATCACCTTTGTCCTGTCATCAGACACTGTGATTTTTAATGTTTAGAAATATCAACATGTCAAAGTTGAGGCACCTATAAGCAAGAATCCTTAAAAAAACACCATAATTTTGCAGTGAATAATCAATTAATTTATAAAATAGACATCTAAGCACAATGTGATTGAAGTTTGTCAAAAAGAATAAAATGACAAATAAGTGAGCCAATATTTTTTTCTTTTTTGTACTCATAATCTTCATATTAACAATTTTAATATTCTTATATACATATATGTCCTTTACCTAGGAATAGAATAAAATCATAATCCTCAATGTATATAACTCTCTACTACTACAATAAATAGGTGTTCTAAATGTCTTTGAGAAGTGAAATATGGTCATGTCCGGGACAGAGGAAGGACTGGCTGGGATTATTGGATGTGAGGCTGTGTATACTGTGATTCTGATGGATGGCTGTGTTATTTTCTCTCAGAAATGTTGTAGTCTAAGGGAAGCTGGGACGGCTACAAAACTGCTGAGACATCAGGCAGCAAAGGATGACTGTGACCAAATAACCTGACAAGGGCAGCTGAAAGAAGGAGTTGGGTTTTGGCTCATGGTTTCCAAAGGGTTTCAGTCCATCATGAGAAGGAAGGCAAATGGCATCCACAGCAACCAATGTGTGGTGGACACTCCATACATCAGGGCAGGCCAGGAAGCAGAGAGAATTAGACCAAACCAGGCTGTGTGCCACTTTCAGTGGCTCTTCCAAAAATCGTCTTCTTTACCAGTGGGTCCCCACCAGCAAAAAGATTCACAATCTTCCAAAGAAGCTGGAGAAAAAAAAAATCAAATTCTAACAGTGGCTGATACCTACAAATTTTGATGCTTTTGGGAAAATTACAACTCCCCCTGTCAGGAGAGAAAGGCAGGCATCTCTATGGAAGCTGAACTTGGGTGTAGCCTCTATTATGATTTTTGTGTGGGCTGGCAATTCTATTTAGAGTCCTCAGGAAGACAGAGGGGTGTGACGAGGTTGACCCAATTATTTAGGTAGCTCAGTCTGAGCTTCCAGGATCACTCACTTGGAAACATTTCTCATTACCTCCAGAGACTTTGCTGCAGAGGGGTAATACTAGATGCTATTGTCACTTAAGGAAAACAAAAACCAAAGCACCACTGAGTGTGGTTAGTGTGTCAGCTAGCAGTCACATGATTCTGATACTGAGAAGACTGGATAATGAGAGACATTGTGGTGTTTGAGAAAGACAGGGGAGGAGAAAGAGGGGAAGGGCAAGGCAGAAAGAGAGGGTCTTTTTGTTTATCTGTTCTTTGGGTTTTGTTGTTGTTGTATGGTTTTGGTTTTGGCTTTTCTAGAGAGGGTTTCTCTGTGTAACAGCTCTGGCTGTCCTGGAACTCACTTTGTAGACCAGGCTGGCCTCAAACTCATAGAGATCCGCCTGCCTGTGCTGAGACTAAAGGAGTGCACCACCAGTGCCCAGAGTTTGCACAAATATTCACAAATCCTTTCTTAGAGGCAGAGTCTTATTTTCTCTTGATGGTGAATGGGATTTAAGTTGGTACAATCAGTTCAGGTGTGATGCATCCAAGGAGAAGATAAAAGAGACTGAAACACAAAACATTGGGGGATTCTTCTACATAGTTAAAAGGGGGAAAGGGAAAGAGAATAAATACAGAGAATGTTCAGGTCGCAATGCAAACCTATGAAAGGAGAGGGGCAGGGATTTGTGAAGTTCAAAGAGCCTTGCACTGCAGTGCAATTCTGGTAAAATCTTTGCAAATATTACCCATTAGAAAAACGTGTTTGATAAGATGTCAGGATTCTAGTACCCTCACTGTGCTCAATCAGTGGCTGGGGACAGTCACAGGATGGAATGACCTTGAAGTGAGTGCTGTATTAGCTTCCCCAGTGCATGGCAGCTGGAAGTGGTCAGCTACTGCTGGCCACTCTCATCGGGGTGTCTTCTGAAAGGGGATGTAAGCAAGGCATATGGCTATTGTGTGTAGTCATCATGTGACTAGTTAGTGCACTTACAAAATGGCTCAGTGTTTAGAATGTATTTAAAACAATACTTTATACTAATAAATATTCAAAATGGTAGTTCAAACATCACATATTAAAAAAATTACAGGGAGTCACTTAAATGTTTACATTAAGTGTGTTAACCAATTATATCAGACCACATCAAATCTTCACTTTAACCACAAACCTTGAAGATGAGGTGAATTCTTAACCCATGAAAAAAATTTTGCAAAGTATAGTTTTATAAATTCTAGGTACTGTACTAGGCACTAGACTGTGTAATATCCACAGCCTCGTGGTATTCTCTCAACATTTCTATAACATATAAGGCCCTAAAGAGACAAATCTGCTAGTACGTATGCTACCCGCCTGCCTTTCTTCTTCCTCCTTCCTCTTTCTTCTTCTCCTTCTACTCCTCCTTCGTACCTTCTTTCTCCCCCTCCTTTGTCCCTCTCCCTCTCTTCCAGCCTCTGTTACAATGACTGTTTTGGAAAAAATACCTTACATGCTAGAAGTAATAACCTCATCTTCTATCAAACATAGCTCATTGATCATTTAGTATCTTACCTGCAGGAGTTTAGATCTAAGTGTGATATGCTGACATAGAGACAGAATTGTATTTATTCTTTCTGGGATCTCATTTACCACTAGAGAGGCATAAGTACCATACAAACTATTATTTAAAGCAAGGCAATTTGTCTAGCCAGGCCAGGTATGGTAGGTATATCCTGCAGCCCCAGCACTCAAGATGTTGGAGGCAAGGGGATTATGATTTTGAGGCCAGCTTGAGCTTCATAGTGAGACCTTAGCCAAATAATAATAATAATAATAATAATAATAATATAAAAACAACCTAAGGGCAGAAATTAAGATTTGAATAGAAATAAGATACTTAAATTCAGAGTCTTTCAGACCTATAAGAGATACATCACACCTGAACTGATTGCTAGTACCGTTGTGCCTAGTGAAACATCCTGCTCAGATTCAACATGTACTGAAAGACTGAGAAGTAACTTAAAGTTTACTTAAATGATTTCATCACATGTGGATCTAGCTGTAAAACTGTTATCATCAGTAGCTGTGGAACTTCTAAAATCCACTAGTGCTTTGGATGGATTCAGACCAATGAAATCAAAATCCTAGTGAGCGAAGCCCACAAAAGAGCATTTATAGAAAGGCAGTCATGGTGCAAATATGTGGGCGGCATTGAGAGCCATTGTCTATAGAGGAGTTTGGATGTGTGTGTCCTAGTTCCTTTTGGAATTCATGGTTTGCTCTCATCTTCTTGGGCCAAGTCCAATGGCAGAGGGGGGTTTGAGTAAAGCTCTCATGGCAAGATAGCTGTGACAAGCAAAGTTGCTTGAATTCCTTTTAAAATTGAAACTTCATGTCTTCGCAACTTTCTACTCCATGCCATATCCTAATTATTTTAATATACTCACCCACCCACCCCTAAAAGCAACACCCTTCAATTAAATAATTTTTACTTAGTACACCATGCTAAATCCCTGACTTCTTGTCCTCCAACAATACAAAACCCTCTCCCACACATATACTGTACCAGCATTGAACTTAAGTTCAGTGTATTCATAGTATTAAGTTTAATACTATGTAAACCCAGATTTTTAATTCTGTCTGTACTGTTTACATTTATGTATTCCAAACAGGTCTCCAGATGTTCCCAACTTTCCAGTGAATTTTCCCGTGGAGTGTATATGAAGAGTAAATACAATAAGATGCTTAATGTTTGGGAAGGAAATGTTTAGTTGTTCATGTTGTGATGATTTTATGAATGAATAAGTGTTTTAATTCTGTATTATCTCCGCAGCTGGAAAAGCTGCCACCATTTCTTGCCCAGTTTTTTAAAGAGTTGAAAAGAGTGGGACATGGGAGCTTCAAGTTCAGAAAAGGAAAAGGGGAGTCATTACAGGACAAACTAGCACTTCTGCACCGCCTTCCTGAGTGCTCTTCCATTTGTGGCCCTGTGGTCTTTAGGAGGCTGAGCTGCAGTGGGAAGGCAAGGCTGTGCTTCTGAATGTGGCAATGGTGCAGTCCTACCACCTTGGGAGCTTCCCCCTCAGCATCTCCCTATGAATAGCTGACGAGGGGATTTCCAACTGAGACTGCAAATTTGAAGGGATATAAATTGTAAAGCATCCCAGAATGCAAATGAAGATGGTGGTCATTGGGTCCCAAAATGTGCTGACATAGGCTTCTGAAGCTCCAGTCCATTGACCTGGCAGCTTTGGTGTGAGATGAGGTGGAATTTAAATGTGCAAAGTGGTCATTTTCCAGACATCTGCCATTTGGGCTCCAATTTTTGTGAGGATGTGAATCTTGTCCATCTCTTCTGTGGGCAAACATGTTTGGACCATCCCTGGCAATAAGAAACTACAATGATGCTTACACAAAGTCACCTTACATTTGTGTCACATGCTACATCAAACAACATATCCATTATTGTGTTTGATCTTTGAAGCAACTCAGTGAACTAGAAAAATTACTGCAGCTTGAGATTAGGCAATGCTTGGGGGACACATGGTCACTAACATTCATGTGAGTGTGTGCTCTTGTGCCTGTACAGACAGTGGCCTCCTTCTGCTCGCAGTGTATATGCTCTGCTCTTTAAACTTTAATTTTTTATAATCCATTTGACTTTTTAAAAATCTTGCTCTCCTCTGACCTTTCCATCTTGTTCTAATAGCTCTGTAGCATTAGTAAAACCAATTACTGTGAAGCAATGCACATTAAGACTGGGCTTTGGGCTGAGTTTCCCCAGATATGTTCCCCATAGCTGGTGTTAACATTAGGCTCACTTTCTTTCTCTTTCCTTCCCTTCTTCGTCCCATCTCATCTCTCTTTTCTTCTTTCCTTGCTTTATTATGAGAGAAAACCCTTGGCATATATGAACTGGAGTAGGGTAAGCATGAAGAGCAGGTAAGAAGATGACCCTGGACTAATCAAAGAGAAGGACATCAGCAAAGTATTCAAATATATTCCTTAATTGTTAATGACAGAATGAACACACTTGTGAATTCACTGGGACATTATGGAACATGCTTCCTTTAGGTGAAGAAATGCTCTCTGACTAATTCTGCTTCTTAAATTATTCTGCTATCCACAATGACAAGTAATATCAGTGGTAGTGAATAATTTTAATATGACTTTCATTCAGGAAATACATTCTCTCCTGGTTTACATCCTTAATGTTTATCAGGTGAACAAACATTCTCAAATGTGTGCAATAAACACAACACAACAATTATCATGATCCTTTTCCTAAATGAGTCTGTCTTATATTTCAAGATCGTGATTTTGCCAGATGGCATTGAGATCACTACTGCCGCAGCCAGGAGTTCCCATACCGGCAGAAATGTACCCATCACAAGTGGGTGTTAAGAGAGTGAGAATTATACTTTTTTGTGCTTGAGAATTTTAGGTCCTTAATGAGACAGAAATGTTCTATATATACAGGAACAGTCTTTGAAATAAATATGTTAAGTTAAAAACATGCCTGCCACAATCCTATCCTTAGTATTAATAAAATAATAGTTTTTCAACTAGGAAAAATTAAGAACAAAACCTAACATATGGTAGAAGCATGCACCTATTTGTCTGACACATTTTTTCATTTGGTTTAGGTTGAAGTTACCAAATATTTTGATAGAGCAGACATGGCTTAATGTTGTAATTAAGATCTGAGGCACTAGAGTCATAATGAGCTAGATTTGACTACTAGTTAACCCTACTCATGCTGGCCTTGACTAATTTCTGTACAATGGTGCATGTGGCAGAGCACATTGGTAATTAACATGGTTGCTGACATGACCAAGTAAGATAAAGAATGTGAGGTGCTTAGTAAAGCGTGTATCACAGAATTAGTATAAAGCAAACAGGACTAGTTGTGTATTAATTCAATTGTAGGGACTGATATGTGTTGTATCTCATATTTTCTGGAATATATTTTTTCTATCATCAAGCTATCTAAAAATAAAATTTTCTCCATGCTTATAAATACACTTACTTTTTATTTACTTGTTGAGTAAATGGTCTTAGATTCCTTCCTAGAAAATAAATTAAGACAAATGAGGTAAGCAAAATTTGTCTTTTCATGGAACTTACAGTCACTATGGGAAATGGATAAGGAAGGGGAAAACTAACAAAACTCCATGTGTTTGTGTGTTTAGCAACAGAGCACTGGTCAACATTTTTAAGTCCTCTGGAAGGTGAGCTGAGAGTGTGTATCCAGGGATCAATAAGAGAGGAAGTAGTTACCAATAGACGTGAATCAAAAAAGTGCTCCATCATTCAGAAGCCATGGGCTCTGAGGAAACTGGCTGTGTACCAATATCTTAGGTCTTTATAACCATTCTAAAATATAGGGGTCTCTCTCTCTCTCTCTCTCTCTCTCTCTCTCTCTCTCTCTCTCTCTCTCTCTCTCTCTCTCTCTCTCTCTCTCTCTGTGTGTGTGTGTGTGTGTGTGTGTTTATCTTACTAATGCCCAGCAAATAATAGAAAATGTTAAGCAGATGACAGGTCATTCTTCATAAGGGACACTGTTCAGAATTGTACAGCATCTCTAAGATATGTGGAATGTAGGCATCGATAAGCAAATGTATTCTCTTATCTTCCTTCATTTTCCAGAAAGTCAAGATAACTCCCTGCCCATATCTATTTGAATCTCTGTATTTGAAATCTTAAGGGAAGTAAGAAAGGACTCTTCAAAGACAGTCTCCTGTAGTGTGGGTTCAGGAATTAAGGGGGCCTTGATGTCTCTTTTGTATGTCTGTGAAGAATTTGGGGTATGAGGTTTACAAAGCCTTCCTGGGGTTCTTAGCCTCTGAGCTAAGGTCAAATCTCTTACAGTGCCTCAGGTGTTCTGGTCAAGAGATCCCAAATAAAAGCACCCAGAAGGAAGGGAAAAGTTTCTTCCTGGCTCTCTATAGTGAATCACAAACTGGCATTCTCTCCTCCCATTCTTAAAACTCGAAGGGTGGTACAGGCAGCGATGCTGACAGTGTGCATTCGCAGATGCCACCATATGGGTCTCTAAAAACTAGTTGCACTGATGATTCCCTGCACATGTAGGAGACAGTTTGCATTGTTGGCATCGTCCCCACACAGAAACATGCACAGCTTAGCGAGGCTGAGCAGATGGCACTAGATCTGGTGCCAGGGAAGCAGTGAATTAAAGGTTATACCCACCAGGTTTGATACGGTGCCAGTTTGAATTGGTGCAGAAGCTTCGGCCCACCTGCTTATTGGCCTCATGACATCTGGCATCTTTTTATTTATTTTTTTTTAATTTGGGTTGAATTAAAGGCAGCAAGGAAAAATGTCATTTTAAAAGCCAGTTACAAGTCAATAGATTTAAACTCTTAACCAAAAAATGGGGGAGGTGTACTACAACCTCTCCACATTAATGTTTTATATTAATGATTTTTATAAAACCTTGGGGAAATTATACACTGATGTTCTGAATTGTGTTGCAATTTATAGCATCATACAATGGAGAGGGTGGGCTGTTAAAAACTGGCTCAAAGTTGCTAAATAGTAACAACAGCAAAGGGCTATTATCTGCAGCCTGTACATTGTAATTAGGAAACAGGCGAGGAAATACATTTGCTTCTGTTTGCTCTAATGATTTTCACATTGTAATAATTAGAAAACACTGTGGCGGGTCATATAAAAGCATGCTCTGAAAAAGGTGTTTTGCACCTTGAGTTTGCTCTGATAAAGTCTATTTTTGGTGGTAGTGGATTGAGTTCTGCTATATTTCAGCTGCAATCCCCACTTGCTCTGCACATACAATATGTACACAAATATGCATCATACCCAGCCCCAGGGTAGCAGTGTGTGCATACTGAAGTCTGTTTGTGTATCTCCTCCATTTGGGATCTCCCTGACTGCACCCTGGGTGTGAAACAACAGCATGCAGCAGGGATAAATTTCTTAGATGATTAGCTTTGCAACTAAGTCTTTGCATTCAGACTTTGTAAGGCTGGCTTACAGAGAACACCCACAATTGAAGTTTGCAAGTAGACTTTTAATGATTTGGTACCAAGCCCCACAAGAAGTCATTAAGGAAATACATTAAGTATCTAAAGTAGCCTCCCGTTTTTAATTATATAATTCTGACAGGAATCATATTGACTATCCCCTGCTGACACTGGCTTGATATTTGTTGCCTGTTTCATAGAAGTATAACAGCTATCAAATTTTGTGCTAGTTAGAAGGAAGAAAGAACCAAGAGTTCTTCTAAACTGTGCTCAAAGGAAAAAAGTAAGAGAAATGTATAGATAACTTCAATGTATACAGCAATAACGAAGGGGATTGGAAAGCCAGTGGTTCATTATTGTATCAAGACAGAGGTAATGAAGAATCAACAATGCATAAACAGTTGTTTCAATGCATAAAAGAAACAAAAAAGGCTAAGTCTTCTGGGAAGACTACAACCAGTTCAGTCTTTCCTGATGTGATCTGGAAACCAACCCTGTTTTGAAGTCTTTAATTGTGCAACAGAATGACTTTTTAATATGAAAAAATATTATTAATAATGATCAATTAAAGCACTTTAGAATAATACTTTTAAATATTAAGATGTTGTCAAGTATAAATGTTGAAACGTTAATTGGTGTCTTATTCTGAGTTGCACAAACTACAATTATGTTTTTGCAATGTAAAAACAAGGCAAATTAAGTACTTCTAAAACAGAAGAGATTATTATAAAAATAGTAATGTAAAAAATGGAATCAAGATAACTAGAAATGGTAGTATTACAGATCTATTTATCACTACCTAAATCCTTGACTTTCTGTTAAATGTAAGAAGGGAAAGTATCTTAAGATTCATGGGATGGAATTTAAAGGTTACCTTGACCAGCATTGCAACATCAGAGCAGTGTAGTAAGAGGGAACAGAACACCCACATTGCCAGGCTCCCTGGTGTTTGAGCCCCTTACAGCTTCCTCTTGCTCATGTAACCAACTCATTTATATTTGATACTTCTTCATAACTCTATTAGAGTGGAATTCCTTTTGCAAGCTTCTAAGGTGTTTGGAATAATGCTCCTTCATTATTACTGTCCAAAGATATCTTAAGAATTGTCACAGTCAAAACTTATACATTATTCAGTGTTGTTATAAATAATTCTTGTTATAGACCAGGTCTTAAATTGCTACCTTGTATTCACTGCACTGAAAAAAAAAATCTGTCTCCAGGTTCTCCAAATAAATAGGCAGACTGAAATAAAAGAAACGTGTTCTTCCACTTCCTCAGTGATGCAGTTTTAATAAGGTGGTGGCTTAAGAAATTCCCCTATGAGAGGGGGCAATATAACGATAAAGTTACAGTAATTATGAGTTTGGTGTTCTGTCTCTAGATGGATGACTTGGGCGGATATTTGAGAATAAACTCACAATATTACTGATAATGTTAATTTTGGTCATCAGTAATATTTTCATAAGTACCCTTGTAATAATATATTCACAATTTCAGACTTATTGTCACCAGGACTAAAGGCTGAGGAACACAGTCCTGAAATGTAAACAAGGATATCCTTGGCCTCCTAAGACATATGGTCATCAGAGCTCCTTTCTCAGCAAACCAGACAGGGAATGGTATGTTTATCCTTTTAAAGATACCTCTGTCATCTGTCTCCAAACAAGTGACTGTGAGGCTGAGTTAATGGCTGTGTGTCAAGTTTGCAGAGTGAGAGTGTTTCCTACACAAAAGAGCAGACCTTTGTGGAAACTCCTACTTATATTCTGATTTCTCAACATAATTCTCTTTTCTCAGTTGTAGCCATTCTTTAAGTTAAAGTTCATCATTAGATTTTTTTTTTCTAGAAAAAAGGTCTAGTTCGGAGATTACTTTGTTCACGGAAATTGAATAGCATATGGAATATTCCATACTTATTGTTTTTTGAATCCTCTTTATTCAGAATTTGTAGTCCATGTTATTAATAGTCAACTATTTTTTAAAATATGGTCAAAGAGGGAGTGTTGCTTCCAACAACAAATCTAGAAGAGCAGTCATTAATCTTTAATTTAATGAAGAAGTTCAAAGTCCTAAGAATCCCACTTGAATGGACTGTATTGAAAACCTGACCTGATCTTACCAAATGGAAGGTGGAACCTAGTTTCTGGCACAAACTAGGAATTCAAAAATACCTGTCAAGTGCATTATGAACCACATAGCATCCATTTTTTTCCTCCTTTCTCTCACTCAGTGAGTACTGACAAAGCACACATCACACAGGAAGCTAAGGGCCCAGGCTGTACAGCTGGTTCCTGGGCCTCACACTGGCTCTGCTTGTTTTGTGAGTCAGGACAGGCTACTCAACTTGTCAATGTCTGAGAGCCCTCTTTGCTAAAATAAAGAAACTCAACTATTTAGGCTATATAATTCCCCATACTTTATAAAGCTTTTTGACTAATGAGTCATACCATTTAAGAATTTGTATCACTTCTAGTTATATAATTATGAACTTATGAACTTCCAAGCAGTTCAAAAATAAAAATACCAAGGATAAATAAAATATAATATTGCCAGAATAGAGAACCCAACACCACTGGTCTCTCTTTCTAAGGTACAAAACAAACAACAAACAAAACACACCACAATATCCTAGCCTAGAAATGTCTTGACATGCATAAAAATCAACTTTAAAATTTTATTTCATTTTTATGGGTTCTTTTGTTTTTATATGTGTGTGTTTGGTGCCTGTGGAGGCATTCAGTCCCCTAGGAAGGAGTTATACCTGGTTGTGAGCTACCATGTAGGTGCTGGTATCTGAACTCAGGTGCTCTGGAAGAGAAGCAACTGCTGAGCTACCTCTCTAGCCCTCATTTTTTTAACCCAAGAGGGAGTTTAGGCTTTGAGCTTGGAAACATAGAATTTACCAAAATATTTAGGTGACAATCAATACTCCTTCATATCAATGTAGCCTCTTTTATTACAATGGGTAAAACTGTGAAGTCATAGGTAAGTGCTCGTCGTTCAGGGCATGTTCTCCTTTGTGACGGTATTTCTCATATAAAGAGAAAAGGTTTAACATCAGCTTTTCATACTTTTGTATTGGTGATTTCATTAATTTTGTGTGTATGAGTGGTTTCCACTATTTTTTCATTGACATGTTTACAGTTTTAGGCTTTATGGTTAGTGATAGAACTATGCAACATTTAGGGATGGAGCCAAGGATCACTTGAAGTCTTAAAGACTGTGTGTTGTTCGACATCTCAAACATCTATTGATTCTAAGTAAAAATTATTTTTGCATTCCTTTTCTTTGCATCTTGTCAACTGACACCTTGATTTATCTCCTTGTCATCTGCCATGGGAAATACTAGAAATCTCCCCTCCGTACTTCCTCTTTTTTTCTTTTTTCTTTTCCTCTGATGTTCCATGTACTGCAGTCAGAATAAACTTTGTGGTGATACCAGGTTATCTCTTTCACCAAAAATCTCATCATATCACATTGCCCAGACAGAAGTTCCAAAGCAGTTTGCCTGTGGGCCTCCCAGTGTTGCTCAGGTCAAAGCACATGCTCATCAGTAGACTTTGAATGGGCTCAGTCGTGTGACTCCTGAAGGATCTTTGTAACCATGGACAATACTTGAGAATATCCAGAAGATAAAAAATGGAGACCCTCTCTCCATAGTTATCCAGACCTTCTCTCCATACTTCCTTGGGCACTTTGTTGAAACTTGTGTTAACCCCACATCCTGGATCACCACACTGGTATCTGCTCTGAAAGAGTCAACTCCTTTGTAGTAGTCTCAGAACAGCCCACTGAGAAAGTTCATACTGCCACACACTTATGTGAACTTACTAGAATAGTGACATTAAATGATGCACCAATCAAACCTGTAACAAAGTACTTGAAAATTAGTAAGATAGGGGTCATGAGTAGGCATGAGGGCCTGAGTTTCATCTTCAGATACCCAAGCAACAAAACCATGCAAGCCTACATATGCTTGTAGCTCTAATGTTGGGGTATAGAAACGTAACATTCCCTGAAGCTCAGTAGTCAGCCAGCTTAGCCGAACCACAAGTCCAGGATCAGTAAGATACTCAGTCTCAAAGGACTACAATAGAGTGGCAGAAGAAAACACCTGACATCTTCCTCTGGCTTCAACATGTGTGTATACCTGTACATACATATTCATCTTCCTCTCCCTCTCTCTGTCTCTGTCTTTCTCTCTGTTTCTCTCTCTCTCTCTCTCTCTCTCTCTCTCTCTCTCTCTCTCTCTCTCACACACACACACACACACACACACACACACACACACACACACACACAGAATATGCCAAAGAAAACACAATTAAAATGTTTTTTTCAAAAGGCCAGGCAATAATGGCACACACCTTTCATCCCAGCACTGGGGAGGCAGAGTCAGGCTGGTCTCTGAGTTTGAGGCCAGACTGGTCTAAACCCTGCCTTGAAAAGCACCCTGCAAGAAAACGTCTTTAAAAAGGTTTAAAAAGAAAAATAACAGTAAAAATTATCTTGTTTATGGATCTTTACAGTTCCCCTTCCAAGGGAAGGAAAAAATCTTTTATTTATTTTTTTAAGGTTTACTTGTTTATTTAAAGTTTTTTTTTTTTATTTTACATACTGCCCACTTACAGGTTATTTTTTTTTAATTAAATACATTTATTTAACACGTACAAAGGGTTTGTTATAATCAACCTGACCTAAAACATGTTCCATTCTATGGAGTAAAGAAGCTATATTTTGGGTATTTTATTTCTTTGAAGATGCATATTTTATTTTATTTTTTTAATGCTGAATGCCATTTATTGAAGGAGGGAGGAGGTCTAAAATACAGGCTTACAGCACAATGGGAGAACCCCGGAGGGCAGAAGTTCACTGCCGATGTTTTACATTCTGGCATCTAAGCTGTTAACGCCCATTATGCAGGATATACAGACAAGGAACTTCCCTTAAGCATTCAGGAAGGTGGAACCTGGCAGGAAATTAGCACAGGGAGGATATCAAGGTCAAGGTCAGCAAGCAAGGCAACAGTTACCCAAAATGGGGGTCAGAGCCCTACAGGTCCCCCTTTTACTAAACAATGAGCTTCTGACTTAGGTTGCATGGGACATCAGCAGGTCACCTTACCCATCATGGAGACACATGCCCAGGCCACACAGGCACTCTGTCTTAGGTTGGTGAGTGCCCCTCAGACATTACCTGTCTCTGAATACTCATTATCCACTTACAGGTTTATGAAGAACAGGACAGGTAGGTTCTCAGTACATGGATGAAGTTAGAGGGACCTAATCATCTGAAAGCTTCACTGGGACTAAGAGCCTTCTTTCAAGGAGGGGTGAAAGAGTATGTAGCACCCTCATATCATGAGTGGTGGCTTCTTTTCAAGGTTATTACAACAAAACAAAACAAACATTCCTCTACCCCCCAAAAAAAACCCCAAAAGCAAAACCCCAAGGAGAAGCTATATACATTTTACCATCTAGCATGGGAAGTCATACATTATCATTTTTCTCTCTTATACTGATCAAATGGGCAATGCTTAATTCATTTGGAGATGTAACTACACCATAGGTAATGGTTACTAGAGGTGTAGACAATCAGGGAGGATCTTGGAGGCTCATTGCCCCTTTCACAGGCAAATTCCCTTTTCCCATCAACATAAAATGACTTCATCGCTATGAAGACGAGAGCATGAGATGAAAGTACAACATACACAGGTAGAGAAGAGTGGGAGATTATGAGATTCTTTACACACTCATGCAATTTGCATCCTGAAGTCCTTTTAGAGATGACCTAATCCATTTGTTTACTTCACAGGAAAGAGAAGACAAGCCCATAGAGAACACTGTGGCAGAAATGTGACAAGTGGTCAGAACTGCTCTGGTCTCAGCCAGTGCAGAACCAAATGAAGTAAGAAGCAAGCAAATGAAAAGTCCCTGGCCAAGTCTGAGGAAGAAAGGTACAGGCCTGTTCTTCCAGTGTTTATAAGGAACCTGGAATTAAATCAGTGCTGTTGCCTTCTATCATGCAACACTATCATGGTTTTGCTTATTGGTTAAATTGCTGAACATTGATTTGTGTGGATGTGATTTTCTCACAAGTACCCTGTCTGTATATTCTTAAACACACAGATTCATTAAATATACAATGGAGCCACTTATTTTGAAGTTTGAATTAAACATTATCTACTCATTTGTTCCTATAAGAATTACAGAAATATTAAGAGAAACATTAAATATGATGTAGTATAATAGAGGCGATGTTCGCCATTCATTCAATCAACCAATCTTTGACCTTAAGCAAAAGTCTTAGTAAGCACTTAGGATAGAAGGCCAATAATGAAAAAGAAAGTTGTGAGTTCTGTTTTTATTTGCCCTCAAGTTACCTCCTGATAAAATTCACTGATCAGTGTGTCTCTTTAAGGAATTTAGCTCTTTAATGGCAGTCAGAAGAGGTACTTAAAACCATATGCAGTCCTTTGCTATTTTGACAATTTGAATCAAGTGCTGAATATTACAGAACAAAACTGTTTTATAGACTTTCTTTGTGATTCGATTGGAATACAAGACAAATAAAAGTACACATAAAAAGGGTTGTTGGATTTTGAAAGTTTTACTGGACAGTTATAGATCCACATACTTAGGAATAAAATACTGAGCCTTACATTCATTCTGACATATATTTTGCTCTGGCTCCTTAAGGGAATAGGATGTGATGGAAAGAAATATAAATTTTCAATCTGTTTTCATTTAGAGGAAAATGCACCTGATTTCTATGACCTGTAAGAACACTGTATGAATAGGGCTGCATATAAATCCAAGGAGTCTGTTTATGTTCTACCTCCATCTCCAGCTGTTTCTCCACCATGTTTTCTTTCTTTTTATTTATAATAGAACAGTTATTCCCAAGTAATGTTTATCAAATATTGATTTTCTAGAATTGCAATCGTAAGGATTAACTATTTCTATTAAATGCTTAGCTAAATGGTGTTTACTTTCTGTAGTCCAAGTATGATTAATCATCAAATTCTGCATTATTCATATTCTTTGCATTTTAAAAGTGATAGTTTACTCATTTATTATGTAATGTGTTCCTCTTGCTGTTGTGTCTTAATCTCCTGTTATTACACAACTAAACTGTCCATTGAGGCTTCTCTATACATAGAGGCCCACATCACACTTTCTGAAGCTGTTATAGCTATGGGAAAGGATGGGGAACTGCATGACTTTGACTTAAACATTATCCTTGCTGAAGCCTGTGAATGAGAAAATTTAGAACTGATTCTTTGTAAAGTTCATAGTGGACTAAGGTCAAGTGTGTGTGTGTGTGTGTGTGTGTGTGTGTGTGTGTGTGTGTGTGTGTGTGTGTAGATAGATAGATGGGTGAATGATAGATAGATAGATAGATAGATAGATAGATAGATAGATAGATAGATAGATAGATAGATGAATGGATACAGATAGATGATAGGTAGGATATAATTAATGGAAGAATAGTGAATAGTCCTTAAGTGAAATTTTTAGAGAAAAAACACTACTTATTCAACAGAAAAGATAAAGTTACACAGAATGTGTGGTCTTTATCATCATGTAATTGTGTGTGTGTGCTTGGAGTATATGTGCACTTTTGCATGTGGTAGCACCTGTGTGGGCATGTGGATGGAGACCAGAGGTAAATGGCAGGTGTCTTCATCCATTGCTCTTCACTTTACTATTTCACTGAACCTACAGCTCACCAATTCTGCAGGCTAGCTAGCCAGTGAGCTCCAAAGAGCTACCTGTCTCTGCTTCCCTGGTTCTGGCATGATAGATGCACACTACCATGCCTAACTTTTTATGTGAATGCTAGATCTCCAAACTCAGGTCCTCGTGTTCCTCCAGCAAGTACTTTACCATCACAGCCATGTTCCCAGATGCCATTTTCTTATAATTTTCAAGTAAGGTTTATTACTTGTTTCTGATTTTTAAAGGTGTTGACTTGTGCCTGAGTCATGATTGCCTTGGTCATTGCTGGTTAGCATCAGTTTGGTATCAGTTTCAAAAATTATGAAAGCAATTTATTGGTTGTTATAAAGTATGAAACACGGGTTCTCATTTTGCAGAGTCCCACGTGTACTCTTTACCCCTCTTGTTTGTTCTTTATTTCTTTCGTGTTTGCTTTGGCTTGCAAACTTGCTCCTGCCAAACTAGACAGTTGAAATGGGAACATTAATTTTTATGCATGGAAGCATGTCAGCTACACAGGGAAAGAGGGGGTTGGTGTATATTGAACAGGCTGAGATGTCACAGGGAAAGTCCCTGACAGTTGTAATGGAATGAAAGCTTTTTACCAGGGACCCTATGGATGAAAGCCTATGGTAAGTTTTGTGAAAATCCTATTCCTTTGCTTGAAATTAAAAAAAAAAAAACAAACAACTCTTCTTTTCAACATTAGATCATTTAGTTTCACTCCCCTAATGGTGTCTTGATCTTTGAATCCTTGTTATCAGCACAAACTCAAGGAGCATTTAAAACTAAATATGCAAAAGTAATTTAGAAGATGGACAAAAATAAACCTGCAGCAGTCTTGGTACACTTTTGTGGTTCAAAAAGTTGCATAAGGCATGGGGTTGCAGCTGCCAGAGCAGAAGTTCCCACATCATGTCCTGTGCAAAGGTACTCTAAGTCCACTCATTAAATTCATTGCCAAGCATTAAGCAGATGATCAATAATGACTGCTAATGAATAATTAACTGACTATGATAGCCAATTATGTTTAAGATGAATTGTATTTGTATTCTTTGTTCTCAAGAGATTGACTAGGTGTAGTAGTTCATGTCTGTATTCTCAGCACTGAGGATGCAGAGGCAGGAGGATCATGAGTTCAAGATCATTTTGGACTACATCACCACTTGAAGTCCAGACTGGGCTACATGAGGCCCTTGACTCAAAAAAAAGTTTTTAAAAGTATTTATAACTAATTTATCTATGAGATGGTAAAGAAAAATAGACATATGGCAATATATAATAAAGATGAAAATCAAATTTTAAAACTTCATATAGGAAAGTAAATTTTGAGATAATGTCTTTACAGTAACTGAATTTTTCTTAGCAGAGGTTAATGTAGTGTAGAAGATGCTATGGCAATAAGAGCTCCTGAATTCAGGGCCATAAGCAATACATTTCTGCTCTTTGTCAGTCATGGACTGGAGATAATTAGCCAATGAGACAACCCTGGGCCGAGCTGGTGACAGCAATCATCTTAGATGTTGCCAGTCATCCTGGCTTAGGGAGAAAGAAAGTGCTACAAGAGATTGTGAATGGGAAGGTAATAGACACAGGTTGTCCTCAAACACAACTCTCTGACCAGAACTAGACCTCTACCTCTCATCATGAGAACATCATGTAGCATCCTGTATTCTACCTGAATACAACTCCATTACACAAATTACTCAATAAAGCTGCTCTGATGAGCCCAGAGTGATGTGCCCGAAGGCAGGCTGAACTGCTTTGGTTTGATGATTCTTCAAAGTCCATTTATTTTCCCAATCCTGATGCAACCTCTAGCACATTTATTTTCATATAGCAAATCTCACATACATTGGATTTGCTTTGTGGCTTCTTCTAAGCCAGTAAGTTTTAAATATATTTATATTTAGCTGTTTTAATCATTAAATTAGCTTTAATGGACTTGTATTTGTGTCTGTTACTCTTTCTATGATGTTCAGTTTGTGGACTCTATCAAACACTGATTTTTCTGGTCCTCTATGACTCCAGAGCTGTGCCTGCAGAAATGTCCATTACTTCTTCCAACATTTATGTTCTCTTTTGAATAAATATGCTTTAAAGCACCTTCTTGATTTAATGCAATTTCCCACTGACAATGATAAGAAATCGTTCTTAGACTTGCTATAGAGGATCTGCAGGAAGGGTTTCGATTGCATGAGTACTGAAATTGATGGGAAACTGAAGTTCTGGGCAGCCCAATGGGAAAATGAAGGCTGTTCCCAAGATGGCAACCTGGAAGCTATTTTTATAATGAATCACCATTTGTGCTTCCACATTTTGGCTCTCTAATGTACCCTTCATCAGCACGAATCTGTCTGAACATGAGCAGTATGAAAGGTCTTTGTAGCTTGATTATTCACTTCATAAAGGCTAGAAGCAAAACCATATACTGCTCTATATAGCATCGTACTGCCATGTTCACTGAAGAAAATCTGGTGTTCTGGTGACTGACTCCTTTCCTTTGTGTTGTTCTGTTTCTTTACTGGATGTGTGTGCACGTGTGAACTGATTATGAATACACACAGCAAGATCACAATGCCCTTCCAGAGTAATCATGTCTGTTTATGGCTAGAAGTCATAGCATTTTAAGAAAATCAAAGAGCATTATGCAATGTACAATACAATGTAACTTACAACAATTCTCAGAAATAAAGAATTCTGTCCTATTGACAGCCATATAGTCAGCTGCAGCCAATCAGGGTGTGTGGTCATTTTGCAGTATTATTTGATCTATAATGTTGTTGTCTTTGCTGTGACACTGGTGTAATTACTGAGCTTATCTTTAGTCTAGGCTGCTCTGAATGAGAAGCACTGGTGTGCCTCTGCCTTGTTGAATGATATGAGGTGATGAGTGTGTTCCTCTCAGGAAGACATGTGGGCATGTCCATGCTGGAGTTAATGGGTCTAACAATCACTATCATGAGACTGGAGAAGAAGGGTAGGGCAGGAAAATATCTGTGGAGTGACTAAAAATACACACATGGCAGGGACACAGAGCAGAGTTTGTCTGGATAGCTCTCTTAAGTGACTGTCATGTGAGGAGGGAGTGTGACTGAAGTCCTGTACCATCCTGAGTGAGCTATGCTGCAGCTGATAGGGAAGGGCATCACTATCTAAGGACTAAGCTGCAGACATAGCAGTAATGGAGATATTTCAGAATGGTAAAGAATTACTCAACCTGAAGAGAGCTCCCTTAACAGTGCTCATCTCTATCAGTCAGAGAACTGAATACTTATTTGAACTTCAATTCTGCTGTGACTGAGATTCAGAAAAAAAAAAAAAACAACTGCAAAGTTTTATTTGTTCAATGTTCTTCATCAGTGAATTTTCATTATGGGTGTGTGCTTTCATATTGCCAAATCATGTGATGTTATTATAATACGGTTTATATATTTCAGACTACCTCTGAGTGATGTGAAATCAGAATACAGGAGATAAACTATAGCAGGAAATTGTTGCTAGAGAGCTTCTCTTCAGGTTTCACCAAGCCCCACAGTCCCACAATCCACTTATAAAATAATCACTCAGACACTTATATTATTATAAACTGTATGGCCATGGCAGGCTTCTTGCTAACTGTTCTTATATCTTAAATTAACCCATTTCTATAAATCTATACCTTGCCACATGGCTGGTGGCTTACCGGCATCTTTACATGCTGCTTCTCCTGCTGGTGACTGCTGTGTCTCTCTTCCTTCTTCCTGTTTCCCCAATTCTCCTCTCTCTTTGTCCCGCCTATACTTCCTGCCTGTTCACTGGCCATCAGTGTTTTATTTATATAGAGTGATATCCACAGCAGGAAATGTAAAGTGAGAATAAGGCATACCGGTTATATGCAGCTAAACTTGAAGGATGAGCTATTACCCCAATCTGTTCTTAAAATGTCCTGCCTTTCCACTACAACTTTTGTACAGGATGTGTATGAATATGTCCATGTACACTTAGCTCGTGGCATAAAATGTAAAGATTTTATAGAATTAAAATATGCCTTGCTTACTTTTCACATTGAGGTGGTTGATTTTGCTCTGTACGTTAATGACTGAGTTCCCATCCAAATACAAATGGTCTTAAGGTATTTACAATTTTCTAGGATTTTCATACTTAGTGAGTATTGTGATATTATGTGCTTGCTGAATATTTTGTTAGGAATAACATCATATACTATGCTTCAGTAACTTCCAGAAAACCTAGTTTGAATCCAACAGATGGGAGAGGAAGTATACTCTCTAGAATGCAGATCCATCTAGCATGAGGTTACTGACTGCAGAGTGTGTTATGATTCCTTGGTTTATTATATGCACTCTAGTGATGCACATACATGCTTTGTCTGTACCTCAGAGAGTTCAGTGAAGGATACTGAGATAAGCCCACTTCAAAGCTACTATAAATACTGGGTCACCATTCTTGTTTCTATAGCTCCCCACCATCTTTGAGTAGCCACATTTCAAAGCACATTCTTAAGTTCAGGTCACATTTCAAGCCAACTGCTCCAGAGTATCAACTCACAAGCCTCACAAGTATCAAACACTAAGAGAATATGGATTTATTCTGCAGAAAGGAAGCTGACAGAATGCTTAGTTAAAATAACCTCATACAACAATGCTCTTACTCAAGAAAAAGAACACAGAACAAAAACAGAGGCTCAGAGCTACAAATGCATGGGTACAAAATTAATTCTAGTTAGTTGAAGCTAGTTAAGAAGGAAGGTTTTTTCATGGCTCAGTTTCATGCTCGCTTGTAAAATATTACCTATAAAACATGGACATTTGTTATTCCTGTTTCTCAGTGAACTAACCTATTCCAAAGTCTTTGAAATGTAATGTGTGTTAGATACATGGGCAGAGATTTTAGAAATTCTTGAAATTTATGTTGCCTACATAAAGGACAGGGAAAACATCTGCCTGAAGGTTGCTATGTGTTAGTACATTTAAAGCAAAGAAGGCATCGGTGCTGGTCATCTCCAGATCTTATCTGTAAGTATAAAATTCTGCAGGCTGCAGGGTGTCACGCTAAAGTGTCATTAACATCTAACAAAGATCTTAAGTACAATAATTCAAAGAAACGGATACAGTAGAAAATGGAGATGTAAACAAGTGTGAGCAATTTCAGCAGAGCCTTTTGAGGTAGCCTTTCTGAACTTTGAATGCAAATCCCTTGAATAGGAGTTTGAGAGACAGAGAAAAGCACCACCTGAGAAGGCTGGTAATTAAATTGCTTCTCTTTGTGCGTGGTAAAACATGGTGAAAATATATTTATCAGTATACTTTTTAGTCACTCAAAATGGGCACAATCTAATCTAAAAAAAGGAGATTTGGGGATGCACAAAGACGCTGTTGAATGTCTTCTGAGGATGATTTGGCGAGTGAAATGTAAAGCCTGGATTTACAAATATTACACAAGTGAACACTGTTACTGCACTCAGGCTGAAAAGTCCTGTTCAAATCCAATAAGTGGTTTAAGATGTGCAAATAGAGGCTTCTGCAGGGAGTCAGGCATTAGAAGCCACCTGGAGCATGTGGTAGAGATTGTATCCATCAATACAGCAGCTGGGCTGAAATTATAAAGAGAGCTGCTTTTCAACACGCTTGTTTTAATGCATACATTTCTCCTGTCACTGGCACCCCAGGAAAACTACTAAGCACAAATATGAATGGTGCCCATTACCTGATATTCATACTTGTGACAACAGAGGGAAGAATCACAACACAACAGTAAGCAAAAACACTGATATCCAAATTATTTTTAAGTTGCTGCAGTAGGAGAAAATCTTGACAACCAATTGGCAATATTTTAATGTAAGAGTTGGAGAGAGAAGCTGAGTCATTTCCTATCTGGTCATAGATTTCCTTCACCTGACATGTTACAGGCCATCTCTACTATCATTTTGGAAGCAGAACCACTATTTTATTAAGGATCACATTTTAAAATACATTTTATAATGAAAAAGAGAAGAGGTGCACTTTCTTTCACATAAAATCCCAGCTAGGAAAAAGCCTGATAGCCTATGGAAGGATCTAGCACACTCTAGTATTAAGGGTAGAGGTCAACTTCCCTGCAGGCAATCCTGTATCTGTTGGGTTGATGTACCGAGGTTCAGACATTTCTAGCATTTTTGGGGGTCTCATAACTAAATACCAAATGCCACCTATTGCCTAATTGTGTATTCACATTGAAAGTACAACCTACACAACATCATCTTAAATGGATGCCTTCAGCGTAACTTGAAAGCAACCTCAATAATAGCTAAGTATTTAAAAGGCAAAGAATTTATGGCAACCAAAAGGAGATCAGTGGTTGCCTTGAATCTGGAGCCAGATGAGGTTGACTGAAAATGGGATGAGGGAAATTTATGGGCAATGTATGTGTTCTCTGTCTGTGGTAGCCACGTGGTACCAGTATATGGATGTGATGAACTTCCTTGGACAGCACCACTAAAATGGATACATTGTGTGTTATAAAA